>NC_133751.1:74360731-74671267 GCF_036562045.2 Rhinolophus sinicus
GAATCTCTCATTCAGAAGAAATCCAAATAAATTTTGTAGCTAGTCCACTCTAAAAAGGAGGAATCATAACTCCCCACTCCTTACATGTGAAGTGCACATAGTGACTTCCTTCCAAAGTGTACAGTATGGAAAAGGGGTATATGGATAAATTTACAATGGAGAAATCTGACAAATACTACCTAAGCCACATGATCAAGATCAATATCAATGGTGATTTCATGTTGATAGTATGTACCTTTGATATGATGTGATGAAAATGGTACTCTACCTCTGTGACTTTTCTCCCAAAAACCCATAACCCCAGCCTAACTGTGAGAAAAACATCAGACAAATCCCAATAGAGGGATACACTACAAAATATCTGACCAATACTCCTCAAAACTGTCAAGGACATCAAAATCAAGGAAATTCAAACTCTCCAGCCAAGAGGAGTCTAAAGGGACATAACAATTAAGTGTAATGTGGTCTCCTGGATGGGATTCTGAAAGTGAAAAAGAATAGTAGGTGAAAACTAAGGAAATCTGAATAAAGTGCGAGTATAGACTTTAGTTAATAATAATGTATTAATATTAGTTTAATGTACTATACTAATGTAAAATGTTAATAATAGGGGAAGCTGGGTGTGTAACATATGGAGATATATAGGAACACTTTGTATTCTCTTTTTAATTATTCTTTAAATCTAAAACTATTCTAAAAACTAGAGTTTATTTTTCCAAAGGAAGCAAATACAGTCTTTGTTACACTTAATGTAGACATGTTTATGCCAGCATTTACTCTGTTTCTCAGGACTTCTCATTTCTGTTGTTTATTAAGATTTACTCATGGTATTAAATACTTTAACGTCAAGTACTTGAAAGTCTATCACATGAAAGGGGAAGTAAATAATTTCTGCTTTAGGTGGACAGTATTAGGACCATGTAAAAACCAACAGCAAGACAGATACCAGCTCCCTAATCTGCAATCCTTTTCTAATTCCAACAGTGGAAAATGCTGACTCACATAGTAAACTTTCAGTCCATTCAAGCAGAAACTGATTGATACCATCCATCAAGTATTCGTTTAGTGGAGATTTCTTCATTGGGTGGGCAGTTAGATTAGAAAAACCTCAAGGATTCTTCCAACTCCATTCTAAATGTATGTGGACAGTTGCCCAACTCTGTGTAGTTACAGTTTAGACAATTTTTTCCACTGCAAATTTGGACTTACAGCCAAGACTTCAAGCAGAGTATGTCTGTTGAAAACAATTCTAAGTTTGGTTGATTGCTCAAAACTTACCAGCTGCACTAGTCATCCAATAAAGGAAAAGTAAATTAGCCTAGTAAGCTATGCCCTTTTTGAGCCATGACAGTTGGTATGTTCCCTCCTTGAAATCTCAGAGTCCTATGATCCAATTTGGTATTTTAGAAGTGTTATTTACCTTATGACACTAATCCTAGAATCCCACAAATCTAAATGCCACAGTCCCACAGCCTGGCTCAACTACTCTGTAGTTAGGATTTCAATGATTGCTAGTGAAGTGAGAGACTTTGCAAATGAGAATGTGGTTAGAAGGGTGGGTGGATGTGTAGAAGGAAAGTGTTATGTTACAATCTCATTTTATGCCCCCAGCTCTCATTTTAATGATAGGAGCTGGAAAATTCTTTTGAGGACAGTGTAAATCAAATTCTTTTTTGGTGTCACTAATTCTGTGAAAAAGAGAATTCTTAAATTTGATCCACAGTCCAGAGATAATACTAAAAATCTCTTGCTATTTTCTATACCACTATTACCCCCCAACAAAAGAAAAGGAAAAGAAAGAAAAGAAAACATCACCTTGATCTAACCAGTATTTACCACACTTTTTAAGTTTACAGTTTACCTAGAAAGTGATTTATTTTTCTGCATTTATATTAGTATAAGTAGAGAAGGTGCTGGAAAACAAAAGCAGAGCCCTGGTTTCCAGCTATTACCACCAACACAAATGTTGGGTAATCGATGTCTCTCAGCCTGTTTGTTGGGAAGATCATTTAACAAATAATCCAATATAATTTTTTATTACAAAATAACTCATATTAATTACATAAGCTCTAACCTTATGAAATGGTCTTTGGCAGATCACACACAGTTAAATAAAGGCAACTGCTTATGGCTCATCCTAATATAAAATATGGAGTCTGTAAAAAAACACAGAGAAGAAAGTAAAAAATTATACTCCAATCCCTATGTCTAAGAAATCAGATATTACATATTGATGTTTGTACACCAATATGTAATAACATCAGTGTATAAACATCAATATGTTGAGGGGTTTTTTTCATTTACATACATTTCACATAATTTTAATCACATTACAGTACATAATTTTTGCAAACTGCTTTTTTCCCTTAATATTTAATAAAGACTATTTCCCCATGTCATTAAGTATTCTATCGCATGATTTTCAGTGACTCCTGACATTCCCTCATATGAATAAACAAATTAACTTAAGCAATCTTCTATGGTCAAATATTTCATTGCCCCAGTGTTTTGCTATTATAATGTATGCTGCTATATATATGCTTATAAGATTGCATGCATCCCCAATCATACTCCAGATATTGCTGGCTTAAAGCATGTGCCCATTTTCAGACTTTGGATACCTTGCCAAATCACCTCCCAGAAAGCTGTATGCACCAGGAGCATGTAAACATGCTTCTTCTCGTTAACATCCAATATTATCATTGTTTTAAATCTCAAGTACTCATTTATTTCTTATCTGAATTCCTCAGAGGAATTTCAGGGCCCTTAAAGTCCTTGCTATGTTTGGCATTTATGCTGAATCTTCCACTAAATTTTAGGGATACAATTTTAGGGATTAAAAACAACCCAGCAGCCTGCTTTTTGCTATGCCCTTCCTTTCAGAGATCCTAGCCCACTGCAGAAATAACTTGCTGTGGGCTACAAGCAGAGTCAAATGCCACAGACAATAACCTAGGTCTTTATCCTAAAAGGAGCTTTGTGCTTGAAATTATGCATCTCCAGCCCCTAATCTGATATTCATCTTCACACCTAATTTGAAGCAGAGCAGAAGTCCTACCAAGTGAGTGATAGTCCATGAATTATTAGACGCAAATCCATTGCCTCCTACCAGCTGCTGCCATGTTAGATAGATCCTTGCTAAGTTTGAACAGATGCTGGGAGGTCCATGGCTTCTAATGAGAAGAGGCAGAAGTTAAAAATAGACAAGGAAATGGCCTGTTTCAACATTGAGGAAACAGGCAATCCTTAAAGGACAAAAAAATCCTACTAACCTAAAACATTTGAGGAATTATTTTTTCGTGCCAGGAGCCAGTACTTGGCTAATGTGTAAAACACATGGAAACAGTCTTCAACTCAACAAGAGGGTAAACTTTTTCAATTATTAAAGCTATCCAACACTAAAAAAAGGCTGATTCATAAAATAATGATATTTCCAGAATGCCCAGGCAAATTGTTCATCTCTTTTCAAAACAGTTACATTACACATACATTAGTACTAGTCATAGAAATTTATAATTGGTTTTACACATTTGTTTCTACTACAAGACCATTAACTATTTGCTGCTAAATAATATTCATTAATATTATATCGAATGAATAAGATTACAGAGCTTCTGAGTTGCCTCTTCTCTCCAAAATATTCTTACCCATATAGAAATGGAGTCCTTTAATTGAAGATTATAATAGCTCTGGGTAGTAATAGATAAAGCTTCATTTATAATTCAAACTGAATGAGTTATGAAATCCTTTCCTGGGGGAAGAGGGGGAAGTGAAAGAAATGGGTGCCTTTAGGCAAGGAATGCAAGGAAGGATAAAAAAAAGAGAAAAAAGTTTAGGCATAGCGTGCTCAAGACAAAATATGCTGACTATATATTTGCAGGTGCTGTTCTTATTATTGTTGTTGGTTTTTTTAAGGATCTCTTTCGTTTGCAACTGACTTCTTGAGTGATTTAAAGCTGCTCTTTGTTTTTAGAAATCCTGCCTTAGAGCAGTGATACTGTGAGGAAAACTAAGTTTTCTTGCCTTAGCCTCAATACGGTATGAAAGGTCATTCATTAGCTCTGCCAAACTTTCCCATTGTAAAAAGCTCAAATAAAACCTTTTTACTAAAGCAGTGGAAGAGCAAGGAGGAGAAAGGGATGGGACACAGGGTGTAATTGAGATCCAAATATTCCTGGCATCGATAGGGGGAGTGTCTGTGAAATCAAGTATTTAGGCTTGCCAGGTGATATTAATATAGTGGCGTCCTCTCTTTCACTTGTGACTAAGTCTCAAGCATCTATTCAATCGTTCACTTAATAAATATACAGTGCCAGACCCTGCAGTGGGCTCTGGGGATATAGAGTGAACCAAATAGACAAAATTTCCTGACTTTGTGGAGTCTACCTTAGGGGGGATCTCCTTTGGTAAAATAGCATTAAACACCAAATGAGTATAATTGTGGCAACACAAGGAGAGGTTTTCAGTTTAATCCTAAAGCAATTCAAATTTAATAAATCTAATAAAGTCCTAATTAGTAATGCAAGTGCCAGTCTGCTCCTGAATTATTAAATTTTGAGATTTGTGAGTGAAAGACACTCCTGCAAAAGCTCCCTCCTCCGCTCCAAAAAGGCTTCCAGCGTCCAATTGGAAAAATGTGAACTGTGACTAAATTTAGCCAAAAGTAGCATCACGTAGTCTGCGAAATTTTCAGCCAAGCACATTACATAATCTAAATGCAGCCTTTTTTTTGCACCCTTTTTTGAGAACCTTTCCAACATTCATGCTGCCAGTGCTTCTGCTGCCAACATAGTCAGTGCACTTTGCTATAAGAGATTAAAGGTTGGCTACAAATAATTTCCAGCGAATAACTCTAATTAGCCGCTAAAAGTTGGCATATTTCCTGCTATCTGAAATTAGATCACAGAGTTGAGTTGAGATGAAAAAGCCCTATTAACTCTCTACACTTCCAATTCCTATTTTCTGGGGGAAATTGCTATTTTGAACTTTATCTGCCACTATCTGAAGAAGTCTGGAGTCAGCAGTAATAAAAAGATACGTGGAAGTCTGGACTTTCAGTCCGCTTCTACTCCACTGTGGGGACAGATCCAGGAGTGCAGTTTCCAGGCTCTCAGCCTCAGGTGGAAAGGTGATGGCTCAGGCAGTAAATGACCATCAACTGTGATTGGATGGCCATCAGCTGTGGCTAGTTGGCCGTCAGCTGTAACCAGTGAGCCATTGGACTAATATAACTGCTGTGGCTATGCTAGCAGCAAAAAAAATGGGGGGCTACCAAGAAGATGGTGGCTGAGCTAGCAAGCGCGGATTGCAGAAAGGCGGATGCCGCCAGCGAGAATATAGTGGTAGGACTCCCCTGTCTATGGCTCCGTGGGTGTTCCTTTTTGGCCTCACCATGTCCTGCGTTCTTATGTGGGGAGCGGGATCTGAGACCCCATGTGACACCCTGCATGACATCCACTTACTGGGACTTTCCAAAATAAACTCCTAAGAGCATAATCCTGGGAGATATTTCAGTGGATTTGTAAAAATTTTAAAACAGGAAACATTTTTTAAAAGTTGTTAAAACACAACTTTTTGTAGTTGTCTGTATATGCATGATCTTTTCTAGCAAATGTATTTTGAACCTGACGCTATTCATGAATAGAGGTACAGATTTTTCTTGGAGACTGTTCTCAATCCTTTTCGTTAGGGGTTTATCTCCTGGTGTGCCTCTACCCTTCAGTCAGGGAAATATCGCTAATGCTGCTACTAGGTGCTTGGGAAGAGCTGCTTAACAATATCTAGTGTCAGGTCAGGGCAGCCCAAAGCTGAGCCCTTTCAAGACAGCATGTGTGCCTTGAGCCTTGCATTATAAATAAGCGTCTGAGGTTGGTGCTCTTGTTCTGGAGTCCTATCTGCTGTGATCAGCTGCTGTGTGGCTTATCTGCTGATGGTTATGCACCACATGTCTGCTGCAGCCGCATATACTTCTGCAGTGTTTTTAGGATATGATGAATCATATGGCTCTACTGGCTTCAATAAAACAATCAAGAAGTTATAACAATGGGATGGGTATGGAAAATTAGTGCAAGAGTTTTGAAATAGGGAATATAATTCATTAGAGTAATAAACTGGCTTATTTTAACTGTTGGAATTTACCTGTATGTTGCTAAAAGTTAAATATTCTCTTGACAAAAGTACTTTCAATAATCCATAAGTAGCTTTCCATCCCTTCCTTGGGAAGTGTCTGATAATAAATCTTTCCAAAAGAAACATAATAACTTCAAAAGTGTACATACTAAGACTGGTGTCTGGCTATCAGTGGCTGGCTTTTTGAATTAAATAAAGATGTGGATGATTTTGACAATTAATTTCTCATGAAATTTTCTTAAAAATATAAAACTTAAGTATAATAAAATTTATAAATAATGGAAGTTTGATTTTAATTACTTAATAAATTATTAATTATAACAATGATAAAATAATTGACTATATTTGCTTGCACTTTTTGGTTTGTACCAGACTTTTTAAAAGGGTTAGCGAATATTGGAACCACAATAGTGCTGTTTTCTGTCTATGTATAGCTTTACTCTAAATACCTTGAATATTTAAAAATATGTATTCATCTAAAGCAGAAAGTTGACCTGTTTTATTCACATGACACAGAGGAGAAAATTGAGGTAACAAATTAAGAGAAGGTAATCCTACTTTATAATTCAGTGACATAGACATATTGAATCTATTTATTTTCTAAATGAAAATATTAATGAACAGAGTGAATATTTCAAAACTGTCAGCACAGATTGAAATGTGGAGTTGAATGTCAAGCCTGTTATCCTATTATTTTGGTTCCAAACATTGCAACAGGGTATTGTCATTAAAAATAAAAAACGAATAAAATTAAAAATTAAAAAGAAATATGTATACGGGGGGAGTGGTGCCAAAAAATGTGTACACATGACTGTCTTCATCTTTTGTTATCAGTATATATTGAGTATTACAATTTTAACACAGTTTTCCTTTCTTAAAATGTGTATACATTTTTTGGCACCCTCTTTATTTTACACAAGTGGCAGTACACCTTGGATTTTAATAAACAAAATAAAACAGATAAACAAAACGATTAGCCCTTCATGATACTATAAGTAATTTGGAAAACCTTGTCTTAGAAGCCACAATGTTTAGGAATTCACTTCCAGCTAAAAATTTGTGTTGATTTCAACAAAATTCAGTATGTTACCACCTCCGGAAAATCTGTAGTTGCGGTGCCTGTGGTGCGGCCAATGTTGGAGTTGTCCATGGGGCCTCCATATTGTTTTGTAATTGCCTGTGTATCTGTCTGCCTAACTGGAGTATGAGATGCTGGTCTGCAGGGCTCTGTCTTATTTCGGCTCCCAGGGACTAGAACAGTGATTGACGTGCATCTGATGCCTGGTAATTATGTTTTAGTTGAATAAAAGCATGAGTAAGTGCCAGAAATAATAGGCAAGGATGGAAAATGAACTGAGCTTGTAAGTGCTATTGATATTAATATATCTTAATGGATATTTGATATTTAATATTAATAGGTTATGGAAAAAATTTACATTATACTGACCCTTTGAATGTTATGTGTACTATAAAGACCACACTGCCTTTGAATCCGAGTATGGGTATTTATTGACTGTTTCAATGGGTAAGCCATGATATGGTGTAGCCTGGAGAAGGAGAAAAAAAGAGCAAGGCGGTTTGCTTCAGGAGAATCACACTCTTTGCAAACTAGATGGAAAAATGCTCTTTGTCTATGAAAGAGTGGTGATGGTTTCTTCCAGGGTACACCAGGAGTCACATTTATTGCTCGCTAAAACTTTAAAACAGGAGAGTGTATAAGAATACATAATTGTATCCGCACTATAATCTAGGAGTTTACTTAGGTTCTTTTCTCTAAAAGGACAAGGAACATTATATTAGATCTACCGTGTTTCCCTGAAAATAAGATCTAGCCGGATAATCAGCTGTAATGCGTCTTTTGAAGCAAAAATTAATATAAAACCCGGTCTTATTTTACTATAGTATAAGACCTGGTATAATATAATATAATATGATATAATATAATGTAATATAATATAATATAATATAATACCGGGTCTTATATTAATTTTTGCTCCAAAAGACGCATTAGAGCTGATTGTCTGGCTAGGTCTTATTTTCGGGGAAATAGGGTACGAAAGAAGCTTGGAACTGACATCTATGGCTCAATAATGTTTTATTAGGCTGACTGCCTTTCAAGTAAGCATGATGTTTTCTTCCAGCATGTAAGGTGACATCTCTTTTTCTGACTTCTTGAAACAAAAAATTGGCTGGTTACTGGACCATCACTCCTGAATGCCTGATGCCATTTCACATCCTTTTCATAGCGCTATGCTGACATGACACATCAAATCAGTTCATCATAAAATACAAAGACCTAGGGAACACACCAAAAACCAATAATTATTGATCTTTCAGGATGAGTAATTTGTATGAATCCTGGAAAGATCAAAAGAACGTGTTCAACTAAAACTTACTTAGACTCCAAGGAGCAGTCAAGAACTCTTTGGGGTTTCTGAAAGGGGAAATATGTTATTTTCAGTACACCAGGAAAGCTTAAAAAAAAAAAGTCCACTGTCTTTTGAGTTTCTAAAGAAATATTATCTTGAGTTAAATTCACTTTTGTTTTCACATGAGTTTTACGGTCTACGTGTATAATATGAATGGAAGAAAGACATCAAAATGTCTATCATAATATGTATGGTGGTGAGCTTATATGTTTTTCTTTGTGGGTTCTAAGATTTCTATAATAAGATTAATTTGTTTTGTAATTAGCAAAATTAAATATCTCAAACTCCAGTGAGGTTCTTTAACATCGATTGGATCCACGTTGCTAATGAGATCTCTGTCCATTGCTAGCACATCTATTATCTAGCATAAGTAGGGGTTCTGACTACTAAAGAGTTACTAACAGTAGTGTCCTGGTAAACTTTCCCTTTACTGTTCTTAAGAATGTGTGAGGAAAAGTGAAACAAAAAAATTCTTATTATTTTTAAAAGTGGGATAAGTTTGAGTATGCCAACCTGGAGTGGACAAAAAGAAGAATTATTGATATTTGCCTGTAAATCCTTCTTGAGCTATGGGCAACCAGCCTTTGCAGAAACTAAAAAGAAAAATAATCTGATTTGTGGTGCTTGATTGTTCCAATGGTGTAAATACTCCAGCCATGGTTAAAACCCAGCTGCTAACATAACATCTCTGAACGCACAAGTAAGAAAATATGTAGACAGTCAGCACTCGTGAGCTGAGAAGGCTTTGTGCATCCTTGTTTATTACACAGATCATGGCAAGAATGCTAATCTTCAAATTAATACAGATCAGGGATTGGCAACTTTTTCAGAAAAAGCCCAGAAACTCAGTATTTGGGGCTTTGCATTGCACATGGTCTCTTTCACCACTCAGCTCTACCACTGTAGTGCAAAAGCATCCATAGACAATACATAAATGAGTGGAGGTAGATGTGTTTCAATAAAACATTATCTGCAAAAACAGATGGCAAGCTGGATTAGGCCAATGAGCCATAGCTTACTCACCCTGCATACGTAAAGTGTCTAGAACTGATTCTAGCATATGGGCCATAGGTCCTTAACAAATGGTGATTTCCCTTCTCTGAGCTCCCCTGCTGCATCCTCCTTTGAAGTAAACTCAGTTTGCTTTCAGATTTCCAGTTTACTCACTTGTCCGTTTGTTTGCAGCTCAATAGTTGAAGTAAATTTAAACTAACATGGCAGAATATATTTTACATTTGATAGTGCTTTTCCCCTTGAAAAGATCTGGTCCTTCTTTTTGAAGCTATTTAAAGATGATACTAGCCACTTGATACATTCACCTCAAGAAAGGTTGCCAGGCCAGTATCGATAATCCTATTTCTTGTCCACTCCAGGCTGGCATACCCAAATTCAGTCCCACTTTTTATAAAAATAAGAATTTGTTTGTTTTACTTTTCCAAATACATTATTAAAAACAGTAAAGGGAAAATTTGTTCTTTCAATTTTGCATAATTTCTCTCCCTCCACACACAAACAAGAAATGGTGAAGTCTACATGAAATTAGGAAATTGGCTTCAACATCTGATAAATTTCAATGTATATCATTTCACAACACATTTATTGGCTTGCTTTCCATATATACTGATCTCCTATTTCCTAAAGGACTATGAGCCTCTTTGGCCAGCCTCATGTGGATATAAAGAGCTGAAAAATGTGTCATAAATTCACATAGATTCTCTCTATTGTGTTCTAAATAAACAGAAACATTCTGGAGTTACTTTTATACGAACTAGAAGAAGTTTTTTTATTTGTTTGATTTGTTTTTTTTCAATCTTCTAAATTCATTTTTATTTTAATATATTCCATTCCAGTTAATTCAGGAGAATTTGTTTGAATATTTTCATTTGAAAGTAATAACAGTGTAAAAAAGATCCATAATATTCTTGGATGAATATTGCCATGCTATAAAAATGTAGATTTTGTAATGAAAAATTTGAAAAAACACTTTATAGGCGAGAATTTTCATTGTATAATTTTCATTTGTATAATGAAATGTATAAACTAGGTAACTGCACACATTTGTTATCTATTGAAGAGCATTTATTGTACATTGGGGCTGGGTTTTGTAAAGACCACCACCTCAGGTACTTCTAGAATATAACTTTGTGATTTATGCAAAGAAAAGACTTCAGTTCTTTCAGAAGCCAAATGAAATAGCTATGTGCAGCCTTGGAGGGCATGAATGGCAATTATTACCAGATCTATAGATACCACTTATTTACCATCAAGCAGCAAAAAATAGACACCAAAATATTTGTTTTTAATCATCACAAATGCATCTTCCACTCTTAGAAGAAGCTTTTTGTGGTGGGTAAAATCAAAGTTTTGCTGTTAAGCTCAGTCACATGGAGATGATAGCAATGATGGGAAACTCTGAACCATCCACATTTCTTGCTTTGCAGACAATAGGCCTTTTCCACATAAATTGGAAGGAGGCTAAAGTACAATCACTGGGGAAACAGAGGTTTGACCCATGCAAAGCTACCTTTCCTATCTATCTATCTATCTATCTATCTATCTATCTATCTATCTATATATATATATATATGATACATATATAGATATATATCTATATCTCAACTTCCTTGGTATCTTGCTCCAAACAGCTAAACAAACTTACCCAAAAATCCTTAGAATTGTGTAGAAACAGTAATAATTTAGATAGTAAGAATTATTTCCCAACAAGCACATTGGATATAGCTGAATATTCACAATTAACATTTATTTAAAAGTGTGTCTTTTCACATGACCATGTATATCTCCTTGGGGATCCCCCCTACAGATTTTTTGGAGGCAAGCAACAGATATGTCCAGAACCTATCTGGCAGGGAAGCTTAATTTCAAAATGTCATCATGTGTCATCTTAGGGATATGCCATTTTCCTGGGTTTTTCATTCAAACATACCTTTCCTCTGAGACTTTCTCAATCAGATTCAAAATTCCCAAACCACATAAACTAAGCACTTTCCAAACATAGATTGTGTGTACCCTGAGTATGAGTGACCTTATAGCTGATGAATACAGAATGACTTGATTAGAATTCAGACCATAGCATGAGTCATTTGTTTAAAATAAAGGCAGAGACCTGCTTAGTGACCAGAAGAATTACTAAAACATGAGCAATGGCTGACAAAGTCCTTAGATCACCCCACAAATATCAATGAGAAAATATCATTGTAGTGTAGTTGTATCAGAACTTCACCCAACATACAATATACCTGAGTCATAGGCCTCGTGCCAGTCAATGAGCAGGTGAGGAAGGCAAGAGGTCAATGTCCAATTTACTGACATGATTATCTTGAAACTTCTACCAACGAGATTGCTTCTTTTCAAAACTCATGAAATACTTAATATCCTAAGACCTACTTTAGAATTCTATTTTCTTTAAAAAATTTCTTTGTGACCTGGGGACTCTTCTGTATCTTCTTTTTTTTTTTTTTTTCGTCATTGCTGTCAAATAGAAATGCTATTTTAAAAAATAAATAAATAAATGTCTCAAAGCTTTCCCTAAACATCTCAGTCATAAGTAATGTGTGGTTATCTCTTATTTTGAAATATATGTAGCTTTTAAAGCTGTAAATCTATAATGGGATTAAATGAGGAGAACTACTAGACTGATTCTAAAGAGTAGGGCTTTGTGAAAGTAAACAACTAATCGTCTAATAATTATTGAGCTTGGTGGACAATTACGCTGGTTTGCTGCCCCTAGGATTTTACAATCCTTTGGGGAAGACAAGTCATAAAATTTAATAATCTGTAGCAAGGATCAACAAACTTTTTCGTAAAAGGTCAGATAACAAGTATTTTGCAAGCTTAGAAGAAAAGTAGAAGATATTCTATAAGCAGTATTTTAAGAAGGGAGAATACTCTTGCCCCACCCTGCCCTGCCCTGATACATTTGCTTGGGGTAGACCATCCATGGTGGGTGGTGGGCCACCCTTGGGTCAGCAGCAGTCAGCTGGATATATTCTCCAGACCAAGAGAAATCAGCCTAGGTGGAGGGGCCTATGTGGAGGTTTGAAGAGGCAGCTGGCTCAGTTAGATTCACCATCTGCCCTAGTGACACTCAGATCCCAGTACACTCTTCTTTCTTGCCAAAGAGCTCAGCCATCTCAACTTAGAGGGATGGTCAGAGGCAAGGTAGTTCATTGAACTGCCAATTCCCCAACTGAGATTATACTGCTTGGTAGATTCTACCACTGGCATTTGCCTACAGCTGAGGCCCCAAAATGTGGGTGGTGACTCTGGACAGTGGTGAGGCAAGGGAAGCAAATTTGAAAGCAAAGGGAAGAACAGAAGCAGAGACAGGTTTCCAGGCTTGCTCTATGCAGCTCAAAGTACTACCTTGTTCAATATGGGAGCCCATAGGCCACAATGATCTATAGGTAAGGACCATGTATCAAGAATCCTGCTAGGTCAGCAAAATTTTCATTAAGAAGATGTGCATTGGGCGCAGTGCTAAAGATTAATGGAAAGTGTAGAAATGGTAGAGAAGAGACTATTCCAGATGGGTGAAGTGAAATTGTTAAAGGATAACTTTTTTAAAAGTCAAATCGTGACTCTTAATAAAATATAAAAGAGACACACGTGAAAGATTTTACTTAACTAATTTTTATTTCATTTATTATTTAGGAAATCCATAAGATAGAAATAACAGTACAAAAGCATGTCAGAGAATAGGTAGATGATAGATAGATAGATAGATAGATAGATAGATAGATAGATAGATAGATAGATAGATATGAACATTAAGGAATGCTTAAACTTGCTGCCAGATACAAAACTGGTGTCTTCAACAGTCCAGATCAATTTCATGTCCATCATCCAAAATTTATTTGCATTTATTTCTATGAACCATTTACATCACCATCATCTCTCCACAAATTATCTGCAGGGTACTGCAAAATAGACAATGAAAGGCACATATCCTTATAGAATCAGATAACCCCAGAAGAGTCCTTTAGATAATGTTCAGCATTCCATTGTAAAGGTACCCAGTAATCATTTTTCTCATTTCAATTTTTTTTTTTACCTGACAAAAGTAAAAAGAAACTGTAATATGTTTGATTCAAAGACACCTATCTGAACACCCAGTTTTTCATCATTTGAATTTTTTAGAATTGCTTCATATGACACACTATTTTTGCCATATTAAACCTAAAGTGGTAAGACAATATTCTATGTTATAATTTCTAGCCCTTTGGTAGGTGTGTGAGAAAATATTAGAGAATCAAAATTGGTGAATAGGAGGTTTTTCAGTGCTCTTTAAATTACATAATGCATACAGTAACACTCTTGATTCTATGCATAATGGCAGTCCTGCTCACTGCTTTAACTCAAAGAAGCACAAAAGAGGAAACGAAATAAAGGCAAAAAGAATATGCGTGTGTGTGTGTGTGTGTGTGTGTGTGTGTGTGTGTGTGTGTTGCCTTTATTTTGCCTACACAGAAACACACACACACACACTCATGAGGTCTGGCAATTAAGTTCGCGAGCTTGTAACGATGTTGCTAACTTTTTTTTTTTTAATCAGAGAGATTATTCATTATGGATTTGTATCAACTGGACAAACAGTTAACCAAGTTTACTATTTAGAAGTGCTGAAAAGGCTGAGTGAAAAAGTTAGATGACCTGAACTTTTCACCAAAAATTCATGGCTCTTGCATCACAACAATGTACCTGCTCACACGGCACTGTGTGTGAGAGAGTTTTTAGCCAGTAAACAAATAACTGTATTGGAACATCCTCCCTATGCACTTGATCTAGCCCCCAATGACTTCTTTGTTTACCCAAAGGTAAAGAAATTATTGAAAGGAAGACATTTTGATGACATTCAGGACATCAAGGGTAATACGTTGACAGCTCTGATGGCCGTTCCAGAAAAAGAGTTCCAAAATTGCTTTGAGGGGTGGACGAGGCACTGGCATCGGTGCATAGCTTCCCAAGGGGAGTACTTCGAAGGTGACCATAGTAACATTCAGCAATGAGGTATGTAGCACTTTTTCTAGAATGAGTTCACGAACTTAATTGTCTAACCTGTGTGTGTGTATGACCTAAGTAACCAAGAAAATGTCTACCACAAAGCCTAGGCATTTTCTCTAAAGAGGCAAATGAATATAGCATGCAATAAATTAAGAAAGCCAGATTCTCTTGGCAAATATCAGATCTTCCCTATGTTAAATGGATATAAGACGAAAAACAGAAAATACAACTAATAGTGTACAAGCAAAGAAGTAGATAGAGAAAAGAAATACCAATTTGAACTAGAAAATGTCTGTGGTACTATTAGGACTTTTGTGGCTCTAGCCTAATGAAATAGAACCTTCTTAAAACAACATAGTAAGTGACACTCACGGCAATGACTTGTCATTGTAGGAAAGGCCCAAATCACGGTCAGAACATTTTCATTATGAAAACAATTAAATACAGTATCTGGTTTTGAAAGACTTCTGCAAAAATGTAGATATTATGCTTTTAAAATGTGAGCACTCAGAGAAGATATCAGATTCTTTAAAAATATTAAAAAGTTGAGATTTTTGTTTTATTATTGGAAAAATGCAAGTATGGGTGGAGACAGTATAGGGAAGGATGGAATGAGAGTAATCAGGGAAAATACTAGTAGACTAAAAAAAAACCTTTGCAAGTCCTAAGTATTCCACTTAGAAGAAAGATGAAAGGTAAACTAGTACTCACATATTTAAGAACAGTTCCAAGGGTAAGAGATCTAACTGATCTGACTGCCCACTTTGTGATGCTCAGCTTTCACATTAGGTAATAATAGCAGCTAACATTTATTGTTTCATGGCATAGAAGTCATTGTATGAAATGATGTTATATATATATGTATATATATATATATACATACATATATGTGTATATATGTATATATATACACATATATATGTATATATATATACATATATATATTTACAAAGTCACGATTGTTCTTTCTACTAACTAATATAAATGAGATATTCAGTATAAAAATAAATGTTAAAGTACCAAACTGATTCAATTTATTAAACTACTGTTTTTAGAGAGAATTCTGAAAGGTGAGGGTTTCTGAGAGCCGGATATCCTTTCCGCATTCATAATGATGATGGTATGTAAACTAGTGACACTGATTTTTTTAAAAGAATCTATGGTGTGAGCCTTTTTAGAGATACTCATGAATCATACATCAGTGTCACTAGAGGTAAAGATAGTCGGCCTTAGGATCATAAGAGTGGAAATAAGGGAGAACATTTTATTTTTTTAAGGGAGGCTTTACTTGGGAAATTAAAAGACCTAGAGTAATGATTCCGCTGTAAAAATGATGAGTAAGAAGTCTGGGAACCTGGGAGGCCTGGATAGGGCCTGAGTGGCCCCAGCACCAGGGACTGGCTCTAGGCAAGCACTCAGTGTCATGAATAAACTATGAAAAGGCCCAGATGAGACGTGACTTTTGACATTCAGTCTTCATCTGCAGCCCCAGCACAAACATTCCCAGGAGATTCTAAGATTTGTGGTATAACTAACATGGAGTGGAAAATAGGTCTTTTTAATTTTTCAGATTAATCTCCCAAGTCCCTATATGTTCTTTGGTAGCAATATCTCCTTCTAAGGCTTCTTGTCACTTCCAACATTTACCAACACTACAAAATTTTCTAAAGACGTTGAAAACTGAAGACAGTTAAAACATCAGTTTTTCCCAGTTCTCTGTGACACTGCGGATAACTATTGAAGGAACACTTCTCTTCCACTGCAGGACCAGGCTAGGGAGAGGCAGGTGAGGTGCCTCCAGTACAGAATTTCAGGAGGCACTGCTCTCATCTTGCTGCAAGTACAGGCTGAGCACTTGCACAAGACAGAGTGAGCATCTTTTAAATTTTGTGACCTATGGGACACTGTGCAACTGCTCTTGAAGCTGTGATTGGCTCTATCTCCAACATGTAGAAGAGTGTCTGGCATATTGTTACACTTTAATGGAATTTGATGAATGTACTAGTCGTGGTTCTCCAGATACACAGAACAGATAGGACATACAGAAAGAGATTATTATGAGGAATTGGCTCTCATGATTATGGAGGCTGGGTAGGCCTGTGATCTGCAATCTATAAGCTGGAGACACAGGAAAGCCGATGGTGTACAAGGTTGGACAAGTTCATGAACTCATCCTAGAAAAAGTGCTACATACCTCGTTGCTGAATATCACTATGGTCACCTTCGAAATACTCCCCTTGGGAAGCTATGCACCAATGCCAGTGCCTAGTCCACACTTCAAAGCAATTTTGGAACCCTTTTTCTGGAATGGCATATAGGAGGTTGTCACTTTCAGGCAGGACCTCTTACATCATTTATAAGGCCCAGTGCAAAATGAAAATGCGGAGCACTTTTTAAAAACTTTGTTAAGAATTCCGAGGCAGCACTAGCAAAACACTGAACCATCTGTGGGGCCCTGTGGAGGTTGCGCATTGCTCCCAGGGGTCTGCACGTGCAGGATCAGCTCTTGCACTGAGAGCAAGTGCCTCCTAAAACTGTACATTAAGTGCCTTGCTTGCCTCATCTGAGGCCCAGCTCTGCTCCATAATTTCATTTATTCATTGTGAGGATCAATTTTATTTATTAACTTGACTCAGCTAAGGGATGCCTAGAGAGCTGATAAAACATTTCTAGGTGTGTCTGTTAGAGATTAGCATTTGCATTGGTAGGCTGAGTAAAGAAGCTGCCCTCTCAATGAGGGTAGGCATCATACTGTGTGAAGAAATTGAAACGGCATGCGCAGTGATACAAGTGGATACTTTGGTCAACGTTGCTCAAGCAGTAGTTCGCTGTAATCAGAAGTCTGGACGCTGATGGTAACAACTTTGAGCACCTCTTGTAATTGCAGAAGTCAAATGTGACTTGTATTCATCTTTTGTTATCAGTATATATTGAGTATTACAATTTTAATACAGTTTTTTTCCTTTCTTAACATACATATACATGTTTTTGGCACCCTCTGTATTTCCAATAACAGTCCTTATCAGCTATGTCTTGTGTCTTTTGCAATTTTTTTTTCCCATTCTGTGACTTGTCTTATCATTTTCTTGACAGTGTCTTTTGAAGAGCAGAAGTTTTTCATTTTAATGCAGTCCAGCTTATCAATAATTTATTTCCTGTGTCGTGCCTTTGGTGGTGTTATCTGAAGAGTCATTGTGATACCCAAGGTCATCTAGATTTTCTCCTGTATTATTTTCTGGGAGTATTATAGCTTTATGTTTGTTTGCTTTTTTAAAAGCTCAGTCTCAGTGCTATGTAAAAAATGAATTTTAAAACATAAAATATGAAGGAGGGTGACCAGTAAGATGATGTTTCAGTAATCCATGTCAGAAATAATAACAATTGTTCATAAGAAAAGTAAAAACGGAAATAGAAAGAAATAGATGGACTCAGGATCTCAGTATATTTTGGAGGTAGAATGTCGGTTGACAGTTTACAGGAAGTGAAGGGAGGAAGTAGAATCAAGAATAACTCCTAGCGGGTTCACATCTGGTCTTCATGGCAGGCTGCTTCAAAGGCAGTGGCCACCCCAAATCCTGGGTTTTTTTATTTGTGTCAGTTACCAGGAACTAAGTGGAGGGGCACTGCTGCTGTCTCTCTGTCGCTGGGAGTGAAGGGAGGCTTAGATATGAGGACCTGAAAATGATCCTAGTAATTTGTAAAACTTCAAAAAATAAATGATTCCCTGAAAGACCACTTAGTCGTGCCCACTTCACAGATCATATTTCCAGCACCCAATTTGACTCATGAGTTTCAACAGCAATTAAATAAATTTTGCTAGAAATGAAGTTAGTGTTCTCAAGCCCATGTGTTGCCAAAATGTAAGCATTTATTCAGAAAATATGGTAGCTGCATTCTCTTCTTTTGGATGTATGGGAATAGATCTATTTTCTCTTGAATTCTTTCCCTTGGGTTTGTTCAAGTTTTTTCCCAGTAGAGTTTTGTGAAATTGGGAGTCAATTAAGATTTGATTTTTATTTCAATGCATATTGTTGTACTTTCACATAGAAGTAGTTACATTATAAATTATTATAGAAGAAAACATTTATAAAACTGAGTATTTCTAAGAAAACATTCAGTAAAGCTAATATATTAATTAATATTTAAAAATAAACTTTTTTGAGTGTCCCTGATTTTAATAGACAATTCACCAAAGCATAATTTTTCTGATTTTTCTTCTGTTTTTTCCTCCAGATACTGAATTTTTTTTGAGGGGGGAGCTTTGGTATAGTTTTAAATATGTGTGGCAGATGGAATAATGACCCCCCATATATATATATATATGGACTTTGCAGGTGTGATTGAATTAAGGATCTTGTGATAAGGATTTTACGCTGGATTATCTGGGTGGGCCCAATGTAATCATAAGGGTCCTTATAAAAGGGAGACAAGAGGGTAAAAAGGGAGAAGATAATGTGACTACCAAAGCAGAGTCAGAAAGAGAGTTGATGATACTACACTGATGGCTATAAAAGGAAGAAGGTACCATAAGCCAAGGAATACAAGCAGCCTCTAGAAGTGGGAAAAGCAAGGATACAGATTCTCCTCTAGAGACTCCAGAAAGAATGCAGTCCTGTCAATTTCTTGCTTTGAGATGAATATGACCCATTTTTGGACTTTTAACCTCAGAACTATAAAATACGGTATCTATGTTGTTTTAAGATAAAAGTTTGTGGTAATTTTTTACAGTAGCAACAGGAAACCAATACAGTATGTTATTGTGAAAATGGGATTTTCCTTGAGAGCTGTATGATAAAAGAATATTGCTATAGCTACTGGCTTTATGAGATAGATGCTGACCAGTCCTCTCTTCTTTAATGTCTCTTCCAAAGCCTTATTACTCATAACTTTTGCCTTAAAAAGAAGAAATAAGAATAACCCCTATAATTTTGGTGTTAACAATTTTCAACTGGGTGGATGATGATACTACTTAATGAATGGGGAAGATGGGGATAAGAGCTATTGTGGTTTGGTAAATCAAGAGTTCCTTTTTGGAAATACTGTGTTTGACATGTGTGTATATGAAAACTGACCCACGATAAGATAGGTGAGGGCTTCTGCCTGCACCTGTTGCTTCCAATGACAGTTTTTCTCCTTTCTGAACACCTGTGGACAGAACGCAATTTCATAAGCCTTTTCCTGACCTTTCTTTCACTAATGAAAAGGGAATACTCTAAAAGAATGAGAGAGAGAGAGAATACTTTTTAGAGTTTTGCTGTTGTATTTTGTTTATTTTGCTGCTTTTCTTAGATTTGCTGTTGTATTTTGTTTATTTTACTGCTAGGGGAAAGAAATGCAAAACAAAATAAAAAGGCCTGCTGTGTGACTGTTAACTCTTCTCTATATTTTTTACTTAGATCATATACCTATGATACACAAAGAACCGAACTAGAATTTTTCTGCTTAGAGAAAAGCCATAATTAGATCCTTGGGACATTTTGTTAAAGAAAAGCAAGGAAAAGTGAAGGTAGAAAGGAAATAAATTGAGGATGAACTCCAGGAGCTACCTAGGAGTCCTGTGTCTGCCCAGCACAGTGGTGGAAAGATGGAAGACATGGAGAGTGGAAAGATACTAAGACATTAGCCTCTCCTTCCATCTCCTTTCCCTTTTGCCACTAGACCTCACTGGGTTCAAAACTAAGGGTGAGAAGCAAACCTGCAGCCCCTTGTGGAGGTATTTGGAAGAAGGAGAATTTGAACAGAATACTGTCAGTGGCTACATTAAAGAAATATCTTTGGCCAGGAAGCAGTTGAATCCTTCTCAAAAAGTACATCATATGAGGGTAAATGGGATCAAACATACGGTGATGGAAGAAGAACTGATTCTGGGTGGTGAACACACAATGGGATTTATAGATGATGTAATACAGAATCGTACACCTGAAATCTATGTAACTTTACTATCAATTGTCACTCCAATAAATTTTAATTGAAAAAAAAAAAAAGTATATCCTATTTGGAGAATAAGGAGAGTTGTAATAAAAGCCATATATTCCTGAATACTAATTTTGATGGTTTCTTCAAAAATTGGTAAATCAATTCTTATGTTGTTGATGATGACATATTTGGATTGAGTACTTTTCAAGTAAACTTCTTATATTTGCAATTTACCCTCAAGTAACTGAAAGATATAGACAAGTATATAGGGACAAGCCCCAAACCAGTATGTAAGTTAACAAAATGTTTGTTTGATAATTTAGGCAGTTGGAATGAAACAAAATACACTTCAACTGGTCATAATGTGAAATAAAAGGGGGTATGCAGAGATCTGTCTTCCTCTTTCTCCCCTACTCCCACGCATCAATTATACTGAAATTCCATCATTGGAAAATAAATATTTTAATACTTTTTCTTTTACAAAAATGAAATGAAATTATTACATTAGTATGTTCCTTTAGTTTAATAATATATTTTTAAATGTGATAGGACAAGCTTCCCTCCTTGCATTTTTCAGAATTGTATTAGCTATTTTGGGGTGTTTATTCTTCAGTTTGAATTCCAATGGAGTTTCTCATATTTCATAAAAAATCTAGTTGTGATATTGGTTGTAAGCATATTGACCTTGTAGATTAATTCTGAGAGAATTGCACTTGTTTTTTTCGCTTATCAGTCTTCTCATTCACTTGCTTCATTTATTCAGGTCTTCCTTTTATGTAATTTTTTGAACTTTGGTAATTTTCCCCTTTACAAAAAAATGAGTGTTTTGTATTTAGAGCACTAAATAAAATACTCAGTTACAGCCAGATGTTTTTGACTAACGCAAACTGATGACAGGTATTTAATACATTCTTCAGTTGGTTCTCATAATATTTATGTTAAAAAAGTTTTCCTGCAATATATATATGCACATTTCCTTTTGTCTCATTGTAACCTCTTGCATTGAATTTAAACCTTTTTTCTTTTTTTTTTCTGATTTAAAGTCTCCCTTTAATTTCTGACCTTGCCCCCTTTTTATCCATTTTGGCCTGTTTAGCCATATTTGCTATTATTTCTAACACCAATTTTATAAAATAAATCAGTCCACCAGATCCACATGTCATTTTTGGTTACATTACACCCGTCTCTTCTGTTCTACCCACTCAATCACTCCCTCCACTGACGCCCATGGCTTAGCTACTCTTTAAGGCCCAACATAAGTTTTTGCTTCTTTAGAAAACTTTGCTGAAATCTACCCACAAAAATCTCTCAAGTTCAAATTTCTATTTCACCCATCAACCATGTTACCAAATAATAACAAAAACAGCAACATATAATTGAATACTATCTAAATCTCTAGTGGTTTATACTACACAACTTGACATTTACCCTGTCCCCTAAATATATTGTAAATTATTTTATTTAAAAAGACAAAAGAAACAAACTTTTCTTGTATTTTCATATCATCTAGGTTAGGTATATGTAAGTGAAGCAATTACTCTGTTCTTACTCTCTTGAATATTTGAGAGACTTAAATTTCTGAGACTGCTTATCAAGATTTATTTTTTTCCTCTTTTTTTTAGGGCCTTGGCACAGAATTAGTTACATTTTCCAAGTCCGTTGAATTTGAGTGGAGCTCTGTGACTAAATTCTGACTGGGTAAGTGATATATGCCACTTGCAGATATAGTTCATGCACCCACACAAAACTCTTCATTCTCGCTTATCTTTATGTAGCAAGCATGGAGGTAATTTAAAGGTGATGGCATCAAGAATAGGATCCCTAAGTCATCATTTAAAGAAGGCCCACCCTGCAGTGTCACCCAATGCAACAACATTTGCGTTGGATTTTTTGTGGTCAAGAAACAATTTTTTATTTTGAGACTTTGGTGTTTTTGTTACAGCTGTTAGCATCAGTTATTTTATTCAGAGATTTGACATAAAAATTAAATAAGGCTCTGCACTTGAGTAGCTTAAGGTCTAGATATATAGTTGGATTTTTTTAAAAAACATATATTTTAAGATTTCATGTTCCTAAATTCTGATTTAATATTCTAGTAACCTCAGTAATTCTCAAAATTAAAAATGCCATAATCAAAAACTTCTTAATTTTGTTTTTTGGCAAAAAACTCTTTGTTCTATGTATCACTCAAAACTACACATGTATCCCAGTAATATGATATGGGTAGTAAGTAAGACTTATTAAAATTTATCTGTGGAAATACTTATTTTTATTTGGTAAATATAATTCAGTTTCACCATAAGAAACCCAAATACTCTTTCCATTGCTATTAATATTTATGTAAATGTCTATGCATGCATACATAGTTCTGAAAATAAAGTGATGACATTGTAAAGCATACATTTTAAAAGTGATTTTCCTATTCTGTTAACTATTTATATTGAATGACAATCAGAAAATGATTTGACATTTAATATGTTAAGTATTGTTAGTATGAAGCAATGTTCGGAAGTCAAACTTTTTGGAGTATATCCTATATGCTTTCCTTTTCTGAAAGCTTAAAATCCATTTGACATTGCCCCTTTTATTTACTGTCAGCTTAGTGAAGAGGGCAGGGTCCACAAATTAAATTTGTCCTTGACAACTAGGAAAAAAGTGAAGCAGGTTGTTTGAGATGCGACACATACTTGCTATAAGCTCGCACATAGCTGTCATGGGTCTTTCTACGGGGAAAAAAAAGACCAAGATTATGATCATAACTTTGAATTATCATCACCTGTAGTATTGGTGACTTACCTATATGTAATGACACTTATGAATTTTAAGTAGAAATGATTCTTACATTTATGGAGAACCAGAAAACCATAAACCATAATTTTACTTTCTTCTATCAGAGAAGGCTAACATATTCTTTTGTACTTGATCTTCTAGCACATGCATTGTGTTGAGTCTTTGTATCATGATGATATTTCACAGGTTTAGCTATAACAAAGTGATTGAATCATCTGTGAGTTTATCGTTTTATTTTGTATAAATCAAAGTCTCTATGATCAATGTAAAAGTATTTTTATGATAATTCTGGTTTTAATTGCTATGATATTTCTTCTTTTTGTTCAATTTCCATCCTTGGCTTTTCTACCTGTTCTTCCTGAAAGACCTATGGACCTTTTACAGTCTTGTACCTTATTTTCATGTTCTAATATCCTTCAAAGTGTTCTACAAGTTCTATAGTTGTAAAACTACTATGTGTGTATGTATACACATACCAATATGTGTGTGTAGTGCTTTTCATTGCTATGATTTGATTGCTCCTATATATACTTTTATTTCACAAATATGTAATGTCTTCTGTTTGCCTATCAATGTGCTGGCTGATCGGGTATCCAAAGGTAAGACATATGGACTTTCCCTGATTTCATAGAGTCTATCTTCTAGAGACAGTTATACAGTCATTAAAAAATATTTATACAAATAAATGTAAATGAATCATATGATGCTTTAATTACATCTCAAAGAAGCATTTGATTTGATATAATCAAGGAGACAGAGAAGAGCTTCCCTGTGGG
The DNA here is from genome assembly GCF_036562045.2 of Rhinolophus sinicus. NCBI lineage: Eukaryota > Metazoa > Chordata > Mammalia > Chiroptera > Rhinolophidae > Rhinolophus > Rhinolophus sinicus. Next base: position 74,384,793 of record NC_133751.1, read on the forward strand.
TAAGTGTGAGTTAAAATATCTGAAGAAAGGGGGAAAGCATTTCAGAAAGCTGGAGCAATAACTGCAAAGGCCGTGTGGCAAGACCCAGCAAGGTACACTGGAGTTGCTGAAAGAAGGCCACTCTGACCATTGTGCAGAGAACAGAAAGGGGGATCTCCATGTGAGTTGATAGGGAGAGGTCAATGGGCCGGATCTGGCAGGAGACAGTAGACCACACTAAGAAACTAACCAGTAGTCTTTATTTTGAGAGCAACAGTAAGCCATTGAATACTATTAAGAGAGGAAGTAGTATGATCAATATTCCATTAGAAATAAAATATTTCTGAGGAGGCCTAGAGAAGAGAGCAGATAGAAAGTTACCGTCACCCCCTCCAAATGACTACTCATCTCCTTTTGAAGTGGGGTGTAATCATCTCACAGATGCAGATAGGAATCTTTGCTTGGCTCCAAGCATCTCATAAATGAAAACCTAATTGGTCATCAGGAACCCAGGTGATATCTGAATAATAGGGAGCCATCTTACATCCAGAGGGAGCAACACATCCCAGTGAACTGGAGAATGGTGTTTCCCCACGAGAGCTATGGATCATTGACTAAAAGTTAATGCTAAGTTGCACTCATGCTTGGGAGCAGCTGTGTTAGCAGGACCTCTTGTTTGAGCTCTCTTTAGATGTTTCAGACTCTGCGGAGCTGATGGAAATGAAGTCCATCATTTCAGCTATGGTCTTTGTGTTTTTACTAACCATTAACATGTCATTTGTGTTTCACTTTAAAGATAGACTTTGGGCTCAGGGAGCTAGGACTCTGGTGCTGTGGGGACCAAGTATTAAAAGGGGGAAATTCATGACAAATTGCAATGACAAAGCTGTTCTGGTCCCCTGGTATGAAGGAAAATATAATCTTTTTCTAAGCAATGCAGATAGTGCTCGGATTTGTAACGCCTTGCATTGTGGAGAAGAAAAACAAGGACATGTGCCCTTCCCTAGGAGGAAACTTGGTTGTGATGACTGAGAATTGACATCATATCCTGTAGCCATTGAATAATTTAGCCACACTAAGAAGGAAAAACATGGAAACATGTTTAGGACATCTCTAGCTTCATTTTCTATCTGAGTACAGAATTCAGGTTTAGGGTAAAATCATCATTGGTTCAATTCATCAAGCATTTGAACTGTATTTTGTAGTTTTTCATGTACTCGTTGCAACACTTTTATCAGACACCGATCGGGACTCAATCTTCTTGCTGCCAATGATCTTTTAACCACATGTCCCTTATTCTTTAATTACTGCCATCAACTGGCTAGAATCAAGCCATTTCATGTTCCACTGTTATCCCAGTTTGTTCTCTTTCCATGCTCCTAACCTTCCTTCCTATTCCAGATTTTCCATCCTTCATATCCCTGGTTAAGTCTACCTCCTCCCCAAAGACTCCCCAGATGGTGGACACCCAAAGAAAGTAGCCCCTCCTATTTAGTTCATAAACTGTATTTTGTAGTTTTTCATGTACTTGCTGCAAAACTTTTGTTATTATTTAACTTCTGATATTGTTTAGTAGTAAATCTCAGCTCCCCAACTCAATGTAATCTCCTTGGTGTCAGAGAGCTAATAGAATATTATATGGTCTAATGAGCAAAATGTAGGCATTCTGGTTCAGATAGGGATCAAAACAGCATTTCTGCTCTCATTGGTTTCAGGAGAGAGATTTCTTATCAAAGTATTTGAATATTAATTTTCACCTTTTTTCTTGAATTATATATTTGGGCATTAAATTTAATTTTCTCAAATTCATGTTGCTAGTAGCTTAAATTCGCCATGCTTGCATTCTGGCATTTGTGCAATTTAAGTATGCACCTAGTTGTGTATACACTCTTGTGTATTTTTTAAACTCCGTAGTGTTTGTAGTATTTTATTTTAATAATTATATAGGGACAATGTGAAAAAATAGTATTTGGCTAATAAAGTATCTCACATATTTATCCTGTTAATTAGGCTTTACTGCATGTAAAATAACATGGCTTTTGAACATAATATTGGTATTGTGTATCATATAAACCATCTAAAATGAATAGGCATAACTACATATCTACAAAAGAATGAATGAAGAAAAAGAATGAGTGGGGAAAGGTGTACCATGATAGTTTAATATATTAATACTACGAGCTATTTTTATTTTGATCACATATGTCATTACTTTCATAACATGTAAAATAAGCTTATTATCTCAAAACCTTTTTTATGAAGAGTTGATGATTATGAATGTTATTTAATTTCACTTAAAAATTAACAGTACAACAAAATAAGCATGATTCACTCCTGGTTTAATAATAATGAGTTTTCCTTAGGCATAAGGTAAAATCCAGACCATAATGCTTTTCTTCTATTATCAAAAAAGCTCATGTGTACCCGTTTATATCAGAAAATATATTTGATGGATGATCAACCTCATTTTTGAAATATATTTATTTTTCTATAATGTGCTAAAAATAGCTTTAAAGCTTAAACACATGACAAATCACATTTATTATTTGGAAAAAAACACTTGAAATGTTGCATTTTTACACAATTGTTATCAGTTAAATCTATTTTTCCTCCTCCTGAAGAACACTTGTCTTTATTTACATGTTGGCTGCTGGCTGGGGTGACTTCATCTGTTGGTTGATTTCCCATATGCAGTACATGTGTGTATGGTTCTTTATTTTACTGTTTAATAATCTACTGTACTCGTATATTTTATTTGTGACTTAACTAAGAGCAGGTCTTTGTAGTATGCTTTGTGATACAGAAAATTCCACTGAAAGCAACATGAAATAATACCCTGGAAAACCTGTTTTCATCCATGGAATTTAAGTCATTTGATGTAATAATCTTGTTATTCAGAAATATGGAAGATGGTAAAATCTGAACTTCCTTTTTATTTTATGTGTGGTATATATGCAATAGATATCTAAAGTAGCATAATCCTGAGGATGTGGATTTAAAAGCAATTTGACTAATTTTCTGAGAAATAGGATTAAGGTTGAGGGATAATAGTAATTAAAATGAGAGAACCCTCACACATCAAATTATGCTCAGTGCCCTCAGATGTTTTATCAGTCTGATAATATACATTAGAGGAGGAAATATTTAGCAGTCTGTTAACTACTCTCTCTCTAGAAAGCTGACATTGAATATGAGAGTGTGCTTGGCAGGGAAGGCTTGCTATTTTGAAAACTGGCAGCCTATGAAGTAAAAACTGAACTGGGTTATGCATTAGTAGGTCAGGGTGGTAGTCTACCATAATCTCAAACTTGTTTGGAGCAAAATAATATTTCTTGGCTTCAGTTGCATTTCTGTAAAACTATAGACTTAGTTTTACATTATTCTAAGGTCTTCTTAGGTCTTAGGTCTTTCCTTTGATTCTGTGGTTGATTATATTTAGATACAGTGATATATATCATCTGTGATTATGGATTATCAACCAAAATTTTCTCTCAGTGTCGAGCAGATTTCTTGACTTGTATTTGGCTATTTTTGTTGAAGCCTAGGATGTTTACAGAAAGTGCAAAGAGCAGGAATATCACAAACAAATGTAAACTATCTGGGACTTTGGGATTGAACTCTGAAAATTCACCGGATAACAGACACCCCCCCCCCCTTGTTACTGGAGCAATCACGTCCATTCATCAATCATGTGAGCAATCCCTGGGTCATATCTGGAACTTGGGCCCAGGCCCTCTAGTAACTGTTTTTTGACAAGTGGGCAAGAAAAAGCAAGCAGATGTTAGATGCGACATACTTGTGAATGCTTATATAACATATGATAAACTTTTTAAAAAAAATCAAAACTATCATCCTTGATGTTCTAATATGAAAAGGTCTTGACAAATAACTTTAAACCTCCAGGCGTCAATATCTTCTTCACTTGTAAAACACAGAATTAGACATGTCGAAAGAATACATTAAAATCCCTTCCAACTTTAATACCATCATTGACCAGAGCATGGACTCTTCTAAATTTTATAAAGATTAGTGGCCACTGGACCTGGGTTCCCACAGGATGTGGATTACAGAGAATATAGAAGGATTATAGAGCTCAAGGAAGGAGTTGAGGTAGAATGGTAAAAAGGATGGCAACAACCACAGCAATACGAGTATGTGCTTGTCTGGCACTTCTAAATTTGAAAGTGTTTTCATATCTGATCACTCGTTTAGTCATCCTCTAAACTCTTTGATGTAGTTGCTACAGATAACATTTTTTTCTCTGCAAAACAGGAGATTAAAATTCAGAAAAGTTAAGTGACTTATTCAGAAAATAATGGCATATTAGAATCAGTCCTCCTCACCTGATTTTTACAGTGGTCCTCACATTTAACTGTCATTGAAAAAAAAAAAACTGAATAGCATATTAATTTTGTAAATTTCTGGTCTTGACTGCAAATAATTTTATTTAATAATACTGCGTAATGCTCAGTATTCTCCATCTTTATCCAACCTCTCATATCATTCTGATGTACACTATGAAGAAGACTGCGCTATACCTTATGGGTGTTCCAAATACGGTTTTCCTTTTCTTCTCTCTCAGACTTGAAAAATAGACTATATTTCATGTGCTGGCATCTTATGTATATAAATACTGTTTCTGAAAGAGAGCTTATCAGAGGTGTGGTATTTCTATTTCTCTTTATAATTCTCTTTCAGTTTTTGCTGTTAGAGTACCAAGTTGTTCTTCATCTGGTTGATAATCTCATAGGAATATATTACACCATCTTACTGCATAGCAGAAAAATAAGTATCTCAGCTTGGCATTCAAAGCAATTTATCAATGTTTTTCTTTTCTGTCTCTGTTTCTGTAATAGACCTTCTAACATGGGCATGTCTATTTCAGTACTCCTCCACTCCATGTTAGTGATGGCATGATGTCACACTTGTTGAAACTGGGATTATGCACAGCAGGATTTTTAAGCCAGAGTTAACCAAGTGGATCACAGAATTGACCCTCGTTGTGCTGTCCAAAACCATTTAAATTCTCTGAACTGAATCAGAAGATAGTCAATTTCACCTTAACCATGAGTCTGGATCTTGCATAGAAAAGCACTTGGATGTTGCAAATGAGCACATTGGTCTGTTCTTCATCAGTATCAAAAGAAAGACTGGTTGCAATTCTGGAATGATTAAAATCCCCAAATAATAAACTGGCCTTCCTTCTGAGCATAGGTTCTAGGGGGCATGATATTCACCTTCCACCCAACACAAACTGAACTCTCCAGACAGCAGAAGTTAAATGAAAGAAACAACATCTAAAACAAAAAGTGCAGAGAATTTTGTTAGGATAGACACACGTAAGTGTATATGATAACTTAAAACTCTCCACACAAATGCTTTTATTTTTACATTACTAATGTTTGCATCATGTACACATAAACATTTTGTGCAAAGTTGAATATACAAGTTAATGCCTACTGTACTTTATTGGAAATTAAATGAATGTTCAAGGGTAACTTTAACCATTTTTGATTTCTAATAAATGTATTACAGGAAATTAACCGAAGCTGCAATATAGAATGCCCCTATATGCTGAGTCTCCCTGCTTTACATTCTTCTCCCCTTCAGTTTTTGCTAGTTGTGCTTATTGGAGATCCAAAAAATGGAGGAGTTTTCACTCCCCAAAATAATCTGCCTTGCTACCCTGTTTCCCCAAAAATAAGACCTACCCAGACAATCAGCTCTAATGAGTCTTTTGGAGCAAAAAGTAATATAAGACCTGGTCTTATATTATAGTAAAATAAGACTGCGTCTTATATTAATTTTTCCTTCAAAAGACTCATTAGAGCTGATTATCTTGCTAGGTCTTATTGTGGGGGAAACATGGTATTGCCTCATATAAGATCTGTAAAGAAAAGCCCAAACCATTGAAAGGCAACATGTTTTATAGTTTTTCTTTTCCTATAGCCCTGAGAGCCAGAAGAGGAGAGCAGCAAGCCCATACCACATTGAACAGTAGCATTTGAGGACGTTCAGGAGGTCCCGGGAGGGACTATTTTCATTGTGCTCCTATGGAGACTGGAGTCCAGACCCCAGGGTTGCAAAACACTTTAGAATGTCTGTACCTTCAGCACAGCAGCAAAAACAAAGCTAGTGGCTATCAAGAAATCTCCGTACATAAGCTTCTCAGAAGAAGGAGTGAGAAAGAAAGACTACAGAGCCTCCTCAGTTGTGCTTTGTGCAAAACCTGGGACCTGTACCTGCAAGTGGTGGAGATGAGTCATGGCTAAGGTTAAATTTCCCACCCACCCAGCAGGATTGAGTCATGGAATCTATTTAAATTAACTACGAAAACAAAAGTGGAAAACATGATATATCTTGCATGTCAGAGTTCATCTGTCGATTAAGAGTCATTTATTTTTCAACGTAGTGTTTCTTTAATTGATGACCCATTGTAAATTTACATTATACATTTATAATCAAGAATAAAAGCCATTTCAGACTTTGTAACAGTCAAAATCATTAGAGTGGCCAGAGTGTTCAGCTGAAGGACAAAACACTGAGTAAATGAATCATACTCACAATTATCTGGTTTCCAATAAGTGCTATATTGGCTCATTCCGTATGAACTAGAAGGCTTACAAATGGATTCATTTTAAAATGAAAACAGTTTTAAGAGTTATTTTATATATATTTTAATAGTAGAAATTAAAATTGCAGCCATTTCTGAGAACTCCTGAACTTTCCATAGTCTACGATGAATTCTTAATTTTAGAATTTATGTTATTTAATACGGCATTGGACTTTATACTTTAGTTGTCCTTTGGCATTGTTCTTATATAGGTATTTCTTTTCTCTACAACAAATGTGCTAGTGTCTTGAGGGCAAATACGATATCTTCTACTACTGAATCTTTCACAGCATCCGACCCAATAGCATTTATTAAATACTTTATAACTTAATCTTTGGACTATACCTATGTTTGAGATTAAAGCCTTCAAAAATTAATTAGCAGAGATAATTAGCACATCACTTCATCTTCTTAGAAAGGCCATTTCAGATCAGCAGAATGATATCTAAAATGAAGATATTAACATAAAGGAGAATTTGTTTCTCTGAACTGAAATATTTCAGTCTTTTAATTTTAATGTCTATCTCAGACATAAGCAGCATTGAAGTTTCAAGCTACTAAATATTTGTTGTATTTATTCATCAATGTGGTCATTCTCTCAAATGTTACCATCTTTAAAGAAAAATGATCCTCATCTTTAAAAACTATGTGTGTAAATGTTCTAACAATGATGTATTTTCCTTCATTTTTCCTGTACACTTATCTAAATGTGCATTCTCTTTCTCTTTTTCTTTTAACTCTCTAGAAAGTATACCTCCAAATGATAACTCACAGAATAAAAAATGTGCCTTCCCATAGTAGTAAGTGGTAAAAATAGCCTTTGGTGGATAGGGTTAGCTAGATCCTTTTGATGTTTTGACTTCCTTGAGAGCCTATACATTCTAGTACAACTTTAAGTAGTAGCAAGTTTTATTTTGTATTTGTTTCTTCTTACCACTAATGGACACCTTGGATGTTTGACCTGACTTGGATACAGAAAGCGCTGATAGAAACTTATTATATGGTGCTACTGTCTTGGTTGTCATGTTCTGTAAACATGTATATGATTGCTTTTAGGGGGAAAAAATTCTAACCTCACCACACTTTAGACATAAGTGAATTCTAACACTCAGATTTTGGTCCTGTATCATGAAGTGTACAAGGGGTATATAACAACTAAAGATTATTTCTAGATGCTGAAAATGTAGGCTATGTTTAGAACTCATATTTAGCAGTACATACGCTAATTGATGATCTTAAGATTTCAAAGAGAGTGTGCCATCCCGCTACCCTAGTTTCTTTCCTTCTCTCTCTCTTCTAATATCTTTTAATATAGAGTCAGGAAAAATTTCCATTGGTATAATAAATACTATAAATGCATGATAATGTCATCCATTTCAGTATCTGCAGTCCTCAGATTACAGCAGAATTTCTGTTGAGTTAACAAAAGTGCAAATTAACTCTCTTAGAAAGGAATTATATGCAATAAGATCATGTCCTTAATAATGCATTTTTAAGTCAGTAGTTTGGAGTAAAGAATGCATTTTTCTATAGAAACAATACTGTGCATGGAGTGAGGATTTTAATCCAGTCTACAAATGTTGGCTTCAATCATATTTATACATGTATCATAAGAAGAAAATATTTTTTCTTGGGGGTAAAGAAGAAGAGAAATAATACAATATGTACCTTCTAACTTGTTACCAAGCCAACTTTAGGACACATGTCTAATGAAGCCAAGATTGATTTTTCTGCATCCATCTCTCACCTGGGTGGCAGATGCCTGGCATAGGAGTCACTGCTGTCCTTCTTGTATAAGCGACAGACACTGTTAATCAACCCCAGAGCTTTTTCATAATGAACTCATACTTGCCTTCAGAATCAGAATCCTCAATACAGTAATACAAGTTTTGATAATGCATTCATTTGGCAGATTATTAAACTGAATCTCAAAAAGGGATAATTGTGATACAAGTTTTGATAATGCATTCATTTGGCAGATTATTAAACTGAATCTCAAAAAGGGATAATTGTGGTCTAACAATAATACTTGTGTTGAAAATACATCACAAAGAATAAGAAGGTGAGAACCTAGTGAGAGATTACTGAAAATCAATGACAGTAATGGATAAACAGCTCCAAGTGGGTTAACCACCTGGGTGTGGATCAGAAGACTCATAATTATATATGAGGAATGACAGTCTATGCAATTTATTAGTCGTTTTCTTTAAGGCAGAGTTAAATCCATCAGTAACAACTTAATCTAGCTTTTTTTTTTTTTAATTATCTCAGGAGAAATCATCTATTTGAATGAATTTGACTAAAAGTGTAATGGAACAGTAGAACATTATTTCCTAAATAGTAGAATTTGTCTTGCTACAGAGCATGTTACAGAAATGCCTAGCATGATGTCCAACACAAAATAGGTGTCTAATATGTGTGTTGCTTTTTTGCTTGCCATTCATTCAAAGAATCTAATTCAAGTTCACGGTAATTTTTTCTTAAAAGATTGATCAAGGATATTACATAGGATGATTCTGTTAATATAATAAAAATGGATGGCAGATAAAAAAAATAATAAAATATATGTGTATTTATGAAGTATCCACTTATAGAGGAGATGGGCTTCCTGCCCATCTGGCATCCAGAGCACCAGCTAAACCAATACTGTTGTTACTTGAGAGGGTCACAGAAAGTTCAGGTATTTGGAGAGCCAATGTCCAAGCCATATGTATAGGGTGGGTAATTCTCAGCAAAGCTTTTCATAGAAGATCATAGCTTAAGCCACAGATAAGAAGAAACTTTATTTTAAGAGGATTAAGGCTAGAATTATTTGTTCATGATGATTGCCAGGATAGCAAAAACCTTCTCCCAGAACTTGTAGAAAAATCAAGAAACTCAGATCAAAAGAGTTGAATGCCAGTCTGGTGACCTCAGAGAGATGCTATCACAGACTCAGTGCTTGTTGGAAAAAGACAGATCAAAAGATTGGGAGGAGTCATCTGAAAAGACAGTCAGTGCAGCACTGGCCACTGATAAACAATTATTAATATCTGCATCTGTTCTGTGAGTAGTTGCACATTTCACTACCGTAATATGATAAAGCCAAGTCATGTAGGTGATCCTCTGTGCATTCATTTTAGGATCCAGGAGTGATACCCAAAGACTAGATGAAGGTAAATGAAGGCTCTGGAAACCTATGTGTACCCCAAGAATGGGGTAGGTGGGGTATTTGGGACCGAGACTGCCTCTTGTAAGTCCAAGGGTCTTTCTCTCTACAGAGGGAAAGAGGTCTGTTTCAAACATTCATTTGTTGATTCATTCATTTTACACAAATACTTTCAAAGTACCATTTATGTGCCAAACATGGTGCTATGTGCTATGAATTAATAATAAATAACTGATAAGTTCTTTGCCCTTATGACTGTTACAAAGCAGTGGACTAGACAGACATTAAAGAGTCACAAAATAAATAATTGCTAACTGTGATAACTGATGTAAAGGGAAAACACAGGGAACTCTGGGTTCACCATTGTTGGAAAAAGGTTCAGACCCAGATGAAGGAAATAATTAGGGTTTATGCAATTCACTCGGGAACATAAAATGTAGAATGCTAGAGCTGAAGAAGTCTTAGAGCTCATGTAACAAAACCTCAGTATTTGGTCAATTTTAAATCTTTGGCTAAAAAAGTCAAGTGAAAGGCCAGGGCTTTATTTTTTATTTTAGTTGGTGCTTTGCTTTTTAATGATGGATCAAGTTTTCTTATATGAAATGTCCTACTACGATAACTCCTATAATAGAGATGTCTTAGAATAAGTTTGCTCAATTAGGGTGGAAGAAAAAAAATCAATGTGTAAGAACACTTTGAAAACATTTTGCCATGCTGTTTATAATGCCTCATTAGCATTAGCATTAAGCTAGTGTTAGCAAATATTATTTTCAAGTTAAATGAAACTAATAAATGTGATTAGAAAATTATTTTTGGATAATGTCCTTTATCCCTAATTTGATAATGTTTTAATCTTTGCTTATACAGAATCTCCAAATGTGAAGAAAATGCAATTGGTTCAAATATTCTTAGTTGGCTTGTCTGAATGAGGGAATATATACATATGCAAATACCCCTGGGAACTGCAGGTTGATTAGTGAAAACAAGGCAACCCTTGCCAAAGGTTGGGGGAAGGGAGATATGGGGGAACTGCCTAATGGTTTGCGATTTCCATTAAGGATAATGAAAATGTTTGGGAACTAGATTAAGATTGTGGAACACTGTGAATGTTCTAAATGCCACTGAACTGTTCACTTTAAAATGATTGATATTATGTTACATAAATTTTACCTCAATTAAGAAAAAGAAAAAGCTAAGAAAGACAGATTCTCATCATGGGTAAAATCTGGAACTTCTTCCTGTCTGTGAAAAAAAAAAAAAAAAGGAAGCGAATGCTCGTTTCAATTCTATCTCCCTGAGTATCCATGGACCCCCTCTATGGGTGCAGAGGCCATACTCATACAATCTTTTGGTGCTAACACTGTTGTTATCCATTTGTCTTCATTATCCGTTATTCTATTTACTAAGGAATTCTACTTTTGATTTGCACATTCTGAAACACCTCGACTTACTTTTCTTTTCTAATATATCTTGGTTCTAACTATTTGTATTCAATGAATGCTCGGGGGAGTGTGGGGAATTGATGTGCTCATTTTTCCCTTTGAAAATCCATTGTAATTTAATCCTTCCTGGGTAGATATTATTGGGTTGCTAAGAGTACATCCACAACTATTTGTGGGAAATTTATTACCAAGGTTAGCCTGCCAAAACTAGACCTCTCAACAAAAGCATGCAAATGTGTTTAAAAAGGAGCCACATCCTTTTTTAGGTTTCTTATTGTTTAAGAACAAACACAAATGCTTTGAGTTTATGGAAAATAAGGTTGAAAACCTTATAGGCTTTATTCCCCAGGGGCATTCTATAATTTGATTCAAACATTAGTAAAATAAAAATAATAATAACAATGTCTGTAATTTCTTTTTTTAAAGAACTGTTTATTCTCTGTTAGATTTTTGTCTCTCTTTTTTTTAAATTAAGACACATCAGTAAGCTTTATGATCTTCTCATGTTGGGCACTCAATTTTCTTGATTTAAAACCATTGTCTTCTTTGGCATAATTATACAATAGAAGGGATAGTTTATTCCACACAATTTTTAAAATCATATTCCAAGTTCGGAGCACAATCCTTAACATTTTTGGTACAAAAATGAATACTTTGATCTTGCCTTCAAACAACTCATAGCCCGCAAAGAAAATAAATGTACATTATAGAGCGTTCTACTCATATATAGGGTCTCTAACAGAGGCAAGGACAAGGTACAATAGAAATGCCTAACTATGAAATAAACAAGGGGGGGGTAGGTGGTTATAAGGTTCATGAATAAGAAAAAAAGTAAAAAAATGCTTCCAAAATGTGATAATGTTTAATTGTCTTGAATTCTAAATAGGAGCATAAGGAGAAAGGCATCCCAAAATTACGGAACAAAAATGCAGTAGCATGACAGAATGTTATGTTCCAGGAGCTGGCCATAGTTCAGTTAGACTAAAGCATAAAGTGAATGGAAGAGGGGTCAGTAATGAAGCAGGAAAAATTCATAATGGTTTGGTCATGAGGTTATATGCCATAACCAAGGGTTTGGACCATGTCATTAGGTAAAGGAAAGCCAAAACACTTTACACCCAAGAGTCTATGCTTATATTTGTACTTAAAAAAAAAAAAATAGTCTTGCAGAAATGTGGACAATAGATGGAGGGAAAAATTGCAGGCCATTTGACAATCAGCATGGCTCTTATAATGGTGCAGGTAAGTAATGATGAAGGCTGGACTGAAGGCACTGGTTGTGGGGACAGATAAGAGAGAACCAAATAATGAATAAAGATAGTAAACAGAAATGGTGACTGACGAGAAATGAGAAACAAGTTTATAGACAGAGTCATAGAAAGTCCGACATTTTTTATTTGGTTAATGACATCACTGTCATTGAGGTTGCTCAAGATAACGATTTTAGAGGTAAAGCACATTAGTGTCAAAGGCAATGACAAGTTCATTTTTAGAGCTGGAGAGTTTGGTCCAGTAGAATATTTATGTAGAACCATCTAGCAGGTTATTAGATACAAGTCTTTAGTTCAGGATAGTGTTTGGAGTTTGTTTTACCCTTCCCCTCCACCACTGCTCCAGACATGAATAGGTCTGAGCCTTTGATCTTGGCTGGAGTCTTAGAGATTCAGGGTATGTGAGGGTGAAAGAAACTGAATGACTGACTCTGGAGTATGGATCTCAGGTCTACCAAAGGGACTGTGCCTAGGAATAAAAAGAAGAACAAAAAAATATCAAAATCTAATCATGCAGTCCAACCAAAATATCAATCCATAGGGGTCCAACAGAGATGCTGAATCCTGGTACAAGCACTGTGCCAAAACAATAGGATTCAGAACAAAAGCACAAATCGGGGAGCTTCCCTGAGCCACTGAGGTATTGCTCCAGGTTCTTTTTAAACCTAGTTAATAGGTGGAAACAGAGACAGAACCAGAAACAGCTCTGAAGAATTTTAAACAGTAGATTTGGGATTCGTTAGTATAAAATGATGGTAAAAAAATAAAAAAATGAAAAATAGAGTGAGAAAGGTAGAGAGCCCAGTGACAAAATGCTAGAGAATATGAACATATCAGTGAGTATACTATTTTGTATCTTCTGAGAAACAGACACCAATATGGGATTAAATGTGTAAGAAATATATTGTTGGAAATGTCTTTGGAGGCTAGAGGTAGGAAAGCAGGATTGGATAGGAATAGTTTCAGACTAGAGCTTTGTTCTAAGAAAGTTTGGACTAGATTGCTTGGTAGTCCTTGAGACAAAGCATTCTGCTAGAATAATGGGTCACGTTCAGCGTAGGGTGAGGGTGTGGGTGGGAGTTTGCAGAGGGATTCAGCTAGGGCTGTGAGCCAACCATCCACCCCTCAGCAGGAGATCTAAGCAGTATATATATAAGTTATATATATACTCACATAAGTTTTATATATATATATATATATATATATATATATATATATATATACATATTATTAAATTTATTGGGGTGACATTGGTTAGTAAAATTATATAGGTTTCAATTGTACATTTCTATAATACATCATCTATATATTGCATTGTTGTGGCTGCCACAATGACAGACCAGGGAATCAAAGATCCTGTAAAGAAAAAGTTAAAGAGATAAGAGGAGAGCCAATAGAAAAAGGTGCACTTGAAAATTTGGAGAGAAAAAGAGTTTTAGGGAGGAAGATGTAGTTATTTAATGCAGGATTTGAAAATCTGAAATGTATTTGATAAGTCATTTTGCCCTTTCACCACATATTATATCAGATGGTATTCCTTAGACATAATATAAATTTTTACTTTGGTGACAAATCTATTTTTATTTCATTCTGTTGCCAGTAAAAATCTGGCTGGTAAACTTGCTTATGTTATCCTAAATAGAAACAACACAATTTTTTCTTCTCTGCAACAGATGCCCAAGTAATAGAACACTGGTCTTATTACTATAAGGGCAATGTTGGGGGGGGGGGGAAGTGCTCCCTATATCCGTCTCTTTTAAATATTTTACATATTGACATATTAGTTTATGTGGTGATCAGTGGAAGTGTGGTCACTCAGATCTTTGAGGAGAACCTACAAGTAGCAAAGACAATGGACTGACAGCCTCCAGCAGCCACACTTCCACAGTCAGCAGTCACACCAACGTCATACTTCCCCCATGGCTGTTGCCAGTGTATGAGCATGGCTAGAGTACTAGAGACGGGCCACTGCAAGCAAGGTCGAAACCCAGTAGTGGGTAATCTTTGCTCCTGGACCTCCCCATTATCGGGCCAAGACTTGACCTGTGCTACAGGGGGAAGCTCTTCCTACCCAATCCTCCTTTCTCTCACCTTTCATAGACCTCTACCATGATATGAAAGCTCTTCACAATTTTTTCCTGCCCCTGACCCTTTAGCACTTATAGTTGTTTGTTTTTTAACAAAATTATGTCTTTTGTACATTTAATCCAATATAGGTGTCTGTTTCTCAAAAGTCTGAAACTAACACCGTACATTAAAATCTCTGAGTCTGAGAAATCTTTACAGTTAAGAAAATCATTTTAATTTTGTTTAAATCAGTTTAATTTAAATTTTCCTGACCATAGAGCTCTTTTCTTACAGAACAACAATTGTCATATCATGGATCTAACAGAACATGTTAAGTTTATTATTCTAATTTACTTAAGCCTCTTTTAGGGTCAATTTTCTGGGCTGTAATCAACTTTCTGCTCCTGGCTTGTATCTTCTTAATCTCTTGATAAAGTTCTTCAGTTATATTTCAGGCCTATATTCCACACCTTGCTGTTTGTTGAACTTAGTGTTAATAGAATTATTAAGTAGTTTTTAAGTATCATTAAAAATTCAAATTCAATTTTAGCTGGTTCTTACTGTCTCAGAATTACACCTTATTGCCATGAAATAGATACTAATTCTACAGTTTAAGCTTTTAGTTAGAGTGTGATCTCTCCCAAGTCTCAGGAATTTGCTTTCGATTTTACTTTGGCCGAATTGAGCACTGATCATGCTCTTATACTTTGGTACTGTTCTCAGGCTATGCGCTAGTCACAAGTTATCATTTACACATAGGCTGTACTGATCTATCTGTGACAAGCATGCTGACTGGGTATAGACAAATAGTAAATTCTTAAAGCATATATCAGGTATTCACTGATATTCAACATCAAATCATTGAGAAAATGCAATAACCATACTTATCACACACTTTTGATGGGACAGTATCTATCAATCCTCACAGAAACTGAAACAGAAGGTATTTGTAGTGGATACAGATGTACCACACAGATCCCTCTTCAAGCAAAGGATTCATTCTTCCTGGTGCTCAGAGTGCATTCAGCAAACAGCTCCCAAACATCAGCCTTTTTTTTCTCAATCGCCTTGGTCATGTCTTTCTCCTGAGGCAGTCCATCCCAGTGACTGGCTAACCCAGGGACATAAAGCCCTGGTTCCCTCATCCTAGCTTGCGATACTCACAGTGCTATTCCAGATTCAAAACTCCCTGTGGGGTTGACTCAGGCCTTTGAATGCAGCCTAACTTCTCCCTCAATTCATGCCTGCTTCCTTTCCTTCCCTTGAACAGATGATGATTTCAAGAGCACTCCCTAATATATACTCCTGCATGCTCATTTTCATCTCAACCTGCTTCCAAGTGACCTCCCCCATTCAACCTCCACTCCAAAACGTTGGCACATGGTCTAAGGAAACAGAGATGATGGTGAAATTTTGGAGCCAAATCATCTAGTGGCAATGAGGATCCCATCAATAGTAGATGAAACTCAAGTAGCCCTTGGCACAGGTAGTGAAGGTAGTGATATGATTATTAATTTTTTTTATTAGCGATAAAATGGGATGATAGACCAGTGGACACAAATTCATGGGCTAGTGTAATATGGAGAAAATGGAACCTATAAGGGCTATCAAATTCAGTGGCTATTTCTAAGCTCAATTACCCTTTGGACAAGATAACAAAAGATGGAGCGTATGAGTGGGAAAGCTATAATGCCCCCTTTGTAGCATAGAAAGTGGCTCTCATCTGCTGTAACTGGTGGGCAGAGAAAGCTAAGAGACCAAGAAATTCAACATAAAAATACCAGAACCTCAAGAGCCAGCATGTGTACCAGCAGGGCCTGAAGAGCATGCCAGGCAGTGATTGTGTCCTCATAGAACTTACATTCTAATGAAGAGAGGCAGGTAGGAGAAAACCTAAATAATAATTAGATAAGTTATACAGTAAGTTAGATGATAATTAGTATGGAACGGGAAAATAAAGGGGGTTAAGTGGATGAGAATGGAATACAAGGGATTGCAGTTTTTGAAAGGGTATTCAGTTTAGGCTTCATAGAGGTAAGGTTTGGACTAAGAGTCCAGGGGCATTAGTACCACGTGAATGTTTGGGGCCAGAACAATCTGATTATGTGGAAAAGACACAGGAAAACATCCTAGCGTGAGAGAATGCCCTGGTATGTTAAAGAAAAGCAAAAAGACAGAAAAAGAATGGCCAATGATATAGGAAGAGAGAGAGACAGAGAAGGTGATGTGCTAGAAGCCAAGAGAAAAAAGGGAAAGAGGGGGAGTGATTAGCTGTGTCAAATCCTACTGACTGACTGAGTAAAATAAAGACTGAGAATTGCCCAATAGATTTAGTGTTAACAAGTTCTCAGTTATCTTGCAAGAGCAGAGAGTTCGGGGGGCGGGGGGGAGTTGGGGTTAAAATTAAGTTGGCGTAGGTTTAAGAGAGAGTGGGAGAAAAGTAATTAAAAAGAGCAGAGATGACCGACCAATTCAAGAAATTTTACTGCAAATGGGAACTGAGAATTAATACAGTACTTGGGGTGTGGGAAGTGGACTCAAGAGAATTTTTTGTTTGGCTTTGTTGTTTGTTTGTTTGTTTGTTTGGTTGGTTGGTTGGTTGGTTGGTGTTTCAAGATGAGAAATACCAGCTGACTTCATAACTCAAGGAATAATCAAGTGTCAAAGAGAGAAAAATCATGCTGTAAGAGAGAAAGGGAGAATTGTTGGAGAAATGTTTTTAGTAGTCAGAGGAGATTGCACCTAACCCTCCCCGCCCCTATGGAGGGATTGTTATAGATAACAACTTGGACTATGATACAGCTGAATAGAAATGACCTTGTTTATGACAGAATTTTATAAAGATAGTTGTTTAATAGTAATAATAACCAGAATCACTAAATCCATGCCACAAGGGGGAAACCTAATAGTACTTATATTAATTTCTATATAATAAAGTGTAAAATTTGTTTCCAGTTGACCGCACTAAGAAATCAATGAGGAATTCCTTAAAGAGGAATTCTTTGCATAGTATAACATAATCTATATAATATAATCTTTGTTCTTGAAATGTCAGATTCAGCTCATCCATTTCTGTGTGTTTCATCTTATTATTAATCTTATACTTTTAGTCCACTGATGGGCATATTTTTCTGAAAGTGTCCTTAGTATGGCCACAGAAATGCCACACTCTGTTCTTATTAATCCTCACCCGATTGATAAATTTTACTTCAAGCACAGGATCTGTAGAAAATTTTACAAGTTGTAAAGTTTGCTTTCACCCAGTGGTTTCTGGAACCCCTCTCTCCTTGCATGGCTCTAATCTATCTTGCTCTCCTCTGCAGAATGATCTGCCCCATCGTAGCAAGTTCAATAAATTAATATTAAAATTAATGATAGTTTCAGTCCTCAAACTCAGTCATGCAAGAAATGTAAAAAATATTACTTCCTTCATTTGCATTTAATCTACTTAAATTCAACTCTAAGCTTCCATCCCATTAAACTAGGAGAACATTCAATTTCAGTCTTAAAGGGACCTTTTCCTTCCTGGAGGCTTACATGATATGCTTTTTCTCCTCCCACCCGATCCCTTCACCCCTCCAATACAAACAAACAAACAAACAAACAAACAAACAAAAACATCTAGGCTATGCACCCCAGTTTTCATTTATACAAGGATCTTCGTGGGGATCCTTCATGCAGAGGTACACCTGTGCCTTCCACACGGCAGTTTTCTCTGAGATCTTGTTACCTCCCTGGTGCTTTGTCACAGAGAATGATCAACCAAAGGTTGATGAATTTAGCTGTTTTCCAGTATCCAGGAATCTCCTGTTCTCCAGTGCCCATCTCCTCAGGCTTCCAGCTTATTCTTCCATCTCTCAGCCTCAGTCCTTTTAGGCTTTCACTTTTATAAAATATGGCAGCAAGCACACCTATGTTTTCCAGTAGTTTCTGCTTACTGCTTGTGCACAGGTCAGAGTAGAGGCAGGAACAGTTCTAGTTAGCTCCTTTAAATGAGATATGGAAGGAAAACAAAGGCAGAATAACAAAAAACAGTACTTCAAAAAAAGCATCCTGCCACAAATTGTGTTTTTCTGCTTGGAAATATGAACTTTTATATTGAATTTGAACTAAAGATAAATTCATTCTTTTTAGACAGACATTAGTACGTTTCCCCAGTTACTGGGAATTTTAGTGCACAAGCCTTTTCATACCTGCTTCTCACCCTGGTAAAGGAAACAAGGTTTGTTTAAATATCTTTTATTCAATCATTTCACTACTTTATTAGATATTTCTCTCCAAAATAGACCCCTGTATTCCTCTTAAGACTTTTGCTTAAACATGCTTTCCCTCAATTAGAATATAGCAATATTAGCCTATTTATTATTTGTCTAATTACTAATTAATCTATGGCAGCATAGGTAACCCCTGTGTCTAAACATCTTGCTCAACGTTATTTATCATTAATCCAATTCAAATATTCCTTTGATCCCCTCATGCATGTTGACAATTTTATTACTGACTACAAAATATATAACCTACACTGAGCTACTGATAATAATTACTTGAGCATAGCCTTCCATCAACCAAAAATTCAAGAATTTACTCTGAGTCATATCTGTGCAGCAAAAAATTAATTGTACGCACATAAAATTATACCTTTTGCTTCTTATTTTCCCAACCAGTTCTTAACTTCCATCTGGAAAGGAAATATATTTGGCTAATGGATTTATCTCAATAAAATTATACTGATATTTAGAATAATTTAGAATTTAAGGAATAAAGGTTTTTTTAGTTATTAAAATTAAATAAGCATTAAAACTCTTTACCTTATTATTAAGAAATATTTGGTGTGTGGTCATTAGTCCTTTTTACAACTAAAGTAACCAAGAATGTTTGACCTAAAATTACAGCATTCTGATTTAGTTCTCTCAGTTCAATAAGATATTTGAATACGTTATTTAAGAAATTTAAGAATCTAGGAATACATCCATATTTTCTTTACAATTTAATTCTCATATAGATATCCTTTATAATTAAAAAAATACTGTGATTCTATGATTGGTTTTCCACATTGAAAAACAAATGAACAAATAAAGTTATTACCTAAATAAATGATATGTGCCTTAAATATAATTTATTTAAGCATTTTTAAATCAAGAAATTTAAAGAGTTTTTAGAAAAAGATCACACATAGAATACAAACCAAAAGGACACAAAGAAGCAGTAAGTTCTTGAGTAATTATTATTCTACCATGTATATTTTTCAGTATCACTCTTCCTTATCTTTACTTTTTATTTTTGGCATATATTTACTTTTTTAAAGTATTCTTCAGTTTGTGATATACTGAGCCACTTGTGTAATATTAACATAGTTATAAATGACATCTATTATTAACACTCCATAGGGGTTTTTGAGTTCCATTTCTAATTAAGTAAACTGATAAAAAGAATGGTAAAAAAAAAAAAAAAAAAAAAAGGTTGCTTTAAAGCTGGTTCATTTTCACAGGAAAAAAAGATATACTTATTGGAAGTCATTATATTTTATCAAGTTTGTATACCTATAAGTTGATGTCTTTCAACTAAATTAGACCTGTTGTCCTGCACATAAAACCAAATGATCAGAGTTTCCAACATAATGCAGTCATCCACGCACTCACTTTGTTGAAATTTAGAGCACTTTGTGCCCTTTCTGTCTTTGTTTTCTATCCCAGCAATTTCTTTAAGGCAGGAATAAGAACTTATTCTTCTTTTCTTCCAAGTATCTAGCACAGGGACTTACACATAGTAGGCCCTCAGTAACTATGTACTGAGTGAGTGAATAAAGGAGCCCGCTGGACAGAGTGGATGCTAACACTCAGTTTCTCCAACTTAGTTGTAGCAGTAGTACTAGTAGTAGTAATAGCAGTAGTACTGCTAGTAGTAGTAATACTACTACTAGTAGAAGCAGTTGTAATAGTAGCATCTGTAGTAACAGAAGTAGAAGTAGTAGTAATAACAATACTAGTAATAGCAGTGTTAGTATAGTTAAGATCTGGGAAGCAAGGTGGGAGAAAGAAGCGTCAGACCACCCACTTCACCCAGACTCCTATAGGAGAAAAATACAGAGCGTAAGACTCATAATGAAAATTTTTGTTTAGGGCTGAAAGTATAGATGACAGGTGTATTGAACATAATGACTGATGATAGTCACAAAATCTAGTGTGTGCATGTGAACCCTTACAAATCTGAGAGATTCCAAAGTCTAAAAGTCCAGCCTGAAGTTCATCATTAATATACAATGATGAGCAGTGAAATAGAAGACCCCCATCTGCACACATGCATGCCTTTTTACAAATCTTTATTGTGCTTGTTTTGGTACATATTATAATAAAAAAGACAGGGAGAAAGAGAAAGAGTGTGTGGATAAAAAGATATAAGCAATTGGATAGATCAAACCATAGGAAATACTTTCCAAGGCAAGGCAAGGAGAATCACGGTGGTTTTATAAGTATGTAAATATATAGAAGTCAAATCTTATGCAATATTTTAAAGTGTATTGGATCGTTAATCATAATGTGCAAATAAAATATAACACAACAGATGTGCTTCTGGCAGATGCTAAAAAATCTGTTACTTTGTGGAGCCACATCTTCCATATATATTGGTTAATTATATCCATGCCTATTGATGGAAATCACAGACTCCAGCTTCCCCAGAGCTTCAATTATGGTAATTAGTTCAATATATAGACAAGCTGAGTTCACTGCACGTGTGCGTACCCTCAACACACACATGGGTATACACATATTACTTTGTAATTTAAGAGTTTTCCTTTATGTGTATAAATGTATCAAATTTGTAACTAATTATGAAAATATAGTTAGCTTCCTAGTAATTTTTCAATTTTTTCTTCTATCATTTGTCTTTCTCTTTCGTTTTGTCTTTTCTGTTTTTTTCTTGTTTTTCTCTTTCAAATATACTTTCAAATTATTCTCAGAATCTTTGTGTTATTATATATAAGCTTTAAGAAGAAGGATGATAATCAGGCATAGAGATCTGAATATTGCCATTCAGATTAGTAAGGATTCTAACAACAATCCTTTTGTACAGACCCATGTATGGTTTTAAAAATTAAAAAGAACCATTGTCTTTTCTTAATTTTTCTTTTTTCATTTGATGTGTCAATACATGTGCATAGACTCTGAAAATTATTTATATACTTTTGCTTCATTTTTACATAGTGCCGTTTTTACATGTGAAATTAAAAATGATGATAGTATATTTTATAGAATGGGCACACAAACTCTCCTTGATCTGGAACTGAAGTGAGTTGAGATGGAAGTTATTGGACAGGCAGCTATATTTGGGGAATGCTCTCGCTGCTTAAAGTGTTTCATAACTCTCTCCAGCATCTGTACCAAAGACGATGTCATTTAAAACAGCTTTATGGAAATGCCACTTCCCTTCACAAACCTTTAATATGCAGTTCCATGTCATTGCATATTCATAACAGACTTGTCATTAAACATAGTCTGAGTCCATATGAGTACCAATAATGGTTACAATATTTGACTAAGTCATTTCTTTAGTGTAGCTTAGACCTAGTTTTAAACTTAGGATGATACCATCTCTATCTATAATAGAAGACATATTTGTCCCCTATACGAACCGTGTTTTATACTCTTTATGATGTTTGGTACCATTAATTTGTGGCAGGTGTATGTATGACTTCGTAGACTTCATGTATATCTATTATATGTATAGATACATGAGAAGGAACTGGGCAGAAAGCAGGTTAAAAATATTACGCCAGCATATTGATATCCTTTGAGTTGTCTTATGATCAAACTCTTTGATATAAAGAATTTAATATATTGATTAAATGTTTGCTGAGAAGTATTTAAATATTAGAGGACCTCACAGAATATACAAAAGTGAGAGACGTAGAAGGTAAATGTGGTCTCAGGGAACTAGAATAACTGTTTTAATTACTGTTGACTACAGAAAATAATCCTAAAGACAGGCAGAGCATATGTTATCCAATATATTTTATTTTAAGAGACCCCAACATTCTCACCTGCATAAAAGCAGCTATTTTATCATGCTATCACTTTAAACTCCAGTACTCAATTTACTGCTTTTAATTTGGGTGGTGATATAACATGAATTCTAATATGTTAAACAAGTCAAATTGAGGTGAGGAGGCCCACAGCCAATCTCTGTTCTCACACCTATTTGCAGACAGTCCACCACCACTCCTACTTGCACACAACTGCCAAATGGGCACCTCCACTAAACCGTGGGATTCTAAAGAACTGCATCACAGCATTTTTCCAAAACACAGCATGTTTCCAAAAGACCATGTCATCATATCTGTGTGTTTGATGAGGACACTTAAATGGTTCAAATCAAGCCTGCCCTTTATTATACTGCTACAGATGTGAGAACTATGTTGAGAGACCTCTTGGAAATGGAACACAAAGAAAAAGAAAGCTTTGATGAATACTCAGAGAGATATGAAGAGTGAAAAAAGTATAAAATTTGAAAATCTACATGAAAACATCTGCCTAACATGAGGCTTTGGCTGAAGATTGGAATGTCTAGGAAGCAGCTTGTTTTAGGCATTTAGGGGGTAGGGATCAAATATCACCATTTTCCCCAGGGTCTCTTCTTTTTTTACATAAGACTCATTAAGCTCTGCATTTTTATAAGAAAAAAAGGTAAACAACAATAATTAACATTTATCAAGTGCTTACTTTGTGCTTGATATTGCACCAAGTGCTTTACTTAAATTATCTCATTTAGAGCTTGTAACAGTCTATGTGGTAAGGGCACTGTTACTGTCTCCTTTTTGGAAAAGATAAAATTGAGAAAACATAACAAGGGATTCTATTTAGGCTTTCTTTAAAAATTTTAGACACATTCTTCATGACTTGGAGACCCAAGACAATTATTTTGCTTTTTTTTTTTTCAGTTTATTGGGGTGACAAGTGTTACCCCACTTGTTAAAGTTAAATAGGTTTCAGGTGTACAATTCTGTAATACATCATCTATATATCACATTGTGTGTTCACCACCCAGAGTCAATGGTCTCTCCATCACCATATATTTGATCCCTTTTACCCTCATCTACCACCACCCTACCCTCCTATTTTGATATTTCTTCTCCTATTAAACACATTCAAGTAATATAGAGACATCTTTGTTGATATGTTTCTGATTCATTTCTATTTAAGCTATGTAAACTGTATTTAAGCACCAATCGACTGATTTTAATTCTAAATCTTCTACTCTATGGGTTTGAAGTGTATTCAGTTTGCAAAATCTCCATCTTTTCTTGCCAAACCTTCCTTAAAACCTAAATTAAGCTACTAACAAAATATCGCTTAAAAGCTAGCTACATGTGATAATACATTTTTGTAGCTGGATTAGAAAATAGAACACATTTTAATGTTGTAGTGCATTTTGAAGTAAAATACCTGAGATTCTGGTGTCCATTTAATCACTTACTATTTGCTAGGTCATTTAAATTCTTTGAGATTTATTTTTTCTAAGCTGGGTAATTGGTGATAATAGTCTTTATTTTTCTGAAAAAATAGGGTTTGGCTTTAAAATGTCTTAGTTACTTCCAGCATTAAAGTAGATAATTTTATAGAGGCAACTTTAAAAAATAGACATAACCCAGTAAAAGGCAATCTGACTTTAAGACATCACTCTTGCCTTATTACCCTCCCAAATTCTCTTGCACTCCGTTTTTAGTAATTTTAATCATCTGTGATATCAGGAAAAAGACAAGAAAACTGAAGTTCAAATGCAGTTCAATGAGCTCTTATACTTGTTTATAGTGAAACATGGAGACATAACATCTATGAATACAGATTTCTATGTTGATACGACATGAATAATAATGGCTACTCAGATGATTTTGAGAGTTAAGTGAGTGTGAGAAAATGTAACAGCAATGTAAATGTAAGGTATTGTTATGACCCATCAAGTTATTGAAGTTAAATCAAGATTATTGTCCACGTGCCCTAGTATAGATAATATTAAAATACAGACTCTAATCAGCAGCAGCTTAGGAGCAGAGCTCAGTTTTGAGCCTAGATCACTGAGCTTATAATTGCACAGGCATTGACTATGTGCAACAGCCATTGGAGGGCCACCAAAAGGCTTAGATAACATTATGTTGTTCTTCAGATTTCTTTAAAATTCATGAAGTTTAAACTTAGGTGATGGTGAAACTGATGCTCTCAAGCCTATTTGCTCCTTGCATTGAATACTGGTTTTAGAAAAGTGAATGTATTTAGATTTGTCTTAGAATCAAATGAAGATTCTATTTCTTAGGAGGGAGTTATGTATATAAAGTTCTAAAGTGTGATAATAGAATACTTATCCAATGTTTTTCCCACTATTTACCACTAAGGACCAAGAGTAGGCTGACTCTAAAGAGGACAGTATCCTAATTTTGCTATAATTATATTTGTCGTTCTTAATCCAATCTTTATCTCCAACAAAAACAAGGTATAGAAAAAACTAAATCATTCAATGATGAATACTGTATAAAAATAAAGAAAGAAATCAGCAAATTCCAAACAAATGGCATCTACACAAAAGTAATACAAGCATAAAGAAGTAAAGGAGGAAGGAAAAGTAAATACCAGATATCTGTTGTTTCAGCACCGAAAAATATTATCAAATGGTTGACTATGAATTTTTAAAACAGTAAAATAATGTCTTCTATAGAACGAGCACACAAAAATAGAAAAGGTAACTATTGAACTTGTCATTATGCTCTCTAACAGAACTTTGGGTACTATGCACTCTAGTTTCTATACTATTTTTAACCTTAGCTCCAAGTAGGCAGATTTTGGGTGGGGGTGAGGGGAAAAAATTAAAATTATCATCAAAATGAAGAAAATAAGAAGCACAACAAGGGAGAAAAGGCATTGTTTGGGGAGGGGGAAGGTACTATCAGAAATAGAGGATAAAATGAGAGAGTTAATAAAAGAATTTAAAGGAGTTATAAGGAAAAGAAATAAAATGAAAAACAAGCAAAAACATTCAACATATGAAATTTACATCCCCAAAGAAGCAAACTACAGTAGTGAGATGGAAAAAAACTAGTAAAGGTATAAGTCAAGAAACTTTCCCAAATTAAAAAAAAAAAAGAATACTGAGGTAACATATAGAAAGGTTACATTACAGCCTAGCAAAAACTGACCCGAAATAGCAACCCAAATATACATTGCAAGAAAATTACAATACTTGAAAAACGAATGAAATATTTTCATAGCAGCCAGACCAAACATCATATCACTTATTATAGAGTAAAAAAAAAAAAATAGTCTTTCTTCTGCCTTCTCCACAGAAACCTTCAACTCATAATTGCAATGAAATAAAACCTACAGAATTTTCAAGGACAGAAAAAAGGACGTAAGGATTTTTGTATTTAGGCTATCCATTATTATGTATACAGGCAGCAGATAAGTAGTTTTGAGTGTGCTGAACACAGAGTATATTTTTCCCACAAGTGCTCTGCAGTATTCTGTACCGGAAGAGGAGCTTCAAGCAGCCAAGAGAAAATTGAAAAAAACTAAAACTAAATAAGTTCAAGGCGGTGAACTTTAACTATATTATCTTGGGACTAAGAATAAAAATAGTATAGAATTAAAGTGCACAACATATTAAACAATATTAAATGCTCTGATAGTATAGCTAACAGAACTTGGGAGGAAAAGAGGAAATGGAGGTAAACTCAATATGCTGATTTTCTCAAATTTTAAGAGTTGAAGGAATGATCATAGATATTTTTTAGAGATAAAAATAAATTAATAGATATATAAGTATATTTCAGTCTACAAAGTTAAACAAGAAAAATAATTCACTAACACCAAGTGGTGAGGGAAAGAGTGGGAGAAGAGGAAATATGCTAATTTTGTTTTTGTTCATAGAAGGAAATTAATAAAGTCTCCAGAAAGAGAAGCATAAAGGTAGTTTTAAAAATATAACCTATAACCTCTAATGAAAAATGCAAACCGTCTTTACTAGAAATTCCTGTGAATGTGTGGCATGCATGCACTTGTGTTCTTACATGTGCACACAAAGTGAAACTAAGAGACCATGGGGTGAAAGAGTTTTACAAACTTAAAAAGAGATGGCACGAAAAATAATACAACAGAACTAACATCAAATGTTGCTGTCCTATCAATATCTGTAGATATGCTAAACTGTTATATTAAAATAAATACTTTCGTATTTGATCTCAAAGCAAAATCCAAATCCATATACTGTGCAAGAGACTCCTCCAAATAAACTGATTCCGAGTGGACAAAAATAAAAGATAGTCACAATTTTATCAGCAAAAAAGAAAGTAGAAGTCATGATCTGAATTTTGGACAAGGTTGCACTGAAGCAAAAAGGAATTGAATGAAAAATAATGAAAGCACTGTATAATCCTAAAAGATGCGACTCACAGTAAAGTTATGTACCAAATAACATACAAAATGTTCAGTCACACAAGTAAATGACAAATGCTGAAAAATATCAAATGAAGTTTGAATGAAAATATCAAATGCTGATAAGGTGTAATTAATATAACACATGTTTACATTCGTGGATAAATTAGGAGCTGTATATAGTGTAGTCATCAGTAATTTTTTGGTTGACAAGTAACAGAAATTCTACTTAAACAACCTTAGACTAAAAGCAGCATTTGTTAGAAGACATATATTACTGTAGCTAGGCTTCAGAGAAAATAAGAACAAAACTGACATGCTGCCATTAGCTTGGTCTCATCTCTGCTTTTTCTTCTCTTTCTGCTGAGCAGGTACTTCTGTGAAGGGGGGCCCTTGCTGGTAGCAACCTAAGAACCTAACATTTGCTATATTAAATGGGAACTAAATTGCTCTCTTTGACAAACTTTTAAAATCCTAAAAAATCTTCAAGTACAGTTTTCAATGGCCCAGCTTTACTCACATGCCCATCTCTGGGCCAGTCTACTATGGCTCACCTTAGGTTTCCCACCTGAAATAATCACAATGGACAGAGAAATGAAGAGTATCAAAAGATGGCTGTCTCCATTTGTTCACTTGATTCTAGTGGTTAGAGCAGCAAGACAACTTCCTAAAGAAAAGTAGGCACTATTTGGGGCACACTAAACAATAGGTGAATTGCAAATCTTTAAAGTGTTTATCTCCAGCAATATTTATCATAGCTAAAGATGGAAAATAATTTAATTTTTTAACAAAGAATATTTATAAAACAGCCATTCAGTAGCGTGACTCTATAAGGCTTATAGGGAGCTCATCATAACAAGAGAAAGCATTATAAAGTTAGTGAAAATAATTGTCATTACAACTTAAAAAATTACCCAGTAATTCCGTTTCTGGGTATTTATACAAAGAAATCCAAAACACTAATTTGCACAGATATATGTATCCCTATGTTCATTGCAGTGTTATTTACAATAGCCAAGATACGGAAACAACTTAAGTGCCCGTTGACAGACAACTGGATAAAGAACATGTAGGATACATATACAAGGGAATATTACGCAGCCATAGAAAAGAATGTTATCTTGCCGTCTGCAATAATATGGAATGACCTAGAGTGTATTATGCTAAGTAAAATTAGTCAGGCAGAAAAAGACAAATACCAATGATTTCACTTATATGTGGAATCTGAAGGACAAAATAAACAAAACAGAAACAAACTCATAGATGCAGAGAACAAATTGGTGGGTGCTAGGTAGAAAGCAATTTGAGGGGGCTGGGTGTAAAAGGTGAAGGGATAAAAAATACAAATAGGTAGTTACAAAATAGTCACAGGGATGTAAAGTACAGTATGGGGCATATAGTCAGTATTGTAATAACTATGTATGATGTCAAGAGGGTATTAAACTTATTGGGGGGATCACGTTATAACATATAAATGTCTAACCAGTATGCCGTACACCTGAAACTAATATATTGAATGTCAACTGCAACTGAAAACTTTTTTAAAAAATTACTGAATTTAATATCTAGAGAAAGACTTGAAGAAAATGCATTAAAAATCAGTGGTATACTTTATGTGATTTGTTTTTCCTTTCTCTGTAACTCAGTATTTTCTACATTAAACATGTAGTACTTTTATGATAGAATAAAGAATATGCCTTTTTATTCAAAAATTCTTTACCTTTGCCATTCCTTCCTTCCCTCACATATTTGGGATCATAATTGAACCTTAGGCAAAGGTTTCCTCGTGGCAGTCATGAAATTATGGATTCATGTTATCACAGAAACTATGAAAGATGTGGAGATTAAGGGACATCCTCTGTCCCAACTCATATTTTTATGATGTTCTTTTATGCAGCACCACAATTATGTATTATGATTTTGAATGCAAACTACTTTTTTGAAGAATCCAAAAGGTCAGAGGGGTGGTTAAAGGCACACAAACTCTGAAAGATGTGAGCTGGATTCAGATTTCTTAAGACCTAAAAAGGAAGGGTCCTAGATAATGTGAATAGTTTCAATGAGGAGATAAGAAATAGAAATCATGATATGTTTGGAAAATAGGGATTTCAGTGTAGCATGAATAGTGTACAAGTGTCATGAATTTAAACACTTTTCCTGGTGTGAAATCTCCTTGTTAAGTGATCTCCTACTGGGGCTTGTTTCTTTTTCCTTTCTTGCTGCTTATTTAGTAAGGGAGTCTTGGAATAATGCATGACACCTTTCTAGAATGAATGGCTATAAATACAAAAGCATCTTGTCTGGGTTTAAAGTGTTTGTTGTAGAATTATTACTAATTCCTTATAACCTTCTGGCATTATCAGGCATGCATCTCTACAGCTGGCAATCTGCAGTTTACTTCCACACTTTGTTTTCTTTTCTTTCTTTCTTTCTTTCTTTCTTTCTTTCTTTCTTTCTTTCTTTCTTTCTTTCTTTCTTTCTTTCTTTCTTTCTTTCTTTTTTTGTTTTTTGTTTGTTTGTTTGTTTTGTTTTTGTTTTTGTACTTTCTGAGGCAGCCTTGACTTAACAGCAACCGCAAGAGATCTCAGCCCACAGGACAATGATAATTTGAGGGAACTCACAAGGCTGACAAGGCTGCTGGCTCATTGGGTAAAGATGTGAAGCAAGAATTTCTTAAACTATTCTGATTTATTCCAGCTAGAACTCCAGCACCTAAAGTTGAATGGTTAAAGTTGGAGGGGGGAGGCCAGTACTAATAAAGGAGAGAATAATAAAACAATGTCTGACTGAGACAGGTAGCTAAAAAATAATATTAGTCATTTTTTTCTGTATGTTTCTTTTAGTAAAACACATGTACATAAACACAGTATTTCTCTATATAGTCTCTTTGTCCACACATAATCATGCCTGTATGTATATGCTTGTGTATGTACGCATGTTGTATGTGTACATACAAAAATTCTTAATTATGAAAAAAATGGCTAAGTGAAAGGATACATAATTTTATATACAAAGAAAAATAGCAACATTTTTCTATTTTCTTAACCTCAAACACAAGGGCAAACACTCAGAAAAAGGAAATAAGTCTTTCTACTCCTAATTCTCTGTGTTTACATAACAATAAAAATTAGTCTCCTGTCTGCCTCTTTGATGAATGTCTTTGGCCCTATCCAGGAGACAAGGATCAATAGTCATTTCCCAAGATATGTATTTAAAGATTTGAGTAGAAGCAATTGAAAAAGGCATAGAAAGCACCTTTTCATCCACTTTGTTCACCCACTGCCCACATCCTCACTGTAAAAATCTGTCTTCATTTTTCTTTAAAAATAACCTGCTTATTAACTTTCCTATGAATGCAAGCCCTTAAATATTTCCACTAAGATTTATACAGCTACTCTACTTACACTGAATCTTTCACAGGCCGATGAACTATTGACACACTCAATTATAGAACAGAGGAACTTGGAATCCAGACTTGTGATTTAGCCTTAGGGTAACCTAAGTTCCTTTTAGTATTTTATTTTGTGATCCTCAATATTATGTGGATCACACACATACCGTGTTTCCCTGAAAATAAGACCTAGCCAGACAATCAGCTCTAACACATCTTTTGGAGCAAAAATTAATATAAGACCCAGTCTTATTTTACTGTAATATAAGACTAGGTTTTATATAACATATAATATAATATACTATAATATAATATAATATAATACCGGGTCTTATATTAATTTTTGCTCCAAAAGGCGCATTAGAGCTGATTGTCCGTCTAGGTCTTTTTTTCGGGGAAACAGGGTACATATACACACACACAAACCCACCAGTTAATTATTTTAAAAAAATGCATTTGTTTTCTTTCAGGACAGCCTGATAATGAAGAAACCACTTTTATTTTCTCACATCCCTGCCACTATGAAATATACAAAACTTACAGAAAATGAAATGTATGTCTATGTATATATAAGTATATGTATATAGACAGTAGGTGCTGTGGCTCTAAGTCAACCTGAAGAGACCATTCTCATGGCCTCGGGATCTTCAAGTCTGAATGAGTCCTTCCCAGGAACCTAGGAATTCTGACTATTCCAGGGATGGAAAGCTAAGAGTTTCCATTTTAATTGTGAGCTCCTAATAAATTTCAGGAATTAGCAGATGCTATACAATGTATAGTATTTCATTTAATCTTTTCAGTAGCCATAAAGATAGACATTATTATCCCTATTTCTCAGATACAACAATAGAGATCAAAAACAAACCCGAAGTCACAGAGCCAATTGTGGCCAGGGACAGGGGCATATTTGGGTTTTGTGGACTTTCATCTTTTATGGCTCTAACGCAGAGAAAAATGTGATAGGTTAGGAGCCTCACGTAAGCTTTTCATGTGATCTTTTGCCTTCTATTTGAATATTCCCTTTCTACATTTTAAGAATATATTTAATTTATCAATTAGTAAATTTTATTAATCAAAGTAAATGATGCTGGAAGAAATTAGACATCATTCGTGATCTCAAAACATTAGAATTAAGGTGAGAAGATAAAACACACTTGAAACGTTGAATAATGCCATAGAAACAATAATTCAAAGCATTTTAAAATGCAAAAAAAACCTTGACCTCATCATTAATTACCAAATCGATTATAAAGTCAGTCAATAGTACAGGAATTCAGTACAAAAACAAAAAGAGTTAACATTTAATATTTCCCCTATCTTTATGCAAATTTAACTCATTCACTCAATAAATATTTTTGAATACCCGTTATGTGCCAGACACATAATAGGCAATTTGGAGACAGCTATTCATACGAGACAGACTCTACCTATAAGGAATTTACAATCTAAGAATTTTATCTCTGTGATTTTGTCATATAATATGAAAATGACTATACTTTTGGTGAGTAGCCAATTTGGTCATGGGAAATTTTGAAAACAAAATAGCTATTACTATTTGCACATGAATCCAGATTCAATCATCAGTTAAAACTCTTACATGTATCAGATAATTTGCCTTTCACTGAATATTCCTGCATTATCATATTTCAATGTCTTTGCTTATGCTACTTATAAAACATGAAATGCTTCTCCTTTTATTTCTAATGGTCAAAATCCTACCTGTCTTAAGATAAACACTGTCAAACATCTCATATAAATGTAAATTTTTATAATCTTTATAGAAAGCTGTTGGTCAACATACTATTCAAGATACTAAATAATATTTATGAATTTTGATCCATTTTTAGGAATGGTAAATAAATAAAGAAAAATAGGTAAAAGATGCAAGTCACAATATTATACACAACAGTGAAAAATTGAAAATAACTGAAGCACTCATAACATGAAAATAAATCATCTTGCTTTTTAATACCATAATATACACATTTATTTTGAATTAAGTCAAGTTTTATTTTAAGCCATAAGGGAGGGAATAAAGACACAAAGAAAAGTAATTTAAGTAGTGATGTTTATGTAGCCCAACACATAGCCCTCCCTCAGTAAGACTACGTCCAAAAGGAAATATTATTTGGAAAAGAGTTTTCTCTCACCTCTCCCTGAACCAATTGGTGGGATCATCTTGCTCAGTGAAATGTGGCTTTACGAGCATTCTAAACATAAGCCAACTAACTCATCTGATACTATTTCAAAGAAGCAGTAATAAGGATTAAATTTGACCTTAGGTGATTTTTGTCTTACTTTCTAAGTTGTTGACTTTATAAATCAAAACTCCACATATGCTGCCACTCCATAGCACATAAACACAATAAAATAAAATGTAGCCATTAAAACAGTATCTGTGTAGAAAAAGAATGAATAAAAACATTTCTAAATGTTTACATATGATTGGGTAAGAAAAAGATTTTCTATACATGAGATATAGTAAAAAATTATAAGATGAAATATTTATTTGAGAACCTAAAAATAAAATTGTTACATCAAATAGCAATAAAATACAAAGGTATACAACCAATTGTGGAAAAATTTTAAATACCGTGTTTCCCCGAAAATAAAACCTACTCAGACAATTAGCTCTAATGCATCTTTTAGAGCAAAAGTTAATATGAGATCCGGTATTTACATTATGTTATGTTATGTTATGTTGTGTTGTGTTGTGTTGTGTTGTGTTGTATTGTATTGTATTGTATTATAAGACCCGGTCTTACAGTAAAATAAGACTGGATCTTATATTAATTTTTGATCCAAAAGATGCATTAGAGCTGATTGCCCGGCTAGGTCTTATTTTGGGGAAACACAGTATAAAATTACATGGTGACTATTTTTAAAATATAAAGAGTTTGACAAGTTCATATGAGAAATCATACACACTCTTTTAAAAATGTGTAAAATACAGGAATAGTCCATTCACAAACACACACACATATATGCAAATAGATATGAAAAAATTTAATCATTAATACTAATAATATAAGTATTTAAAAATGAGAAAAGTAAAAAGGATTTTTAAAAACTACTACAGTATCTCTGAGGGTATGGTATAAGGATCATGAGTAATCCCTCTGGTAGAAATGTAATTTTTCAGTTTCTCCAGGACTAGGAAAAGCTTTAAGGTGTGCACAGTCATTGACCCAATAATTGTATTACTATAAGGATTTGTTGTAAGGAAATAACACAGATATGCACAAAGATTTGGCTATTTGCATTTTTATTGCATTGTTGTAATATCAAAAAATTGAGAGGAATGGGGAATTCCTAATGTCCAAGAACAGTAACTTAGTTCAGCAAATGATTTATCCAAATAATGGATGACTATGTGAACTTTAAGTTGGAAAAGAATATTTAATGTTATTAAAATATTGTTAAATAAAAAGATTGTCATAAAATATTTATTTACTTTAAACAGTTATTTAATGAATATCTGGTATGTACTTAACACTTCCTAGAAACTTCCTATCCTCACAAGAGTTTACATTTCTAGTAGGAGAAATGACTAAATGGTAGATAGGTGGATGAATAGAGGATAGATAGATAGATAGATAGATAGATAGATAGATAGATAGATAGATGGCAGATAGGCAGATAGGCAGATAGATAGAGCAAGTGATGACAAGAGAAAAGAAAACCATAGTAAGACAGAGTAGAACAACAGTAAGTATGCAGACATTGGAAAGCCATTTTTTTTTTAAAAAGTGGTGCAAAAGCTTAGTGTGCTCCAGGAACCTGCAAGAATATGCAAAGAGGGCAGGATGAGAGAGCAGATTGTGTTTTGTGTTGGACCCTTTAGGCCTTGGTAACTGAATTTTACTCCAAAGGCAAAAGGGGAATTTTGAGAAGAAACGTGAAATGATAACATTTACTTATAAAACGATCTGGTCTTTAGTTTAAAATAATTTTAAATCACCATATGGACTGCAAAGTGAAGATTAGACTAAATACCATTGACAAAGGAAGAAACCAAATGAACAGGAGTGGCACAAAAATGTTTTATCCATCCTTTCTTTCCCAAAATATTAGGTTGGTGCAAAAGTAATTGCAGTTTTTGCAGTTTTTTTTAACCTTTTAAACCGCAATTACTTTTGTACCAACTTGATATTTATCGAACACCTAATTTTCATCATACACAGATTATAGCAATAAACAAAAGATTAAAAGTTAGAGTTTACATCCTAGTAAAAAGAGACCAACAGTAGCAAGTAAAGAAGTATATGTAACACATAGATTTTAGATGGCAATAAATCCTGTGGAATAAAATAAAGCAAGAAATACAGATGGGCAATGGTTAGAATGTAATTTTAAGTTGCTCAGTTGGCATTTGAATGAAAATCTGAAGGAGATAAGGTGGTAAACGTCACAGACATCTGGGGAGGAACGTGCCAGGTAGATGGACACAGCACTTGCTAATGCTGTTGATTAAAGAGTGACTGGCGTGTTAAGAAGCAATGAAGAAGCCAGTGTCCATGGAGCAGGCGGAGACAGCCAAAGAATAGGAAATGACAGACATGAAAGATGAGATGGAGAAAGTGAATTGAGAGCATAGTAGTCTTAGTAAACCACTCATAACTGTTTTGGCTTTTACTCTGGAGGAGAAGGGAAAATACTGGAGAGATTTGAGTAGGAGTGACATGATCTGGTTTATACTATAAAAGGAGCGCTCTTGTTGCCTAACTGAGAATAAACTATAAGGGACAACAGCAGAATCGACCAGTTCAGAGGCTACTACAATTACCTAGATAAGAAAAGATTATACTTGGAACAGAGGTTGCAACAACCATGAGATTTGGGGTAAATTTTGATGGTCTTGAAATAAGATATTTGACAGTTTTTATGTGGACTGTGAGAGAAAGAGAAAAGTCGACTATGATTCAGGTTTTTTGATTGATGAATTGGAAAAACAACTCAAGACTTTAGTCTATTGGGAAAATGGGGTGCTATTTACTGAGACTGGGAAAACTGACGAGAGAGCAGTTTTAGGAGAGAAGCTGAGGGCAGAGAACATCGCAGATTTGGATTTGAATATTTTAAGCCTGGAATGCCAACTGAACAGCAAACTGGGGACATAGAGTTCTGGGGTTCAGATAAGAGGTCTGATATTGCAGATAAAAATTTGGTTCTTATAAAGTATGATGGTACTTAAAGCCAAAGAAATGAGTGTAGATAAAGAAACGAGTAGGTGTAAGGATTGAGAGTGCAGGCATATCTAAGGTTAAGAGAAGTCAGGGATAAAGGGGGAGGGTGAAAGGAAGCCAAGAAGAAAGGACCAGCTACGGAGAAGGAAATCTAGGAGAATGTCATGACATAGAAGCCAAGAGAAGAAAGTTTCAGGGAGAATGAATGAGTATCTACTGTGTACAATGTTGTAATTAGGTCACATGAGGTGAGAATGGAGAACAGACTATAGGATATAGATAGCATGGAGGTATTGGTGAGCTTGAGAAGAGCAGTTGAGGTGGAATGATGGAGGCAAAAGTCCTTAGGATGGGTTTAAGAGGGACTAAGGATATTCTTCAAGATAACTGGCCTTGACTCTTCAAAAGTGTCAAGGTCGTGAAAGACAGACTTGGATTAAAGTAGATTAATGGGACATGGTAAGTAAATGCAAAAGGTGATACTGGATCAGAAAAAAATATTTTTTTCTTTTGCTGTAATGGATATTAGTGGGACAATTGGTGAAATTTGAGCAAGGTATTTAAATCACAATAATTTTATCAATATAATCTTCATAATTTTAATAATCGCACTATGGTCTGGAAAAGATATTTGTTTTGAAGAAATACATGTTAAAGTAGTTATCATTAAAATGGTATCATACCAGCAAGTTACTCAAATAGTTCAGAGAGAGGGAAAATGAAAGTTAATGTGGTAAAACAATTGTTTGACCTACTTTTGAAACTTTTGTGTAAGCTGAAATTATTTCAAATTCAAAATAAAATCAACAGTTAAAATACTGAAAAGTTAAAGAGAAAGAGAGAGGAAGAAGAGTAGATAGCGGGAAAATCAGCAGACTAACTTGGGTGCATCTCCTTTTCCCTTTCGTAACTCTCTAACTAAACTATTTCCTAATATGTTAACCATTGTCTTACAGGTATTTTTTTTTCTTTCTTGCAGCTAAGTTAGTGGATCTTTCTTTTTAAAAGAAGTTTTCCACTTCTGATTTTAAAAAGTCCAAAATCTTCTTGATCGTCTGAGCAAGCATGATTCCTAAATAATGTATTTTACTTCTAGATCTATTAAATTGTTTTCTTAATCTTTAATCTATACATTCTTGATCTTTGAGTTAATAAAATTATTGAATTTTTCTCTTCTTCAATCTAAGAGGATTGTAGATTTTCTATATAATTAGGTCCTTTGTTGCTTTGTATTTGTTCATTAATAAATTCCCTCATTATTTTGTTAGTGAAGCCTTTCTCAGTGCTTCTGAAACCTAAAGCAGTTGTCATAACCCATGACATGAACAAATCTAGAGTCAACTTGATAACACACTTTGGGGAGATGATTTCTGAGTCTGTAGACAAGCCACTTGAATCTGAGAGCTTATAATTACCACAGTTTCCCCCTGAGCCCTGAAAATATAGGTATGGTGTTGGGGGAAGGCAAGGATTTGTAATGAGAAAAACAAAAAAATGAGATAAAAGTGAATAGGTCTCTAAAGGAGGCTGAGTAAACATTTAAAGATCAGGATTAGTCTATTAATTAACAGTGAGAGAATGACTGTTTCCAAACTGGAGATTGGTGTCAACCTGGAGGCATAGAAAGATAATTCTGGTGACAGTGTGAAGAATGGATTGGTGGGAAAATTTTAGGCAAGAGATACCCACTGGAATTTTAGTGCAGATAAAAATTAAGTGTAGTTCATATGAGAGGAAATGGGATCTTGTGTGGGTAGAGAGATAAGAGATCCATGAGACTAGACAACAAATGATTATCCTTCACAGTAGTACAGAAACTAAGCTCCATTTCATTAGTTTGCTAATGTTTTTCAGCTGCCTTATATTTTAGCCTTGCTACCACATTTATTCATGGCAATGTGTTCAGATGGGAATGCAGACGCCCCATTCCTGTCTCATTTAGAGGTGATGTCTCATCTTGTCTCCCTTGTCATTGGGAAAAATTCCCCAGGACGTCGTCCTATAGCGTGAAACCTCTCTACACTTGAGTTCTCAATCTTCTCAAGGCTGTCAAAGATGGTGCTTCTCAATAAAACTTGCCCAGCTTGCCAGATAACATGAATCTGGAATGAAAGTTAGGAAGATTCCTGTATCTCCTGGTATAGAGGTAGGAAGAACGCAATCAGAATTGGGTCAAAATCTTAGCTCCACCATTTGCGCATTGAAATTAAGCTACTTCCATTAGTTTCAATTTTCTTTCTAAAATGGTGTGGGTAATGGATACCTGAAAAGTTTCTTGAAAATATTAAATGAGATGATTTGTAACATGGTCATATTCATGAAAAACACATAAAAACTACTCACTAAATTTAGCCAGAAGTAGTAAGATCAGTAATTGTATATATACTAACACTATTTAATAATACATTTTAGGATTCTTAATTATCACAGGTACCATAGATAGATAGATAGATAGATAGATAGATAGATAGATAGATAGATAGATAGATAGATAGAGATAAAGACAGACATAGATATAAAGTTCTATCTGAGATCTTATGCTTACCAATAGAAAATTTGCTTAAAAAGTAATGGTTAAATAATTTTGTAGGGACTAAGTATCTCTTAACTGAGAATATGGATGGTTCAAACCATTAGCTAACAAACATATTTTTGGACACCATCAAATAAAATCACAAGGGAAAAAAAAAGTGAGATCATTAAAAGTTACTACAATTGGTAGGATTTTTAACTGTTTGCTACTAATACAGTTAACCATGTATTGATAACTAATCCCACTTTGTATTTGCCATACTTTATTAATTAGAAGCCAGTTGCACATCCCTCCTAAACTCCAACTCAGAAGGAGGGGTGTCACACAAAAATATAGTCACTAGGAGACAGGAAATATAGCTGCCATATTAGAATTTTACCTTTCACAGTAGATAGTCTCTAAAACTAAAAAATAAATAAATAACAATATACATGTGAATGTGTGTGTATGTGAGTGTTTCGTATGGAATGAAATTTTAAAAATCAGCTGAAATATATTAAAGTAATTGCAACTATTGAGCAGTACATGAAGCAGGGCTAATTTACTTTTTAATTATTTAGTTCTTTAAATTATGTGCATGTATATGTTGTTTTATTTTTATTGGATTTTATTTTTATCAAATAATTGTAATGTGGTTCTTGTGGTACACAAGATGCTTAAACTTTTATCAAATAATAAAAAGTAATGGAAGCAGAAAATTTGGGCTGAAAAGCAATTCCTGAGAAAAGATCTGGGAGTTTTTGTTGACTACAAATTCAAAATAAGTCAATAATGAGATATTGTTGCTATAAAAAGAAAAATCAAATGCAATCTCAGGCTTCTATTCATTGAAATATGATAAATAAACAGGAAAAATATAAAACAGTATTCGCATTGAAAAAACAGTATTCTGCATTTAAAATTCCATATTTGAAGTTGTGTTTATTTCTAGACCCTAATTTATTTCTATTTTTCTATTGTTATAACATCAGTGGTTTACTTTTACTATAGAATCAATATATGGTCTCTGTGGAAAACTTTAGAAAAGGAAAAATCTACACTATCAATACTTGAAAATACATAGCAAACATTTTCGTTATAATGTTTTTAGTTTTTTTCTCTACATATATATGTATTGTATACATGTCATACTATATATGTACTTCGATGCTGTTGTTGTTTTAACTTAGTAGTATATTGTAGAATACTTTTTTCAGCTTAAATGAAGAAACAAGGACCAAATAAACCCTCATTTCTGAAACAACTAAAAATCAAATAATGTACATAAAACAACATTTCTCATGATATTGTCATCAGGCAAGAAGGGACATTAATACGACAGAAAAAAAAAAATGATACAAGCGCTATGACTGCCCACCTTCTTAGGTGGAGAATAGTTCAAAGACACAGAGCAGGGAAAAGGAATCCAGGCAGAATCTGGCAACTGTCTGAGTGGAAGTGATGGTGTTAGACAGCCAGGGCAGCTGGAGTTTTTAGGGCAGCATTCTAGAGAAGAGTTCTGGAGAAAACAGAGCTGTACAGAAAGAAAACTCCAGTGACCGCCCAAATGGAATATCAATCAGTGTGTGTCTGTGAGAAAGCTTTCTGAGGCCAAGGAAAGAACAACTAATGCCAACAAGTTCTACAACTTAAATGAAATGGACAAATTCCTTGAAAGACACACGATGATCAAAACTCATTATATAAGAAATAGATACCTAAGTGGATAGCTCTTAGATACATTAGTTTATTTGTTAAAAATCTTGTGGGCCACACAAAGCTCGAGGCTCAAATGGCTTTGCTCATGAATGTTGCCAAACATTTCAGAAAGAAATAACACTAAGTTTATATAATTCTTTTATTACATGAAAAATAAATAATTCCTTTATTACATGGAAAAAGGGGAAAATTAATATCTCCCAATTTTATAAGCCACCGTTGCCCTAATAAGAAATAAAAACTATGGACAAATATTCCCCATCAACATAGGTGCAAAAATACCTTGGAAACTTTTAGCAAATGTGTCCAAAAATATCAAAAGGATAACACATCTTGATCAAAGGAATTAGCTTAGGAATGCAAGTGTGGTTTAACATAAAAAATAAATCAATGTGCTTCACCATATTAATGAATATTTTAAAAGAATGAAAAGGAAATCCATAAGATCATCTTAAGAGATATAGGGAAAATAACATATTCACACTATCCAACATTCATTCCTGGTAGAAGTTCTCAGAAAGCTAGAACTAGAAGGGACTTCCTCAACCTAATAAAAATGCATCTATAAAAAAATCTATAGCCAAGGGCATAATTGGTGGTAAAAGACTATGTCTTCTCCCTTACTGTATCTTCTTCCTTGAAGATCAAAAACAAGACAGGGCTTCTCATTTCACCATATCTATTCAACAGGATACTAGCTACTACAACAAGGCATTCCTCCACCCCCAACCCACCCCGCAAAAAGTAAAGGACATCCAGGTTGGAAAGGAAGAGGTAACTGTTTTTAATATAGAAAGTCCTACTGAATTTACAAAAAAATAAATAAATAAACCAACAATAACTAATAAGAGAGTTTATCCAGATTGCTGAACACAAGATCAATATACTAAAATCAATTGCATTTCTATGTACTGGTAAGAAATATTAGGAAATTAAAATTTAAAAAGAAAAATATACCATATGACCCAGCAATCCCTCTCCTGGGTATCTATCCAAAAAATTTGAAAACATTTATCCATAAAGACACATGTGCTCCAATGTTCATTGCAGCTTTATTTATGGTGGCCAAGACATGGAAACAACCAAAATGTCCTTCGATAGATGAATAGATAAAGAAGTTGTGGTATATATACACAATGGAATACTATTCGGCGGTAAGAAAAGATGAAATAGGATCATTTGTGACAGCATGGATGGATCTTGAGATTACAATGCTAAGCGAAGTAAGTCAGACAGAAAAAGCAGAGAAACATATGATTTCACTGATATGTAGTATATAAACCAAAAACAACAAAAGAACAAGACAAACAGATGAGAAACAAATACAGACACAAACAATAGTTTAGTGGTTTTCAGAGGGTAAGGGGGGCAGAGGGTGGTAAATAACGGTAAAGGGGATCAAATACATGGTGATGGAAGGAGAACTGACTCTGGGTGGTGAACACACAATGGAATTTATAGATGATGTAATACGGAATTGTATCTATGTACACCTGAAATCTATGTAACTTTACTAACAATTGTCACCCCAGTAAACTTTAATTAAAACACACACACACACACACACACACACACACACACACATATACATATACATACATATGCTATAAAAAGAAAAATATGCAAGACCTGTAAATTGTGTATGCTAAATAAGAAGATCTAAACTCATGGATCAGATGATTGAATATTAAGGTGTCCATTTTTCCCAAATTAATAGAGTAAATGCAAACCCAATCAAAATCTGAGAAGGTAATTTATTTTTTCCAGAAATTGACAAGCTTATTCTCAAATTTATATGGAAATTCAAAGGACCTAGAATAGCCAAATCACCTTTAGAAAAGAAGAATGCAGTTTGAGGACTTCCACTTTTTCACCTGAAGATTTATTGTGAGTCTCTAGTAATCAAGCCAGGGCCAGGATCAAGTGAGGCAAACACGCTGTCAGTGGCAGAGAATTTAAAGAAGCATTTACTCTCAGCATCATACAAGTTCAGGACCTACACTTGCACAAACGTGAGAGTGATGCCTCCTTAAATTGTATGCCTGTAAATTTAGGCATCTTGCTTACTTCATCTCAGTTCTGCGCCTGATCAAGATAATGTGGTATTGATATCAAGATCAACAAATAGCTAATGGCAGTGTAGTTGTTGTATTGAGATGCAAAAATATATTAATATAATAGAAGACAGAGTCCAGAAATAACCTCATATATATGTGGTCAGTTGATTTTCAACAGAGATGAAAAGGAAATTTAATGTACAAAGAAAATATGTAAATAATACATAAGCACATGAAGAGGTAGTCAACATTGTTAGCCATGGGGGAAATGTAAATCACAAGATATTACTTCATACCCACTAGATAATAGCAAAGGCTGGCAATGATGTGAAGAGTTGGAAGAGCCCTGCATTGCTGATAGAAATGCAATGGGTGCAGCCAGTGAGGAAAATAGCCAGGCTCTTCCACAATAAATTAAATATAGAAATATTCAGAATGATTAAATCTATAGAGACAGAAAATGGTGGCCTCTGCATGGGGTCAAGGACATTTGTGGGACATCTGGAGTAACTGCTAATCATTTGTACCCACATGCTTTGTTTGGAGGGTGGGGGTAATAAAATTGATTATAGTTACTCTAGTTTGCTAGGGCTGCTGCAACAAAGTACCACATACTGGATGACATAAACAAGGAATGTATTTCTCACAATTCTGGAAGTTACATGTCTGAGATCAAGGTGTCAGCAGAGTTGGGTCCTTCTGAGGGCTGTGAGGGCCTCTGTCTTGGGTTCATAGATGGCCATCCTCTCTTTTGGTCTCTTCACATCATCTTCCCTCTATGTATATCCCTATGTCCAAAATTCCCCTTTTATAAGGACATAAGTCATATTGGGTTAGATTCCA
Source organism: Rhinolophus sinicus (assembly GCF_036562045.2). Classification (NCBI taxonomy): domain Eukaryota; kingdom Metazoa; phylum Chordata; class Mammalia; order Chiroptera; family Rhinolophidae; genus Rhinolophus; species Rhinolophus sinicus. The sequence goes on from NC_133751.1 coordinate 74,427,437, forward strand.
TCCTAATTACTTCACTTTAACTTGATTGTCTTTGTAAAGACCCTATCTCCAAATAAGGTCTCATTCTGAGATACTGAAGGTTAGGAAATAGACATATGAATTGGGGAATGAAGGGGATTATAATTCCACCTTTAATAGTGGTGATGTTACGTAACATTGAATACTCTAAAAAGCATCCAATTGTACACTTCAAATGGGTGAGTTGTGTGGGATGTGAATTACACTTCAATAAATCTGTTATATGAGAAGTAAAAATATAGAATGAACCTTTAAAAAAAACCTGACAAACAACTGAAAAAAACAGGCAAAATTTTAAGACATCTCGCAAAAGACCTAATAAATGTAAGAAAGCTCACGTAAATGTCTCAGAATCACTAAACGTTAGGGAAATTCAAATTAAATTCAATTTCATACCACTGTACACCGACTTAAATGGCTAAATTTAAAAGATGGTATCAAGTAATAGCTACGAGGAAGAGCAAGTGGAACTGTTATTCACTGCTTATCAGGGGTCAAAATTTCACAGGCACTTTGGAAAAAAGTTTGTCGATTTCATGTAAAATGGAACACATAATTCCATTCCTAAAAAATATAGCCCAATGTTGTCTAATAAAGAATTTGGCTAGCCTTAGTACCGGGTTTCAGGAAAAGCGCATTGAAATCCTCCAATTCGCTGGTAATAGGAGTGTCTCTGTTATTCATGATGGGCCTCAGGCTCACACCTTCTGACATTATGCTAATGAGGTACTCATTGGGAGTCCCTAGGTGGTTTCAGGATGGAGGTTAACCACCCAGAAAGACCAAAGGTGTGATTAGAGCCTTGGAGTTTTAGAGCCTTGTGACTGATCTGAGCCCAAACTCCCAATCTACAGGAAGAAAAGGGAGGCTAACAATTTAGTTTAATCATGTAGCCAATGATTTAATCAATCGTGACTATGTAATGAAACCCCACTAAAAACTCTGAGCACTTTCAGCTCAGATTAGGTTCCCTGGTTAGTAAAATACATCTATGTACTGGGAGGGTGATGTAGCCTGAGAAAATTGAAGCTTTATGGTGAGGATCCTTCCATACCTATTCCAGCCTCTTAGCTGGTTTTGACTTGTGTTTTTTTGCTTTAATAAAACTGTAATTAGAAGTAGAGCACTTTCCTGAATTCTGTGAGTCATTCTAAAGAACTACCCTGCGAGGGTAGTGGAACCCTGAATCTGTAGTCAGTTGGTTAAAAGTGTGGGTGGTCTGCAAACCCCCAATTTGCTGCTAGTATCTAAGTAAAGGCAGTCTTGTGGAAGACTGTGCCCTTGACCTGTGAAGTTTGATCTGAGTCTGGGTAGTTAGTGTCAAAATTGCATTGGACTCAAGAAAACTGAAAACATCCACATGAGACTTTACATGAGTGTTCACAGCAGCTGTATATAAAATGTCCAAAAACTAGAAACAACCCAAATATTCATCTACAATGAAAGAACAAATAAGTAGCAGTATATCCATTCAATGCAATGTTACCAATTAGCAAAAAGAAACATGAAACAAAGTAACAAAGCTCAAAGTCGTTATACTAAGTAAAACAAGCCAGACTTACAAAAGATTAATATTATGTGGTTGCACTGGTGTAAATTTAAGTGACAGAAAATAGATCATTTGTTGCCAGGAGCCAGGAATAGAGGAAAGGTATTTGTCTGTAAAAAGAATTGAGGAAAATTTTTGGAGTGATGTAAATATTTTATATCAGGACTGTAGTGGTGGTGATAAAATTTTATACAGTATTTTGTCCCCAAGGTCACACAATATATAATAATCAATTCTAGTCAAATTGTAGATATAACTCTAAATGAGAATATTCAATTTCTTTATGTCCTTGGAGGTTATGTGGATGTATTCATTGTGTGAAAAGTCATTAAAACTATACACTTATGACTTATCAAATTTTGGTATATATATATATATATATATATATATATATATATATATATATATATACACACATATATACACTTCATTAAAATAGTTTATGTTTTTAAGATGTTATTGTTTGTAACTCAGTAGGGTTCTAAAATTTTCTCTTTATAGTTCTTATACATTTCTTAAGTTTATCCCTAACCATTTATTTTATGGGTTTTGCTGATATTTTAATATAACGGTCTTCATTATATTTTTCTTATTTATATTTGGTATATAAAAAAACTAATGGATTAAAAAAATAATTTTGTAAATTAACTGTTTCCCTGAATTGTCTAACTATTTCTTAACTTTCTACTAGATTTTTTAGGGTTTCCATGTAGGCTATCAAATTAATGGCAAATAATGATAATATTGTTGGCTTTTTCTAATGTATATGGTTCTTGCCTTCCTTCCTTTTCTCGTCAATTGCAATATCTCAAAGTTTTAGGAATGTGACAAATGATAGTGGTGATATCATACATTCTTATCATTCTTATTTGAAGAAGAATTCTTTCAATATTGAACTCTGAAACATGATGCTGGCTAGTATAAAATATATATTTATCAGCTTAAGGAACTTTTTTTTACCTATTTTTCTAAGATTTTAAAAAGCAGAAATACATGTTTGTTGCCTTACAGCTGCCAAACCTTTTGTTCCCCTGTGCCTTTCCCAGGATTTCACAAGGGAATGCCTCAGCAAACTGAGACTCAATGGAAAGATATGGATAAAGCTCCCTTGAGGGGATGTCTCAGCAGACTGAGACCCCCGATGGAATAATATCAGCCCCTCCACTTTCATCCCCTGGGGTTATGCGTGTGTGTGTGTGTGTGTGTGTGTGTGTGTGTGTGTGTGTGTGTGGTGTGAAGGCACAGTACATGCTAGAGCACAATGGGGACTTTCGGGAAAACAGCCAGTAGGCAGAAAACCTGCAGATCTTGAGCTTAACAAGCTTTAGTTAACTAATAAAAGCTATGCTTTGGCCGGGGCTCAGTCCTTGAGACTTGAGTCCCTTGGCCCCACTTGCACTCTACTCTTGTCTACTGTCTTTCTTAACCCTGTGCCGCCCTTCTTGCTTCCTACAGCTCTTGTCATGCAGGACGCGACAGATATTGAATTTTATCTAATTTCCTATGTCACTTATTGCAAAATCTTTTGATTTTCTTCTTTTGGTGAAATACTGTGTTATGTTATTTTAATTGATTTTTCAATTATCCATCCCCACATTCCTGAATATATCTCATTTGCTATTACTCTATCAATATTCTCTAAGATTAAATTTCAAAATTTATTGTTTACTATTTAAGCACCTTTATTTTGTAGTTTGTTTTTCCTGTGATTTCTTAATCAGGTTCAGAATTCAGGAAAATTCCTTAATCATAAAAATAAGTAAGTCCTTTATTTTCTTCTCATTATTCTGGTAACAGACAATGTTTTGTCTTTGAGGATTTGAAAGAACTTGCCTATGAAAGCTTTGGATCTCAAGCTCAATTGATAAGATAAGAGATTTAGAAACTGTGTTCTCTTGGGGAATGAGCTCCAACACACTAGTTCTGGAAGTCAAAACCTAATGGATTGAATTAACTGGGTATTCCCCTTCATTCAACAAGAGAGGTTGAATGATACAGCTTTTATATAACCTCTTTTTTCGTTTATCTCATTCAGTAGCATTCAGATATCTTCCTCATTAATAACTTTATTAGTCATAGGGCTTCCAAGAACCCCTTTCTCTCAGGGCCTCATCCCCCAAGGCCACAACAGCGATCTGGGTCATTGTCACCACAAGGCATACTTCCTGAAGAGAAACCAAAGAGCTCAGAGTAGAAAATGCTCTACCAGCAAGGTTATAGACCCTGAACCATGGAATTAAGCCATTGGTCACCTGCTTACAAGGTTGAGTAAATGCTAGAGAAGATGGGAAATGGGAGAATTAGAATAGAGCTTCAACACAGATCCAAAAGAGAAAAAATTAAATACAGAGATCAACAGTCTTATTCATATTATATCTTACAAAGTGCTTTAATTTGATTTTATTGTACATTTGGCTCCCTATAAGTCACATTTTGGACCTTAATAGGCAATACCAATGTAAAATAGTGCAATGTAAAATAGATACACCCTACAAATCCTGAAAAGCATTCAAGAGAAACTATAGCTGATCATGAGCATACTTGGAATCCAAAGACTGGTAGAATTCATTTCTTCACTTTCTCTTTGTGTTGACTTTCTGTCCATTCAGTATCCTCTTGATGGAAAAACAGTAGTTCTTTCTTATTTGGTCTCCCTCTCTCCTTCCTTTTCTACCTACTTTACTTGTAGCTTCCAGGCTTTATCCTGCTTCAGCCCCTAATATTCCATCTACACTGTGGAACCTCCTACAACTTTTGTGTGAGTCCTGTGACAATCAGATTCTCACTCTATTCTAGGAGGGCTCCATTTTTCAGTGTTGAGCACATACAAAATGAATCTTTATTTTCTAAAATTAATTGCCTTTCATGGCATAACTTTATTGTGTTATTATGTAAAAAAAAAAAAGATCTCTTTTTAACCAGGAATGAAGATGGACAAATAGGAAGGCTGCTTCTTCCAGCAACAATAACACTCTAATTCTTTGCCCTACTTAACTTAAAGTCTTTAAACTTCCTTTTTTGAAGGCTTGCTACTTTGAATTCTTTCACACACACTGTCAATGAGACAAATACATTAAATAGAATGACAAAGGCAGATTTTTTTTTTTAAAGAAGACATTGGCAAAACTTACCTTATAGTTACTATGTCATCCACAACTTAAAGAGCAATAGAAAAAAATGCTATCACCATTTTCATCTATCCCCATGACAGTTGCTAAATACGAACATAAGATGAAAGAGAAGGAATACAAGCCATAGCAATAAATATTTTCTCGGCTTCTTTATATAATACAATAATTGGGAAACCTATAGTCTTCTGTAGACTTAAGAATAGCATTAATGAGTAGTATTGTTGATCTGTGTATATATATCAAAACTCAATAGGATTTTTCTCTCCTCATCCACCCTCTCCAGCACCTTTCCAACTAAATTCCTGATTTAATTTAGAGTTGAATAACTATTATTTTGTTATTCGCTCTATGAAATATCTCTCTTCAATGGTAAAGAAAAAATCAAAAACTAAATATTTTGTACATAGACATAGTTTGAGAGCAATGGCACACACTACTAAGAAACTCTTGGGGTCATTACTTTGGTAGTGGGAGAAATATGACAAACTATTGCTATAATTTCTCTTTGAGCTCCTAGCATTATGTGTTTCTTACGCGGGAACACTTCCCAATCTATCCAACAGTTAAAACAAGTAAAATTTAATGTTAAAAACTGGTCAAGAAGTTTGATGGCCTCTCAGTTTGTAAATTCTTTTTCTATGAGTGCCTCTGGCTTAATACTGCGTATTTACATGAAGGTAGAGGAGAATCAAATTCCAATCCATTTCATGGCAAGACTACCAGTACAATAAAATTTAATGACGGTCTTTAAAGGTTTTGGTATGAGTCATTCTTAAAAAAAAATTCAATTTATTTTTCAAGTTTCTAAAAGACAGAAGGGAAAACCCACTCTATCCTCAAAAATCAAAGAAAGTAGTTTAATGAGTACGTGTCATTTGACCCCTCCCCCCCCCAAAAAAAAAGAAGAAAGAAAAAGAAAACCAAAAACCCTCAGATTTCTACCATAGTTGAGACAGAAAGATGAATTCAGTCTTTTAAAGAAGCAATGACTCAGAAAAACCAATCACATCAGGACACATCCTGGTATTTAAGCTGCTTAGATTTTACAAGGTGCTATTAGGTATACTTAAAGTTGATTGGTCTATAAATGGAAAAAAAAAATCCTTTTTCATATCTCAACAAAAAGATATTTCTGTGAGATCTAGAAGGCTCTCTCATGGACAGAGTATGAGAAAATTGTATTTCTATTCTATTTCTTCATCTCCTTTTCTACTCTCAATTTTGGTTCTCAAGTTTTCTTCTTCACCTAGGAAAAGATAATTAGATATATCACTACTAGTTCTAATTTTCAAGAGACATGTAACACAAGGTCCCTTTTCACTCTGACCAGTGTTTAATAGAACTTTTCTATATAAGGGCGGTTCTATTTTGCTGAAGAGTATATGGAATGTTTCTTCCACTGCAGTTAAATGTTCTATCCTTCCGGATAAATGTGTGATTGTAAGACTGAAATCAGGTATTAACCTCTAGTGTATGAGGTATAAATATAGTGAAAATGTATATGTATCCCAAAGTCCAGCTCAAAACAAAATAAAAAATTAGTGACAAAAACACTATAACGTGGGGGTTTAAAGCTCAGACTTTGAAATCAGAAAGGCTTAGATTTAAATTTTTATCCTACCATTGTTAGCCAAAGTTTCTTCATCTGAGGAATACAGATAATAATACTAACAATATAGCATTGTTGAGAGAAACTAATGAATTGAAAAATGTGAAATGCTTAGCACATCAGCGTTTCGATAAATGCTATTATGGTCATAGCAAGCTGTCTGAGACCATCACTCTTTCATCTGGACAGGGCCAGATGTCTACTGCTGGGGTTGTCAGGTTCTTTCAAGGTCCATCCTGCCCTGTTTTCAGCATTTAACAATCCAGTCACAGGCTCCCTTTTAAACTGGACCTTAACCTTCTCCCAGATCTTAACCTGCACAGGACCACATTGTTTGCAGAGATGGTAGGACCAAGTTTCTAGTTTTAGCAACCGTGCACCAGCCTCCAGACTCTGCTGTCCCTAAGCCTTGGAAATCCCTTTGGACACCTGCAGTGAAGGCACATTTCAAGGGTCGTATATGAAAACCAAATTCACTTTCCCATCATTACAGGTCATCACCCAAACAAGTTTTTGTCTGGTTACAATCTTAGTAGTCCTATCTATCCTCCCATAATAGTATTTTCATGCTTTGCTGTTCATGCCCTTTACTTAATTAATCTCTTCCAAGTATTGCCTTTGCACTGGCTGAAAACACATGCTTTTCTATCTTCCTGTACCATTTATAGATTCCTAAACTCTCTTCCATATTTATTAAAAGGTATAAATTTTGGCTCACAGTCTCCCATATGGTATCATAGGACTTGAGTGTAAAGAAAGATTGTAAGCCACTTTCTAAAGATTTCACCATGCTGAGTACTTTCAATTTCCAGGTGAATGACCAATTCAAACAAACTAGATTTACCCTGTTTACCCAAAAATAAGACCTAGCCAGACAATCAGCTCTAATGCGTCTTTTGGAGCAAAAATTAATATAAGACCCGGTATTATATTACTATATTATATTATATTATATTATATTATATTATATTATATTATATTATATTATATTATATTATATTATATTATAGATCCGATCTTATATTATAGTCAAATAAGGCAGGGTCTTACATTAATTTTTGCTCTAAAAGATGCATTAGAGCTGATTGTCCGGCTAGGTCTCATTCTTGGGGAATTCACGGTACTTATACTCTTGTCCATTCAACCTCACTTATGCCTGCACACTAACTGGAACCCAGATTTTCTCATTACATTTTCTTAGCCTTCTTTCTATTACATAAAGTCACCTGTGTCCAAAAGCAGTGATAGATAAACTAAATGAGATCATGTATGTTAAGCAACTAGTTCTATGTTTGACATGTTAAACACTACCTAATAAGAAATAACCACCTACCTCCAGTCTCAATTTTGATAGCCAAAGCTATATAGCACTGTTTTTTTTCCTTCACAGAGCTTTAAAATGTAAGTTGAAATCGCATTATTTAGAATGCCATAAATCATGTAGGAAATTGTACATTTGTCAGTATAAATGCACTATATTCAAAGCAAAACACTGTTAATCACTTACATATACAAAGCATATGCCTACGTATTTTTTGTTTTCTGAAAGTAGTTTCTTTTTTTTTTTTCAAAATATGTGATTATGCAAAAGTTTCAAGGAGAACATTTATATTTGCCTAAATGTTTAGAACAAGAGTCATTCTTGGAGACTAAGATGTTTAAATTGCAATATGTGTTTCTATGTCTGTTTTAAAGAAAAACTAATTTATACCCTTTATTTCTAGAATCAAAGTTTAAAATATACTTAAAAGATCACCTAAAACAACTCTGTGTTCCAAACAGCTGACAAGATGGTCTTTAAAACTGAAGATCTGTACAAATAGTAGTCTATTCCCCACCCCACCCCAAAATTTTCAGAAACAGACAACAAAGAATATTAGTAGAAAGAAAGGAAACTACCTAATTTCTACCCACTGAGGTAATCTTTTTTTCATTTTTTGCTTTTTAAAAAATTATTTATTGATTTTCTGGTCACATTTCTTTTTTATTTTTATTTTTTAAAATAGTTTTCAAAATTTTTAATTACACTTGACATACAATATTATATTAGTTTCAGGTGTACAACATAGTGACTAAACATTTATGTAACTTATGAAGTAATCAACCCAATAAATCTAGTCCCCATCTGACGCCATACATAATTATTGCAATATAATCGACTATATTCTTTTTTTGCTGTATTTCCACCCCATGACTATTTTGTAACTACTAATTTGTACGTTTTAATCCCTTCCCCTTTCTCACCCACCCCCTAAATTCCCCTCCCATCTGACAACTATCAGAATGTTCTCTGTATGATTCTGTTTCTGTTTTGTTTGATTTTTTATTTTTCTTTGGATTCCACACATAGGTGAAATCACATGGGATTTGTCTTTCTCTGTCTGACTTGCTACACTCAACATACTACCCTCTAGGTCTATCCATGTTTCAGATGGCAAGATTTCATTCTTTTTTATGGCCAAATAATATTCCATTGTATGGGTACATGTGTACAACCTCTTCTTTATGTATTCATCCACCGATGGACACCTAGGTTGCCTCCATATTTTGGCAATTGTAATAATGCTGCAGTGAACATATGGATGCACATATCCCTTTGAAGTAGTGTTTTGGGTTTCCTTGGATAAATATCCAGAAGTGGGATTACTGGATTCTTCTTTGTCTTTTCTGATAGCCTTTGTTTTAAAGTCTACTTTGTTTGGTGTAAGTATAGCTACCCCAGCATTTTTTGTTTGTTTCTTTTTCCATTTTCATGAAATCTCTTTTTCCATCCCTTTACTTTCAGTCTGTGTGTGTCTTTCAACCTGAGGTGAGTCTCTTGTAGGCAGAGTATGTAAAGGTTTTGTTTTCTTATCCATTCAGCCACTCTATGTCATTTTACTGGAGCACTTAATCCATTTACATTAAAGTATCTGTTGATAGATATGTAGTTATTGCCATTTTATTATTCATATTTTTATCTTTATTCTTCTTGTTAAAGAAGTTCTTTTAACATTTCTTATAATACTGGTTTCGTGGTAATAAACACCTTTCGCTTTATCTTGTCTGGGAAGATTTTTATCTCTCCTTGGATGGTAAATGATAGCTTTTCTGTGTGGAGTAATCTTGATTGTTGGTCCTTGCTTTTCATCACTTTGAAAATTTCATGCCAATCCCTTCTGGCCTATACTCTCTGTTGAGAAATCAGTTGACAGTTTTATGGGAGCTCCCTTCTAGGTAACTCACTGCTTTTCTCTTGCTGCTTTTAGGATTCTCCATTTGTCATTACTTTCTGTCATTTTAATTATGGTGTGTCTTGGTGTGGGCCTTTTTGGATTCATCTTGTTTGGGACTTTCTGCACTTTCCAGGCCTGTATGTCTATTTGCTTTACCAGGTTAGGGAAGTTTTCTGTCATTATTTCTTAAAATAGGTTTTCAATTTCTTGCTCTCATCTCCTTCTGGTACACCCTATCATGAAAATGTTGCTATGCTTGATGTCCCAGAGGTCCCTTAAACTATCTTCATTTGTGTGTGTGTGTGTGTGTTCTGATTAGGTGTTTTCTGCTACCTTATCTTCTAAATCACTGATTTTATTTTCTGCTTCACCTAATCTACTGATTCCCTCTAATGTATTCTTCATTTCTGTTACTGTATTCTTCATTTCTGACTGGTTCTTTTTTATGTTTTCTATCTCCATTTTTATGTTTCCTGTCTCTTTGTCGAAGTTCTCCATGAGTTCATTGAGCATCCTTATAACCAGTGTTTGAAACTCTGTGTCTGGTAGATTCATTACCTCCATTTTGTTTAGTTCTTTTTCAGGAGCTTTGTTCTGTTCTTTCATTTGGCACATTTTTTTTGTCTCCTCATTTTGGGTGCTTCCTTGTGTTTGTTTCTATGTTTTAGGTAAAGGTGCTATGTCTCCCAGTCATGGTAGAGTGGCCTTGAGTACTAAGTGTCTTGTGGGTCTCCCTGCTCACTGGAGTGGGCTGCTCCAGTTGTGTCCCTTGTGTGAGTTGTGTGTACCCTCCTGTTGTAGTTGAGCCTTGATTGCTGTTTGCGTATCTGGTGTGGGCCAAGTTCAGCTGATGTCTATGCCCTGCCCTGGGCCATTTGGTGTGAGCTACAAAGTGATCTGAAGGTGGTTGCCACTCGTGCTGGGCTTGGAGGTGCCTGGGAGAAGCTAAGCTACTAACTGAGGCCTACTGCCACTAGTGCTGGGCTTGGGGCTGCTTAGCAAGAGACATGGGGCATGCCAAGGCCAGATCATGTTTGTTTGGGGTTTATGAACTTTTAAGAGATTTTAGGAAAGTTTGGAACATGAGCTAAGACAGGCCTTTTGCATGGAAAAGCCACTGGAAGTGGCTTGAGTGTGCCCGAAAGTTGGGAAGGGCAGGGAATCACCAGGGTGGAGTGAATGGTGTTAGCTAGGTTGATGGAGACTCAGCTATGGTGCCTGCCTGCATATGCAGTCTGGGTGGAGGGGAGGACTCAAAAAAGGAATAATGGTTTCTGCCAGCACTTCTGCCTGGGAGGAGGCTGCCCCTCCAGCCCTTGTTTTGAAGCCAGATAACTGAGTTCCTCCCCTTATGTCTCTGGCATCTTTTGAGCTGTTGCCCCTGTACCGGAGTTCAGAGTGAGTGAGTCTGTTAGCGAGTAAGTCCATGTGTGGGCCCTTTAAGAGGAATACCTGGGACTCCAGCAGCCCTCTGTCTCACTTAGCCACAATCTCCCCTGGTATCACAGCTAGAAATTATGGGGACTTCTCTTCCTAGCACTGGAACCCTTTCTCCTCCCAGGGGACTTCTGAAGCTGAGCTATCCCTCCTGATTTTTAATCACTACACATGGGCGTGGGATCAGCCTGTTTCACAGTGTCTCCGCCCCTCCTACCAGTCTCAACATGGCTTCTTCTGTATATCCTTAGTTATAGGACTCATTTTCAGCTAGACTTCAGGAAATTCTCAGTGATGGTTGTTCTGAATTATAATATTTTTGGCTCCCTTCTTTAGTCAACACTGAAATACTTATTGATGTACTATAGAAGAAAATGGTTAAACTAGGGAAAATATTAGCAAATTGGAAATTCCCAGCATATTGCAATATGTTGAAATGTTTCATCAGAGACTTATCTGAAATTCATGTTTTTATGCTTTGTTTTTATGTTCTTGTTTTCTGTTCATCCCTTATTGACCAATTTACATTTCTCAGTCATTGGAGGGGCTTTCTCCTGCTCACACTGAAAGCATGAGAAGAACACAAATAGCAATTTACCATTCTTACTGCCTTTTCCACCTAATAGCAGGTACTCACTTTTTTTTTTCTTTTAGAGAACTGCTTGCTAACTTTTTACCTAAATGCTATGTGGCGTTTGATTTCTATATAGCAAGGCTTATATAAGGGTTTATATTCAATAGGATAAACAATTGAATGTTCACAATTTACTTCTAAGGACATGAACTCAGGAATATTATTGATGTTAGATTTGCCATGCACCCCCACACACTTTGTTTATCCTTTGTTAGATTTGCCATATTCCCCACTGCCAGTTTCTTTGTCATTCAGTGATCTCTAAAATCTGTTCTAATATAGCCCATTCATTATATGTTTATTTTAATATATTTGGTTTGTTTTATGGCTATTGAAATACTGCATGTTAACAAATCCAGTAAAAGTCACATGTGTGATTTTTCTTACCACCTAACAAAAGTGAAACGAGTAACTACCTTTACAATGTAATTGTTTATTGTTACAAATTGCATGTTCTGCATTATACTTAGGCAGTTAATACTTATCAGAAAATATTACAGCCCCTATAATTAATTCCTAAATATATATATATATATATATATATATATATATATATATATATATATATATGATCAAAATATTCAGGGGAAACACATACAAGGACAACACTTAACTATTTTTCTCCACTGTTCACATCTTCTTGTAGCACCTAAGAAAAAAGGTAACCTATCTGAACTTAGTTCCTCATAGGTAACGCATGGAGAAAAATTCTGTATTGATCTCAAAAGGATGAAAGCAAGGTTGAGAGAATATATATATATATATATATATATATCTCCAATAGAAGTAATTGAGCAAAATTTTCTTACTTTTCTTCTCCTTTATTTCAGATTTATTTGAAAGAAAAGGAATTGGTCAAACTAGAAATCATATAGTGAAAAACAATTATGTAAATATATTCTTCTTTATGATGTTAGCTATTATTAATCCATCATATGTTTGTTACCCCTAGTATATATGTGTAATCATTGCATTGACATTTCCACCAGATGGCAATGTTAAGACCTATATTGTTATCTGATTGATTATAGATAGACATATATATTGGAGAAGTGATTGCTGAAAACACTTGAGGTATTTGTTAATATAATTCATTTTAATCTCCCTTTCTTTTGTTGAATTCACACATTTTTTTATATCCTTTTTAAAGTTAAGCTTGGCATGAAATTCAAAAAAAGTGATGGTTGTCATACTAAGAAAATCATTGAATAATACCATTGTTACTAGTAGTTAGGAAAGGCCATTTTGAATTAAGTAACTCTTGAAAGCATTATGAAGTGCTGAATATAAGATTTATCTACTGTCTCATAATAATTAATAAAATCAAAACACAGGAGCTCATTAGAGATTGCTTATTAAGACTACTGGAAGTAGGAGAATGTGAGGGGAGAAATCTCCATGAGATTTATATTCACAAGGCTTGAATATTCTTTGAAAAGACAAAATATAAGGAAAAAGAAGATTATTTATTATACATAAAACAAATGTGTAGAAAAAAAACAAAAAAAGAAGAGAGAACCAGCTGTTCAAGTCTTTGCACTGGCATGTTACCCAAAATCTATTTCTGTGGCCAGCAAAAGAGTTCCCCAAATACCCCAAATAAAATTAATGTTGGTTTTGGTGTTTTGGTTTATTTATTAAATTTACTTATTTTTATTTTTATTTATTTTTATTGTCTGTACTTAGTAGGCAACTGTTCTTCAGATAGGCTTAAGGTTTATACCGGTCCTTCTCCAAGTGTGGTCTGCTGGCTGGTGTTGGTGTAAAAGCTCTGTGTTAGCAGTCAGTGATGAGGTCATTTAGAGATTTAGAGTAAGCATTCATGGCAATTAAGCAAGGTAAAAGTTTGTCCATTGAATCTGATGGTTAAAAAAATGAAACATATTTTATATTTCTCTTTTTACATTTTATTTTTGTAGTAATTCATTTTTAATGTATTTTATTTTAAAAAAATCTCTCCAGAATGAATTGGAAAGGGGGAGAGGGAACTAGCCTTTTACACAGATGGATTGAGAACTGGTTTACACATTACATAGGTATTTTTAGAGTGAGTCAAGATCTTTTTTCTTTACATAGTTATGATTACGAAGCAGAACTTCTTTCTTTTGGATGCCACCACCTTTCCTTTCCATTAGTTTAGTAACATGAAATTGGAAAGCAGATTATATTTTATACTGAAGTCATACAACTCACAATGAGGCTCTATATTAGCCTATGCCTGTTTCATTTCCTGGTCACTGAAAATCAGGCTTCCTTGACCTTAAGAGTAGACTGAAGTCACACTGAATTATCATGTGATAAACCTAAGATATAACCATCTAGAAGCATTTATTGAGCTTCTACCCAATATTCCATAAGGTTGACACCTTTGAAAGGCTTGAAACCCCTGTTTGAAACAAAGATAAATTCACTGGAAACAATGATTAAACAATACACAATTAAGTGCCAATTTTTGTGCTGCCAACTCTAAGTGGTGGATGAATTCAGGCGAAGAGGAAATGGTTTCTTCATCTGCATAAGCAGGTAATAACCTCTACTTCACATGAATGTAAATTAATGTATATGAAGTCCAGTCCAAAGATCAGTACATCGTAGGTGCTCACCACGTTTTTGTTTTATTTTGTTTTAAAAAAGGATCATGATCAGGGCATTTTTTTGAAATGATGAGTAGAATCCATATGGGAGAAAGAAAGAGAGAGAGGGAGGGAGGGAGGGAGAGAGAGAGAAAGAGAGAGAGAGAGAGAGAGAGAGAATTCTGTGTGAAAGATTTTGCATTTGTAAAGATATTCATCATTGATACTGTGAGAATTTATGTAGAAGAAGAGAGATGAACAAAACTGGTCATGAAGATTGAGTTCCAGAGATGATATTTTGTTTATTGTGATCTGTAACCTGTGGTCTCTAATACCAAATTCACAACTGCCTCTATGATCAAACTACTGTGTACACCAAAGCAGAGTTCAATATTCCCGTACTTTGTAACAAAACATTTAGCTTGTGACACGATAAGATTGGGCAATCATTCTCATTCTCCTTGAATAAGAAAGGGTAATGATGTTTTTTCTCAAAAATAAAACTACTGATGTAAGCGATGACACAAGTAACCTAATCACTTGTTTCCTTCCAGTTAGTTTAACCAAAGTGGAAACTATGAAATAGAGCACAAATAGTAATCATTATTTCCTGTCTTTCAGCCTTTCCCCAGCCTTCTGCTTGTAAGTCAGCAAAGTTCTAAGCTTTCTAAACTTTCATCTTTTCCCTCGCTTTGTAACTTGAGGTTCATTTCTCCCTCTCTGCTGTGGAAGAAAACCGTATTCTGTAATCTTTAAAGAAGAAGTTATATGAAGTCTCATTTTATTTTAAAACGATTTGAATAAAGAAAAAAAAATCCCAATCTAACTTGTTTCCATTTCTCCTTCCTTTTCGTTTTTTCTCTGTTAGAGAGCCCATCTTTGTACCTGAGTTTATTTCCTGTAAGTAAACCAGTCAAGCCTGGGCTCCACAGAAGAGAGTTTCCTTTAAAAGCTATCAGGAGTTTCTCCTGCAAATAGATGTTTGTAATTAGATCTCTCCACTTTAGTAATAGTGATTCCAGATGGCTGCTTCTAGAGAAAGCAAGAATTTCCGGCTCCAAAATGGTGTGATCACAGAGCCCTCTCCCAACTGCTTTTAAATGGGAGAGCTATATGCTTTGAACTTCCTGATTGATCAGATATTATGAGAAGATGTCTGGAATTAGGCAGGTTCCTTTGTGAGAGAACTGTAGTTGGGGCTTTTGCTGCTGTAGAGACCTCCATGAGGGAAATGCTAATTGTACTTTTCCCTCAACACCACAATGACAGTTAACTGTCAGTCTTTTGTGCATTCATAGTTGAGTAAATAATATTTATGAAGTTCAATTTCTGAAGTTCAGCACCTGGAACTCTCAAGAACCATAGGTAAAATTATAACACATAAACACATAAACACATTAACAGCAAAGGACATGTGAGGTGGAGATCAAAACTCTGGCATAAATTTGACACCAGTTCTTGTTATCTCTTAAGCTACTACATAGAAAATAATCTCCCCAAAAGAATCTCATTTAAGGCTTGAAAAAAGCCTGTGAGATTGTAAAAGCAGATGTCTTACCCAGATGAAGAAACTGAGGCTCTGACAGGCTAGGTGACTGACTAGTGGTGGAGCCAGGGTATGAATGTACCTCTACATATGTTTGTTCTGATGCTCTTTCCCGAGTGCCAGGCTGCCACACTATTATCAGAACCAGAGAAAGGTGAGCAGAGGGAAAAAAATCTTGGCAAAACAGTGGTGACAAAGCAGCAGCAATAACAAAGCTATATATAGTTTTCTTTGGCATTAAATTTGGTGATCTAAAACTTCCAATGCTTCTGAAGACCTATTCTAAAACCCACCATCTTTTATTGTTTATGACTATCATAATTTGATTTCTGCAAAAGCAGACTGTTAGACAAGATTTTGAGTCCAAGTGGTTGATTTCAGAGGTACAGTGAGAGGGTACAGAAGTGAGACAGAGAAGGGAAGGAGACCAATGCAGAGTGTATTAATGAAAGGGTTTACCTATTTGTGCATCCCCACGGGGAATCCTCCAAGATAGTATAGAGAATAAAATAGAATCGTCCCACTGAGAGAGAGGAAGCTGGGATGTTACATACCAACTCTTGTCTCTAGTTGGCTGAGAGTTGCTCCTGAGGCATTAATGCGTCTGGATCTACTCCACTTTATCTACACCAAGCAGGCTCAGGAAAGAGAGAAAACTCTCAAAGAGAGAAACACAGAAAGTCATAGTGTATTGGGAAATTCCAGAAACATAACGAAATGTGGGCAGGGTACCAGCTGCTAAAATCACCTAGAATTCAGTTGACACTAAAGGGTGTTTTGATGACTGCACAACACAGATTGACCACAAAGAAATTGATTTTTCCCCTTGCCTAAATATTGGTCATTGGAATTAATATGTATATTTTATATGTGCTTGTGTGTATGCATGTATTTATATATATGTGTGTGTTTCTGAATATATAAATGTGTGTGAGTGTGTGTGTCTTTGCCTTGGTGTATTACTTCCTTCAGTCAGATTTCATCCTGCACATTCCTTTAAGTGCTGAATTTCTTCGTTAGTGGCCCAAATTTTAGTTTATGAGAGGTTAAATTTTATTCCATGATCCAAAACTAAAAAATTATTGATCAACCTAGTAGAAAATTGGACAAATTGCGTGAATGAACAATTCTCACAAAAAGAAATATAAATGGCTAACAACGTGAAAAAAGATTAATTTCACCAATAGTCAAAAGTATGAAATATATCAAAAACTGACACCTTATTGAAATATGGAGCAATTAAAAATATATTTACAAAGTATTTGTGATGACATAAGGAAATTCTTATGGGCTAATTTTGAATTTTTATAACAGTTCAAAATTGTAGATGCAATGTCATACATACACAAAAGTATATATATGACAACCCAGAATAGATTATACCTGAGAGTAAGTTGTTTTAATTTTATTTTCTTCAATATTCATTTCCTACATTTTCTACATTTCTTACAATGACAGTATGTTACTTTTGTACTTAGAAAAATAAATTTATCAAAATTTGTTAATACACTACATATATATACATATATATTTGTGTGTGTGTGTGTGTGTGTGTATATATATATATATATATATATATATATATATATATCACAAAACTTCTTGCATCATCTCTGACCGTTTTACTTTTACTCTCCAGGAAATTACCAAAACTTTCCTTAAGTGTACATAGATTTCTATCTTGTATCTCCTATTTGAGTAACATTATTTGGACAAGTTCTATTGCTGGGATTTGGCAACTAATTCCATATTCATTATGTTTTCCCTGTCTTATTCTTATGAACTTAAACTTTACTATTCCAGGGAAAAAAATTGTATTGTTTATGACTGTGTTTCCCCGAAAATAAGACCTAGCCGGACGGACAATCAGCTCTAATGCATCTTTGGGAGCAAAAATTAACATAAGACCCGGTCTTATTTTACTATAATATACGACCCAGTCTTTAATATAATATAATGTAATATAATACAATATAAAATAATAATATAATATAATATAATTAATATAATATAATATAATGTCGGGTCTTATATTAATTTTTGCTCCAAAAGGCGCATTAGAGCTGATTGTCCGGCTAGGTCTTATTTTCAGGGAAACAGTATGTCTCCTGTGGAGCTTATTTTCTTTGTTATTGGACTTTTCTAAAACTATCAAGTCACTTTTATAGATTTGTAATCAAAGGTAAGTATGGAATTACAAATATGGGCTCACTAAAGCTTTATAAAATAATTGTATTTTGTTTATATATTCATTTGTTCACTTTTTCCCTCAACAGAAGAATGAACTAGCCACAATTCAATTTATTATAATCTTTTCCACAGGTCTTAACTTATTAATTCAATACTAAAATAAAATGGTCAAAAGCAATATACTATAATGTCAATTGTAATGAACTTGACAATCGGGTGAAAGCTGCATTAACCATGTGAATGGAATTGGTAGATATCTCATAGCTTACCTCTTAGTGTAATGCTATACGATGCACTCAATACAGTGTTTTCCTAAGTGCTTTTAACCTCAAGGACATCTAGGCGACATAGCAAAATTTTCTATAAATTATGTGGGTAACAAAACATGGTAATATCAATTTGCAAAATGTTTAAAACTCTTGAAATATGTAAATGCTACTATATTAGGCCATATCCATGAGTGTTCACTACACTCTCTGGTAAACCAACTGCAGACCATTCTTTATACCTAAGTCTCCACGTGTTATACGATGTGACACCGTGACCATAGTCTCAACTGAATGGAGTTGAGACCAGTGCCTGAGTTATAAGCAGCTGTTTTTAGGTTCTGGTGCAAGTCCTACCAAGATGATGTTTATTTGATAAAATAATTTCTTCTTTAACAATTTTTTTTCAGTTAGATACATACAAACACACACACACACACACACACACAAACACACACACAGGTGGAGGCCTATGGATGTCATAGAAACTGAAAAATATGCAAGGAGTGAGTATACAGATACCATAAAGGAGTAAAAGCGATGATTAAATGAAGTTGCAAGATGGAAGGAAAACAGATAAAAAGAGACAGAAGCAGAGACAGAGAAAAACAGTGTCCAGGATGGCAGGAATTTATGGAAACTGTTGGGCCACAAGACCTGCCGTAGTTTCCCAGATAAGATTTAACTTTTCCCTGAGACTTGATGACTTAAATGCTGAGACAAGAAGTGTTTCTGTGTAATTGATAAACCAACCCATATCACCACAGATAACCTGAGAGAACAGCTGTTCATAGCAAAGAGTATTTAACTAATTTAAACATGGTTACACAATTAATAGGATAATAAAGAATCAGAAAATAAGGCACAGAAGTTTCGTAATATATGTGAAGAAACACATGAATGTGTCTCATTTCATTTTATTTAAAATAAACGCATACCTACACTAAAATTGAAGAAAAGTCCATTTTAATACTGATGTTTAAATATAGGACTGTACTTGTTTATAGACTTGGAGTTGGAAATTTGGGGGCCTACAGGGTGGATTTGACCCTTGATTAAATTCTGTTTGGCATTCAGAAGAAACAAGTACCAAAAAAGGTATGCCTCTATTTGTGGAATTGCAATTTAAAAATATAAATTATTTTCTAAAATTTCACAAGATCAAATTGCCTCTAGTTAGATACAAAAAGTACATTCCAAAATTTTTGTTTAGTTTTGTTTTTCAATAAAAGTTAATTTTTTCTCTATATAGGCACGGTTTCTGTGCTACTTTTGGTACATGTGCTTTGGTTTCTGTATGCATGTCTCTTGAGCTTCTGTTTTCTCCCTATACCTACAGTTCTTTAATGCTCACTATAACTAAATTAAATTCTATCTGTATATCTCAATCTCTTGTTTAACTTGTTTTTTCTTTTATTTCTCCTCTTCCATTTTCTCTTCCTTTATCATTTTGATGGCTTATTTTTTTGGATAAAACATTGAGAATCAGAGAGAGACACTAATGTTATGTATGTTTCATTCTTAACTTTGAAGTCCACATAAAAAGTAATTGTATTAATATTGACTTATGTTGAGAGAAAAATTTAGGACTTATTTTCACATGTACAGAATAATGCACATACATAAATTCAACTTGGGTTCTTAAAGCAAAGGGTAACAGAAGACTTCATATAACAATGATTGCTTTGCTTTTGAAATGCAATAAGCCTCAAAGAAGATGTAATAATGGCCTTTTTAATTTTCAGGACATCTTTAATACTGTAGAAACAATTTTATTTTTCCCTTTTCACTTCATAAATGTTATGATATGCAGGACATCATTGGCTTAAAACTAGGAAATGAGCACTATGAGAATACTGAGAAAACCAAGTGGAAGAGCTGGGAATAAAACTGCCTAACGCCTCGTATGTCTTTCCTTCATTCTTTTCTTCCTTCTTTCCTTTATGCCTTGTAATATAATTTTTTCTTAATCTTCAGAAGAACCACTGTTTTTGATGCAAAAAAAAATGAATCTAGTTTCAGAGATGATTGCTCTAATTGTAGCTCTTTATTATGCTTTAGTAGCATTTTTATGCAAAAGTAGTGTTTTTCTTTGTGTAACTGAAATTAATTGATTACAGTGAAATATTATGTATATATTAATTTGGAAAATGTCTTTTGGTTGACCTCTATGAAGTGTTGCTTCTAATTTTGACTCATAATCCTACATGAAAGGCGATATCTAACCCACATTCTAAGACAATTATCTCTCAGAGACTAATACTAAGGAAAAAAAAGTAACTCATTTTTATGAAACGTCTAATACATGCCAGATATCTTCTCAGACGATTCTTATTTCATCTTCTCACTCGTGTTATGATAAGTGTAATATTTTTCTCATTCTCCAAGTTCACAAGTTAGAGATCAAGTTGGTCTCACCAATCTGGGGGATCTCCCTAGCCACTATCCATAGGGATTTCCACTACAAAACAATGTCTTCCTACAAAACACAGAATGTATAAATGAATTTTAATTGATAAGTGTTCCAGGACAAGTCTGCCAATTTATACTTATATAAAGACAATTCAGAACTGAGGTTTAAACAATTGTATTATTTGAAGGATACAGGAGACATGAATTGGAATGTTTTATATGTTTGCCAAACAATCTGAAGAATATTTAAAAGTGACCTCAAAAAAAAGGAAAATGATTTGTTTTTGTTTTTAGTAAATTAAAGCAATTTATCAAACCTCTATTCTTTTTTCACTTTTATTACAATTTATAACTTTTCTTAAATCACTAGCTGGATATTCTGAACCTATATGAACATCTTTACATTAGATTATTAAATTTATGTCAATCCACTTGACATGGCCTCCCTTACATTCTCTTAATTCAGAGCTTGATTCAGAATTGATAACTGTTGTAGCATTCAACAACAAATGTAAAAAAACAGATTGGCTATAAACTTTATTTTTAATCGGAATGGGTTTTTTTTATGTTCTTAGACAAAAATGTCTCACATGTTATTACAAGAACTTTGTAGAATTGAGTCAAATTTTTGTAATGTTTTAAATTAACTAGTTTGGATAAGCAAGCACTATGCTTCCAAAGATTTGATTTTTATTTATTTTTGTTTGCCTGTTATTATTTTACACACCTATTTATAGAACAATAAGGAATCATTAAATCAAAACCAGAGATGAAGCTTCAGATTCCTTTAATTGCTCTCTGCTTCCCAATTGAAACGTGATGTTTTGAGGAAATAGCTAAGAAATGCATATGTTCTTCTGAGCAGCTGACATGGAAACTGATTGTAAGAATAGACTAAGAATTTGTAAGAGAGTAAAGGAATAAGGACATGTATAATGCTAGGAAATGAGATTCTCCTTTTCCGGCTTTATCTGTGGCTTTTTTCTTCCTTTTTTTTTAGTATCTCTTAAAGATGGACAATCCTCATTAATAATTCATCAATACTATTGATGTCAGTACATCAATACATCAACTAACTGAATCTATAGTCAGTTATAAACACTTATTTAATCTGTCGTCTTGGAAAGTGCTTAAAATAAGCCATGTATGATTGTCAAAGTATGATATTTTTCATCAACATTTAAATCATTATTGAGTACCTTCTATGTGATAGGTACTATAAAAAAAAGACAGTCAGAATGCTCAGGCTACTGTAACAAAATACCATAGACTGGGTGGCTTCTAAACAACAAATCTATTTCTCCCAGTTCTGGAGGCTGCAAAGTTCACTACTGTGGTGCTGGCGGATTCGGGGTCTGGGAAGGCCCTCTTTCAAGCTGCAGACTTCTGACTTCTCTCTGTGCCTTCTCTGTGAAAGGGGTGAGCTAGCTCTCTGGAGCTTCTTTCACAAGGCTTTATTATCAACTTTATTAATAGTAATCGAAATTATTTCATTAACAAATGAAATGTATTCATTAATTTCATTCATGAGGCCTCCACCTTCATGACCTGATTCCCTCCCCAAAGATCCACTTCCACATAAAATCACATTCAGGCATTAGGATTTTAACATATAAATTTGGCAGAGACACAAACATTCAGATCATGGCAAATGGTGAGTAAAAAGAGATTGTCCTTTTTTCCTAGACTTTACAATCTAGAAGGGATTATGGCCATGTAAAATAATCATACATATAAATGTAAAAATTCAAATGGAGGAAGTGAAATCTAAAGGGGTATGTGGTATAAATTTTCACAAAAGAGGAATTTGACCTATTCAGGAAGATGAGGAAAGGTTTCAATGAAGAAAAGATTATTGTGCTGAAACTGAAAAAAAGAGAACAGTTAACTAGATAAAGAAAGAAGATAGATTCTGGCCACATTGCAGGAAAAAATACCCCATGATGAGAAAGAACAAGATAAAGAAAAAGTACAGAAAGCCTGAATGCCTGGAGAACAAAGACAGAGGAAGAGATGGTGAGGTAAGATTAGAGAAGTGGACAAGACCAACACTAAGCAGACCCTTGTAGGCTGTGAGGACAAATTTTGTCTTTATCCTAAGAGCAATAGAAACCTTTGTATATTCAGAGACGTGACATGATTAAATATGCTTAAAAAAAGATTACTCTGGTAAAATCTGGAGGTTAAATAGGATGTAGAGTAGCAAAAGGATACTACTTAAGAGGTGATTGTAATTGAGTAAGGAATCTGTTACATGGTAGATTAAACTGTAGGAGGTGGTGGTGGAGATGGAGAGAATATATTAAGAAGGTAATATTTGATGTAACTTGCCGGTGGATTGGGTAAGAGGGAGAGGGAACTGTTAGGATGGTCAGACTGATCCTTTTTTTTTTTTTTTAATTTATTGGGGTGACAATTGTTAGTAAAATTACATAGATTTCAGGTGTACAATTCTGTATTACATCATCTATAAATCCCATTGTGTGTTCACCACCCAGAGTCAGTTCTTTATCTCCTGGCCTATATAACAGGATGGAAGGGAAAGCCAACCACTGAGGTAAGGGGCACTGGAAGAGGAACAGAGGCTAGTGGAAGATGATATAAGTTCAGTTTGGAATACACTGAGTTTGAGATGCCTTAAAGAGATGTTCAAGAGAAGATTTGAGTTGGCATTAGATATATAAATCTAAAGTTTTGAGAAGCAGATGTTGATAGAATTATAAATCTGTAAGTTATCTATATAGAGATATTCATTGAATCTATGTGTGTGAGAGAAACTACTGAAAAAATAAAAAGTGAGATCAGGAACAAGCATAGATTTAGAAGGTGAACATAACATTAAAAACTTACCATAGAGTCTGAGATACTGAGAACTTGGGCTTTTCTCTCTCTCTCTCTCTCTCTCTCTCTCTCTCTCTCTCTCTCTCTCTCTCTCTCTCCCCCCACCCTCCCTCCCTTTCTCTCCCTCTCTCCCCCCTCTTTCCCTCTCTCTCTTTCTTCTTTTCTATTTCTTTTTCTTTCTTTGTTCTATTCTTTTCAAACTTCATTTTTCTTGTCTGATAATGGGTGTAATGTCATCCTAGGGTTGTTGTCAGATTAATTAACATGTGAAGTAGTTCCTCTTGTGCCTTGCAAACAGGAACTTGTTAAGTGGTAGTAATGATGGAGCTAATACTAATGATGATTGGTGGTGGTGGTAGTGGTGGTGGCTTTATTTCCACTGACCAGATAGCTATATATTAAAGCAACAACATCTTCAGTTAAAATGCTAGTCCTTTGAATTAAAAACTTTCTTAAAACTTTTTAGACATTTCATTAATTTTTTTTTTAAACAAAAGAAGCTGAAAATAATTTAACCTTTCATTGATGATTCAAGATCATGTTGTCACTGCTGGTTGTAGTGCTCTGTCATGACTGTCTTTAAGATTTTTCTCTTAATTATCTTGAAATCAGATAACTACATTTATTAGAATTGTGACTAAAAGAAATGTAGATAAAGTACAACTTAATGGACTCTGAGTAAAGTGAATGGGTTTCATAACATTTATTGTGATAGATGAGGAATCATAATTGCTTCCTTCCTGATATTTTGCTATCTCTCAGATGGTTGAGATTGCAGATGGTGGACACTTGAGTAGGCCTGTGTGTAAATTCACATACATATACTGAATAATTCCTCTTAACCAGAAATTCCTCATATATATATATATATACACACATATAGAGAGAGAGAAAGCTTTATATATATATATAACTTACATATATAACTTTATATGTATATATATATATATATATTTATATATATATATATATATATATATATATAAAGTTATATATATATATAAAACTTTCCACAATGTAAGTGCATAGTGGAAAGTTCGCGAACTTAATTATCAGATCTGTATAGTTATTATCTAAATTCACTTCCTTAATAAATTTTTCATATCTATAAGAGCAGCTCAGATCAACTATCTGCATGCATTATCTCAGTTACAAACTCAAGAAGATATGCATGAAGCATTTAATAAAGAAACACACACACAATATGTCTATGCCTTTCCTCAACAAAATGAAATAAAAATATAAGTCGACATGGAAAATATGAAGTATGGAGGAATATCTTACTCAATATTAAAATCAATTATTGAGCTTTACAGAGCCTATGCTAGATTTTGATTATGTCCCTTTTATAATTTTTTCTCAAAGTTCCTATTTGTTTATTCTTTCTTTCTTTGTGTTTTTTTTTTTTGGGTGGGCAGTGTATTGTAGACTCATTCTTCACCCCCCAAATTTGATATTCAATCAAATATTTGTTGAATTTTGTTTTCCAAAATCTTCTTCCTGGGGACCTCTACCTCCTGCTCCTATTTGGACTCCTCAATCTCTAGGTTTGCTCTAATATACTAGGACTTGTACTCATTGTTTTCCCACATTAACTCCGTCTTTTATTTTTGCTGCAGCACCTCTTCAAATTGGATAAGTACTTATTGGGTGGTTACCAGGTGGCAGACAGTGTCCTAGGCTCTGGGTAGCCAGTAGTGGGGATAAAAAAAAGTAAATAATTCCTGCACTTGTGGAACTTATATTCTAGTATAAGGAGACAGAAAATATATAAAGTAAATGAGAAGACTATATAGTTCGTCTGATGTTGGTAGATGTTTAAAAGAAAAATAAAGAAGTAGAAAAAGAAAAGAAAAATGGTGATTGCTCATACATGCAAAAGTGTTAGAAAGGTAGAGAGTTAAATTTTAAACAGGGTGGGCAGGAAAGATATCGCTTATAAAGGATATTTGAGCAGACACCTGAAGGAAGTGAGGGAGTGAGACGTCTGGGTATCTAGGAAACAGCTCTTTGGGCAAAGTGAATCACAATGCAAAGGATTCCTGACATTGAGTTAATGGTGCTTTGTGCCATGTCCCACTGCCATCTCAGTCAAAACTGATGGCTTCAGGAATTGTTACCTGAACCAAAGTACCCAATGAATATCTTTGCAGAAAAACTGCAGAATGGAGATGTTCTATACAGAAGGGACTGGCCCATGCAATCAGATTTTTTACAGGGGAGTATGACCGTGTCACACACAAAAAGATTGACAAGAGTCCAATAGTTAAAAGGATCCCAGCAGAGGCCATGAGGCAACAGCACTAATAATAACCAGAGCCGAGCAATAGAAAGGCAGAAAAGTGAAAAATAAGGAGAACAGAAGGAAAGCAGAGGCAGCAGAAATCTCAAACCAGAAATGCCTGTGGAGCAGCTAGGGTACCTGGAATTGTGTCCACATCTCCCCAACTTCTGATGAATCTGTTTCCTCTGTTCCTTGTGGTTTTTACCATAAAACCCTGTTCCCTGAGGTAACAAATGTCTTACAAACTAAAAGAACCACTAACAACAAAGCAGTTATTTCTTCTCTCCATAATTAGGTTGATTATTTAATTATTACCTTTTCTTTAATTCAACTTGAAAAACAACAACAACACTAGATAGGTTTAGAATATGTATGTTTTCAGCAGCATGAAAGTTAGTCTACATTTTAACCATCCACTTGCTTTTTCCATATTGGGGTATTTAAGAGGTGTTTTCCCCTCATCCTACCAAAGATTTCTACAAACTGAATGTTAGTGTTTTTCAGACTGATTTGTATGGCCTCTGTGTGTTTCCACTTGACTATTAGGTTTTCCATCTATTTTTACATAATCACTGCCTTGAATCTCAATCCACTAAAGCAACTATGGGGGCGGGGTTAGCTGCACCCTTACCTTGGGCTATTGTCACCATAACGTCTCTCTCTCTCCCTTAGAACCTCACAGAATACTGATTGTAAGTTTTCTACCCTAGGAGACTAATGTATTTATAATATCTTGCAATACAAATTAGGCCAGTGAGTGCATGATTGTTGTACTTTAAATTGGGTGTTACTTAAAAACAGGAGTAATTACTGATAGCTGACTCTAAAGCAATGCTTTACAACCGTACTTTTCAATTGCTCCTTGTTCCAGTAGGATAAGTAAAATAAAACATCATTTCTTTCCCTATTTTCTTTCTGGTAAACTTCTACCTTTCATGTTACAATATTTGGGGAATAAGAGCCCCTAATAAAATGTGCTTAAGTGTGGTAATTCAGCAGAAGCATGTACATTAGTCACTGGAGTCAATGTTTAGTAGTTCCCATTTTTCCTCATGAAAAGAACTCAGTAAGATTATGATAACAGAAGTATAACTCATACTGCAATTATTTTGCTAAATTCAGTCTCTGAAGTGCAAAAAAAGTCGATAGAGTTTTAAAAATTGTGCTTAAACAATTCTGTATTTATTTTGGGGGTTTCTCTCATACATGTTTTTTTTTTTTTTTTAATTTGGGTAATTATAAAGCATTTTTTGAACTCACAAATTCCTCTCTCTCATAGTATTGTATTGTTAAACTTTTGCTGCTACTACTTCAGTTGTCTAAATAGCACAAGGTGAAAAATAATAAGTAATGAATTTTTGGTAAAGGTAAAATGACTTTACTATTTATTCATTCAACATCTTGAATTCTTCAGAGCATTGCTTTAAATCAGCATTTCCTATTTGCAGAATTTCAATTGTTTAGACAATGTCCTTGGCAACATATGACCTCACTAGGAGAGCTCTACTGCTTCACGAGGAAGTAATTTTGTCAGGAACAAATCCAAGATCCCAAGGGAAGTAAACCCTATTTTCATGTAAATATATTTGATGTAGAAAATGGGCAGGGGAAAAAAAGACAATGGGAGATAAATCCACCTAAATGAAGCTGAGTGCTTCAGATTGATAGAGCTATTAATATGTAAAACTATCTGTGCTAGTTGACTCAGTTGATTAGATCCCCATGGTAATACATCAGAGGTTGCTGGTTTGATATTTGTGTGGGTCACTAAGTTTTGCACAATGGGTAAAAACCGTTTCACAGGCATTTCTCTAATTTCAACAGACCATCTTGTAAGCACGAAAGTATGAGTTGATGGGGCAAAAAAGTTTGATGCCCCCGCATAATCATTAATCCCCATCATTGGATGACAACCCCAAGCGCTGGTCCCATTGAGAGGGGACTGTGGTCTTTTGATTCTATGGAAAAACTTACGTAGTTAATATTGTTGGAATATCCAAGCCCTGCTGACTACATACACATAACAGTCACTTAACAATTATTTGTTGAGTAAAGAAATGTCTGATTGTATGGGCTCTTAGGAAACAGTCATCATGCAATTACACAGATACCTGCGGAAATAAAGAAGGCAGAGCATGAAAGACAGAAAAAGAGATGAGGGTCAGCAATAGGAGAAGCCTGAGAAAGCTTTCCAGGCTTTTTCCTGATTAGCCTTTGACTTGCTCTATCCAAGCAATATTGAGGGAGAAGTGACATGAATATTTCTGGACAGAGGCGGCAATGGGAGTAAAGGCACAGGGTAAAAAACGTTCTAATATTTTAGGACTGCAGATTCTTATTATTTAGAAGGATGAAAATGTCCTACTCTATTGTACCTCTCGTGTTATCTGAAATACTTCAAGTTATTTTCAGGGGATCGGAAAACACACAGAGAAAAATATATGTATTCGAAGCTAAAATGACAGATAGTCCTGCTTTTAAAAAATCCTTTCATCTATATCTGGATAGAAATTTAGAGTCCGAAAAAAAGTTTAGTTCTTGATCACTACCTCACACTCGCCACATCCAGGCCACCCTTCTATGTGTACTGCCTCAAGATCTTGGGTGCCTACATTTGTTGTAACAGAATAAACTTTCGAGTCTATTTTCTCCAGAAGAGTTTACCAACCCTTGCTAACACTGTCAGATATTTAGGACAAGGATGCCTTTTTAGATTTAATTGAGCTCATAAAAAGATCACTCCGCCTCAGTGAATTCAGTTGCAGAAAAAAAACGTATGAATATTGGGGCAAACTTTAAGTGTGCCTAGAGGAAAGAGAACTTGGTTTAACTGTTTTGTTGAAATAAGAAAAACAACAAATAGTAAGTAATGAGAACTGCTTAATGACTTGAAAGGAGCTTGGTAGTTAGCAAAGTCATGACTTTTTTTTTTTTTTTCTTAAGTGCAGAAAATGGTTTGGGGCTTCTATGAGAAGTAAATTGAGGGAGGGTAAATTATGGGGGAAACAATGGTAGATAAGAGTTATTCAGTAAAGTGTGTTTATTCAAACTCATCTTGGTTCCATCTCCATCTCTAGTGATAAGAGTTGTCCTTTTTCTGGTACAGTTGGGTGTGAAGGAATGATACCTTCAGAAGTGGAATTTATTCCCCATTAGGCAGATGGGGAAAGACAGAGCTCTTCTTGTTTGTTTTTTTTAATTGCCTTCAGCTCAAAATAGTCCTTATGATAAAGTGGCATATTGTAGGTGGCATATTGTGATCCCATTCATACAGAAACGTACACAGGAAGCTCAGAAATAGTAAGAATTCCTCCTACAATCTATTCTGTCCCCAAATATTAAACTCAGACAACATTATTTTTTCAGCTTGACTCTGCAACATTTATGTGTACTTCCAGAAACTTTATTTTGATAGCTTAGAAGTACCTTGTAATTCTAGATTGAAGGAAAATATTTGGATGTGATAAAGAATATATATTCTAAAATTAAAAGGATTATAATAGAAGGCAAGGTTCAGAAATTGTGTTTTGATCTATGACCTACTGCAATTTAGTCCTTGAATTTCTTATATGAAATAATTTATTCGCTCTACTTCAGTATATGTTCTTTCTGTGTATTCTTTGTTCTCTATTCCTTTTATTTTTCCCTTTTCTTTTTTCTGGACTTTTTTCTAGGCTCAATCATGGATCTTCTGTATAGTATTCATTTCCCTTAGTGCACTAACTTTGTTTCACTGCTTTATCATTCTTCTCTAGGCTATTTTTGTAGGGCCTGTAAACTGAGGATGGTATTTAAACATGAATGTTTGCAATTTGATGACAAGCAACATTAATTTGAACTCCAATTATACAAAAAGCTATTTTCTCAAAAATATTTCAATTTTTCTCAATAATGGGCCTATATGACAGAAAGATTATTCTATTATTATTATGATTATTATTATTGAATTTTGCAAATAAAAATCTGTAAATTGGTTTTCTTTCTTGTTACAAAGTACCTATATGACATCCTGTCTCTTGGTTCACAAAATCTAAAATATTTACATCTGTTACATTGTACTTTGTAGCGAATGTTTGCCAACTCTTTGTCTAAATGTTAGATTCATTGACATATGTCTTCAGATTGGACTTCTGAATGTACTTCAGAATATTTTAAAAATGACAATAACCATAGAAACATATTAATCTCTCTCCTAAATTCAAGTAGCAATTTACAACTTGGCATGCTTTTTTAGCATTGAGATATTTGAGTTTGTGTGTGTGTGTGTGTGTGTGTGTGTCTATAGAATTGGAACTCATCTTAGCTCTTCAACAGATTTCAGGCTTAGAGAGGGTGGAGTTATTTCATAAACTTTTTTTGTTTACAATGATTGACAATATTTTAATATTAACTAAAATGTCACTCAACAAACACTATGTAAATAAATGATAAAATAGAGAATTTGAGTCTCAACATTAAATCTTATGCAAAATACACATATTTAATATGATCATGCATATTTTATTTCAAAATGAAGCTTCTCATCTTCAGCTCCCTACGGACTCAGAAATGTTCAGTGAAAGGAAACGAATCATAAGTGAACAGAACTAGAACTACAGTAAGAAGACCCTGTTGAGACCTGACTCAGTGTCTTACCTCCTATATGACAAAGACAAATTGGTACATCCTTCTGAATCTGTTTCCCAGGTGGTTTGGAGTGGATGGGTTCTAAGGTTCTGTCAAGTTCTGATAATCTGTGACTTTTATGGTGAGCTGTCCCACCAGCAAGTTGTGTTTCTGGTCATAGATGTTACTATTTAAAGGGATGCTAGTCAGATACCTCTTCTGCAAAGTATCAGCCTTGCTGACTATTGACTTCTTGTTATGAGCTAGACATTATGCTCAGTGCCTCCTGGTATTCTCACTTTATTCCCAACCTCAGGTAGCTACTATTGCTGTTCCTTTTTTTTCCCCCCAGATATGAAAACTAAGCCCAAAAGAATGTAAAGTTATTTGTTAATGATCGTAAAACTTGGAATGTCAAAACTGGGATTTAAACACTATTTTATTTCAAAACCTAAATTACTGACACCTGAGCTATAGTTTCATGTTTTAGTGGTTCCCTCCTGAAAATCTTTTCATTCTCTAAATTTGAAGACGTCTCCTTCGAAATCCAAAGCCCTTAAATTTGTCTTGCCCAACACTTAACCCTCTGATTAAAATTAATTAAGATAGGAAACAGGGAGTATCAGAAGGGAGATGCTGTTCTGACAGACGTAGATGGGCAACCAGCAAAGACGACCTTTACCTTGGTTATTATGTTGCCAAAGACAGGCCTTACTTCCTGTCTTAAGGTGTTTTTACAAAATACCCAATAGACTGGTGGCTTACGTAACACACATTGATTTCTCACAGTTCTGGAGGCTGGGAAGTCCAAGATCAAGGAGCTGGCAGATTTGGTGTCTGGTGATGTGCTCTTCTTAGTTTGCAGGTGGCCATCTTTTCATTATGTCCTCCTATAAACTTGGGGAGAGAAAGAGAGAGAGAGAGAGAGAGAGAGAGAGAGAGAGAGAGAGAGAGAGAGAGAGAGATTTCCTGTCTCCTATTCATTTTTTAATGGCACTAATCCCATAATGAGGACTGCACCTACATGACTTAATCTAACCCTAATTACCTCCCAAATGCCCACGTCCAAATACTAACACTTAGGGAGTTAGAGCTTCAACATATGAATGTTGAAAGGAAATAAACATTCAGTCCAAAGCATTTCCATTTATAATTTTGCTGGAACATTTTTACCACAAGTTCGTTTACTACATGACCTTTGGAAAGAACACTACCATAAAGATCAAGACAGCTTAGAGGAGAAGTAGAAAATGTGATTTGAAATCCTGTCTAAACATGTAGTATACTCTCTAACCCCAGGTCCTATCCTCAATCAATGTCTTGATTACTGTAAATGGATTTTAGTCCCTTTTCTTATTCTTTTTAGGTGAAATCAAACTATCAAGTTTATATATTTGATGACATCCTACTTTCTAGTTTCTTCCAAAATAAATTAAAGAATATATATATATATATATATATATATATTATATATATAATATGTGTGTGTATTATACCTCTGAATTACACTAATTCTTCCCCCATTTCATTTATTTCAGTTACTTCATGAAACTGAACCATTCTGTTTTATTTCCCAATGAAGTGATGTGAACAAGTGTTTTCAGTTGGGGTGGGGGAAGGGAGAAGGCCAGACCCGATGTGATGAATACTTTTTGTAACCAAAGGAAACATCTTGCAATGAAGCCTCTGTACCAAAGAAATGCATATATGGATTTATTTTTATGTAAATGTAACCATCAACTTACATACTATAATATGCTTGGTAAAAAATAAGTCAATGAAAAAATATCCTCTCCTAAATTTGTTAGATCACCACAAAAATGGAGAAAAACTTTGTTTTTCTCTTAGAGGCTGTTGGTTAATGAAACCCAGTCAGTTACAGGGATCTTGCTGTTTTTCTCCTCTCTACTCAGCAGGATTTACTTGATACCCCGTCCAAGGCAGAATTTACCAAGACACCTGAGCAAGTCTAGTGTAGAGAATTTTGATGCCCTTGGAAAATACCCAACATTGAACAAAGTCTGTATCAGTCTCTAAGACTAGCCGTATTTTCTTTCTCAGATGTCTTTGCTTTCTTCTTGGGGTCATTGAGTCTTTGCTTCCTTGAGTCCTCAGGTTGTCAGGAATTTTCAGAAGAGACAACTGGTTCCCCTGGTTTGGTAACACTCTTTGCTTCCCTTCGTTGCAAATCCTCAGCCCTTCTGGAACAAGTGTATCCCAGGGCAAGACCTTTTACTTGCCCGCCTGTTTCCTCATGTGAAACTTGTGAGTTTTGTAATTCTGTGCCAGCTTGCAAGTTGGCTGATGATTCACGATGAGCTCAATTATCCTTGTGGGAAGGGAGTCCTACAGAAGCCAAATTGTACTAGATTGTTCAGTAATGTCAACCTTCTAAGTAAAGTATTAAAAAAAGCAGCCAAACCTGTCTAATCCATTTGTGGTGTATTTTAGAGCTGAATCAACTCATAAAACCAGAAGTCAGATAAATTAAGTAATTATGATAATACTAATGAGTACCTACTATTTCCAGTCACTGTGCTAAAGTGCTTCAAACAGATTAGTTTATGAAACCTCACACCAACCTATAAGGTAAGTATTGCTATTCCCTTCAGTTAACAAATGAGGTAATTAACTGGCCCAAGGACATCGATTGATAAATGGTGGCACGAGAAATGAACCCAGAACTTTCTGGTTCTAAAACAATTAAATCATACTGCTTCTAATGTAGTCATTCCCTTTGACTTCCAATAATAACAGAATTTCATGCCGAGATCGTTTAGAGGTTCAGAATGAACTCTGAAGTAAGAGTGCCCAGGGTGGCTCCGCCAATCACTGACTGTGCATCCCTGGGCAAGTTTTGTTACCTTGACTGAAAAATGGAGTCAGTAACTGAATTCCTGTTCCTTTTCATAGGGTTCTTGTGAGATAATCCATGTGGAGCTTGTAAACTAGTGCTCAGTACTTGTTATCACTTATTTAATGACAGTCTGATTCTAATAATCACAACATCACCACTTTCGACTGGGAAGCATGTGGACAAATAAACACTAATTCACAGGTCTTGTTTGATCTATTGATTCCCAGTTGCTGACACAATCAAAATAAGATAGTAATCAGGCAGTATAGTCGCTTCTACAGATAGTTGTCTGGCTTGATTGTGAGATTTAAACATCAGTTGCTATTTCTACCCCAAGCTGCTTTGAATGAGCTAATAGTTTATTTGTGTGCATTTTAGGAGAAATTATAAAGTAGAGTGAAGTAATGGTTTTCTTATGCACATTAAGGATTTGGATACTGCATGGTCAGTGGGTAGGGAACACCTGGAATTATTTCAAATGATCCTATAATTGTATGTCTCCGCCTTCTGTGAGAGCAGGTAAGAACTACCAAACCCTCTACTTAAACCAAAGAATGGACATATGAAACCATGTGTATTCACATTTGTGTCCTAGTAGCCTAAAGAAGCCACAGGCAGTTGGGTGATCTTGGAGAAAATATTGGAAATTTCCTGGGCTAGTGTGTTTAAGGCCAACTTCTCTAAATTCTGGCTCTTAGAAGCCTCAGGTTCATATTAGCCTTGAGTTTGAATTCCAGCCCTACCACATAACGAGGTGAGTGACCTTGGACATGTCCCTCTAAGCTCCCGTTTCCTCATTGGAAATGTGTAAATGATAGGTGTACTTACTTCTTGAGTAGTCATGGCCTTTAAAATGATCTGTGTATTTAGATGGATTACATACTATAGCAGACCATGTTCTCAACAAGTTTCAGCAATTGTGAATTTATGAGTATTCTTATTGCTTCTTACACTCAGATTTGAATATAACTGTAATTTTAGATACTGCATGGTTTAAAAAAAAGGTTAAAAAGGAAAATAAGCCATGTTCTATGGAAATTAAAACACTTAAGGAAAGTAATAAGATATACCTTTTATTTACAAAATCTTATGTGCCCCTACAGTTCAGGTAATACAAGCCAACTTTATGTGCTGAGTTTTTTAATCATGCAAAGTCATCAAAGCATCCAGTAACGTTTGTGAAGTGCCCATGTGGGCACGGCATCATCCTGGGTGCTGCAATAAAACCATTAGTGGTGATATAATGCATAAGCACCATTATTAAAGTTTGAAATGTGGATATCAACTAATTAGTCTCAATTTTGAATATTTTTATAAGAATAAGACACTTGAAAAAAGAGTTTTAATGAACAGCTTTCAAATCCACAAGCCAGGAGACAAATGAATTCTTCTGATACTCAAGTCCAAGTCCTGTCCAGATTTTAGTCCATGTGTGGGAATGTCAGATAGTTTCTGTGCCTCCTATTTAACTCGGTAAGTTTAAATGTTGACTAAGAGAACCCACATGGAAACGGCCTCCAACTCCAGCTCCTCTTGAAGTTTCTTGTAAATGTGCTTTTCATCTGTGAAAACTATCCTTTGGCTTCACAGAACAAAATTGCAATTGCCCTCTCTCCCTTGACAATTACAAAGAAAAATTGCTTTGAAAATGTGAAATACTATACTCTACAATTAGGATCAACAATCCTCCCAATCTTTATTTTTCTCTGGATTTTTATTTCTTTTCTTGCTAGAAGAGTGCTGTCATTTTGAGACAAGGAGAATATTCCAAGATACACCCACCAAGGTCCGGCAGCATAACCTTACAGGAAAGCCTGCAGGCCTGGCCATCAGCATCGGGAACATTGGGTTGGAGTCTCAAACCCACCCACCACTTTCCAAGTGTGTGACTCTGGAAATTAGACCGACTCGTTTGCTTTACCTCTATCCTCTATCTTTTGCCTATTAGCTCTAAAATAGGAATAACACTAACACCAATGTCATAGGTTTATTTTTAAGGTTATTGTAATAGTAGAAATTAAAACAAAAACTTTTTTGTCAAACACGCTATCCATTTTCGTCAAAGCAAAGAATCTGTATAGCTCCACCGTATCCAGGCAGCTTTAGCAGTGGATTGATAGTCACACAGAGCATGTCTGATTCATTTTACTCATAGTTAATAGCTAGTGTAACTATCTCTGAGATAAGTGATTCTCAAGCCAGGCTACACATCATAGTCACCTGGGAGCTTTCGAAAGACTGATTCCAAAACCCCATCCCTAAATAATCAAACCATGATCTCTGGGAATAGGACCCTTGGCAGTCACTGGCAATTTTTCTTAATGTAAAATAATCCATCTTCCATGTTGTCATCTCAGTTCTATAGTCTTTTCTTATTGACCATACCATTTTGAGCTGAAGGTATTGCTTTTATTTATTGCATTAATAATCTTTTAAAAGCCAAATACATTTGGATATATTATTTTAAAATGTATATTTGGCTACATTTGCAGCTTTCATGGACATTAAAACATGACATCTAGCAAAAGTCTTCATAAAAACTCAATTTCTGTCTTCACCACCCCCCAAACTTTCCTCCTAAACATAAAAGCCTATTGTTTTTCTTTTTTCTCAACATTTGGACAAATAGTGGTTTTATCTCATCCTTCCAATTGCAGCATACATATTCCCCATTCCTAAACGTTTGCTTTCCTCCTGCAAAGTAGAACAACCTGTAGTATTTGCAGAATTGCCCAAATGCAGTTAAATACTCCTGGATTAATCTCAACAAATGCACATTAATTTTGTTTTACACCGGGGTTTGTGATTACTTGAAGTTCCCCATGGGTACTTTTCCAGCTAAAGGACTGTTATTTCTTATTTCTGGATTTGTCTACCATGGTTCACAGGTAGGAGGAATAGGATAATTCACTGGTATACATACCTCCAGGCACAGAGGGATGAAACACCAGCTCTGTGCCATAAACTCAGGGCAGGCAGATGCATACAGGCACTAAGGCTGAAAAGAAGAAACTTCTGTTCATTATTCAAAATAAAAGGAGGAGAGATGATTAAGTCTCTCTGCCTTCACCACAGCCGGTGGCAAGTGACTACTCATTTAATAGAGTTCACAATGACAAAATTATTCTGCTTTGAACAGTTGCCTTTACTTAATAAAAAGGAAGAAAAAACCACAGGAGTAAAAATGCTAGAGAACTGTGTTGACATTTTGTTGTTTTTCTACAAGAGGTACATAGAGGGGAAATAGATAAGGGAAACAGATAAGTGGATTTGAAGTAACTTCCTTCATCACGATACTGACAAATTTAAGGGAACATGCAGTTTGCTTTCTAATTAACATGCCAAAGTTTCATGCTTTGAGAGTTGTGATCAGTTTGCATTATAGCTGTCATTTGCAATCTGTATTTCTTAATAATCAAATTTACTCATTTTCTTAAGTTAAATTGTTTTTTGGAAAGCATTAAGAAGTGCCTTCATGTGGGAAGTATAAGGTTTAAGCCACCCAAACTAAAAATAGAGCTGTTTTGCTAAGTTAATTAGGAATATATAAGTATTTGATAAAATGCAAATTCAATTATAGGAAATAGAGCTTATATAAACTATACTTGAGCTTAAGTGGACTTGGTCTGATGTGACATGGGCTCATATCAAAAGTGTACGGGACATCATTACTTAGATGTCTCTAAGGTATTTCAATCTCAATATGTGCAAAATTGGACTCAGCATCTTCCTTTACTCTCATCTAAGTTTGGTCCATTTTAAATGATTGGGGACCCACAGAGTGAGAACGCTGAGTCATTCTAAACAAGTCCTCTTCTTTGTCTCCCACCCTTCCACACCTAAATTATCACCAGTGTCTGTTCATAGATAATCTAGACACATCTTTCCATTCTGTTCTCTATCTATGCCTCCGTCCTCACTACCATCCTAGTCAGGCTACCAACACTCCGAGATTGAACTTGTGGCAAACACCTTTGAAGTGGTCTACTGACTTCCATTTCTATCTCTTACCATGCATTTCCCTCACTTTATCCAGAGAGATCTTTGCAATCATTTTCAGCACATATCTGATTTTGTCACTCCTTCCTAAATCCCCTCCTGTCTCAGGGAAAGGGATTGAAACCCTTGAAAACCTTTCATCTCCCCCCAACCTCTCATGATTGCCCTCACCTCCCCCACTTTGCTTATCCTTACTTACTGAACCCCAGCTGGTTAGGCTCCATGGCTTGCTCCTACACCACTAGGCCCCACAACCACAACCAGGACTCAAAGGATAGAATCCTCTTTCCTCCCCTCTAGTCTTAATTTGCTCTGACTTATTCTTCAGATTGCAGATCAATCCTCATTCCCTTAGAGAAGCCTTTCCCAATCTCTCTGCATAGGTTAATTTCCCTATCACTCCATCTCAGAGCACCTTAGCACAATTGCAGTTTTATAATTACTGCTGATTATTTTATTATTATCTTCCCCACTACACTGTGTTTGTTCTCCATTATATCTTTAGTACTTTGTACAAGTTTAGCTCTCGATAAAACACTCAGTAAAGTAATTATTTATTAAATGACTTAATCAAAAGGTTCAGTTCCCATACATATGAAACATTCGATAAAAATCCCACAGTTAGGACGTGTCTAAGCCTTATGTATTGTGGTAAATGTTAATTATAAAAATGTCATACTGACAGGCAACTACTAGATGGATTACAGTAATCTATCAATCTTTTCCTGTCTAATAGTAAACTGTGATTCTTATGAAGAAAAAAATTATAAAATATGTCATAATGCCAAATGGGATAAAATCTAAAAGGTTCTGGTAGTAGTATTATACCCAAGTTCCAGGGTCAACCAAACTAATTTCTTTTTTTTTTTTTTTAATTAAATTTATTGGGGTGACAATTGTTAGTAAAATTACATAGATTTCAGGTGTACAATTCTGTATTACATCATCTATAAATCCCATAAACATAATATTTCATATTTGAAACATATATCTCAAAATGTTTAACACTTGGCCTAAAATATACATAAGTCTTCAGGAATCTCATATATGAAAGGAAAATGATGTACTTTCCCAATTAAATTTGTCTTTATGGATGCCAAACTACTATTGGAACATGAACTTCTTTCTAAAATATTGTTAAAAATTAACATTTTTTAAAATTTCAGTTTTCTAGAGGTTTGGGGTCTCCATTTCATTGGCAACATTCAGAATGTTTAGCACTTATCACTATGCCTACATTGCTCGGAGAGGTATCTTAGAATCATGACAGATCCTGAGTTTTTATTTTAACTTTGAATCCTGATACCTGTATTTATATTCTGTGCATAATTTGAGGAAAGTTATTTTCATATCTTCACATTTCAGATGCCTCCTCAATAAAATGGAGTAGAACTAAATTCAGTACATTGTGTTAAATATTCTCCATAGTGTGAGAGGTACACTGGGACTTCAAATAATGTAAGTCCTTCACCTCTTATTTTCCTTTCTCCTTTTTCTCATTAGTTTGATCATTCAAAACATTTAAAAAGTGTGGAAATCTATATGCCAATTTGTATATGTTCAGTTTCAAATCACATTACATTTCATCCCTCCAGGAGATGGGTTTAAAAGATCTCTCAACTGAGGATTAGAATGACTTTTTCATTCTGATAAGTACATTTATTTATAGAAAGATACTAATCAAGAGCACACATGAAAACTGAAAGACATAAAGACCTTTTGAAAAAGAAGAGGATGAAGCACACATAACTTGTGTCATTTTCAGATTGAGGTTCTCTGACATGTGGTTTGCCTGAAGGAAATAATAAGTGATACCGAAGAATTTAACATAACCTGTTCTACATTTAAAGTCTTTCTCAAGGACCACTTTAGTGTGGAAATCTGAGTCACACACGCTACTTCTCTGGAAAGAGTGATTTTGAAACCAACAGCTAGCTTCCTCTAGTCAGTTACAGGAGGTGCCCTTTGGCCATGTATTGTACGATAGAAAGAACAATTGTATTCTCTTTCATTTCAGTAGCATAATATTTTTTAAAACACAGTTACAAATCAGTTAAGTCTTCTTGCTCAATAACTTCTCTTTTGCAAATTCAAGTGAGAATTTGAGGTTTTGAATCTATAAAGAAGGCTTTTTTGGATGTTTTGTCTCAGACTTCCAAATCAAGTTTCTATGTTTAATCTTAAATAAG
Organism: Rhinolophus sinicus; assembly: GCF_036562045.2. Classification (NCBI taxonomy): domain Eukaryota; kingdom Metazoa; phylum Chordata; class Mammalia; order Chiroptera; family Rhinolophidae; genus Rhinolophus; species Rhinolophus sinicus. The sequence goes on from NC_133751.1 coordinate 74,466,792, forward strand.
ATTTTAACATTCAAGTATCCACTCTGTTGGTCCTTTCTATCAACAACAACAACAACAACAACAACAACAACAAAATATATATATATATATATACATATACATATATATATATACATATATATATATATATATAGAGAGAGAGAGAGAGAACTTAACTTGCAAGTGGAAGTATAGCTTTTGAAAACAAGTCCAAAATAACGAGTCCAATAAAACCTCCATTGGAATATAAATTGAATCACTGACATTTGTCAGGGGCATTCAGCTAACTCTTAGCCTGAGGAGATGAATAGTGTGTCTCAAAATGAAATTCTCTGGCTTAGGTCTCATTACAAATAAAGATGCAGCTCTGTGCATAGTGACTTCATTCCATGGACATGGCGCTTTCACAAGGAAATGGTTTCACAATTGGCATGTATTACTCCAATATTACCCAGTAACACTGCTTAGAAATTGAGAATGTGGACTCTAAATTCAGTTTGCCTGAGCTGAAACCCTGGTGCCATCAATTACTAACTGTGCAATCCTAGACAAGTCATATAACTTCTCTCTGCTTCAGTTTTTCTCATCTGTAAAATGGAGGTAATGATGATATCTTGTAGGATTGTTATAAGTTAAGTGACAAAGCACATATATATATATATATATATATATATATATATATATATATATATATATTAGTAATAAATGTCAGCTACAATTTGGTCATAAAGTTGAGAAACATAAATAAATGTTTGCATACAAAACCAATATATTAAGTGATCTGTAATACCTGCAGTTAACAAATTAGGGGAAGGTCACTTAGAGGGGTTCCCATAGGGTGCTGTACCACCCCATTATGCTAGGGTGGGTAAGGGACTAATTAGGTGATATTTTCAAAATCTGCCTTAACCAATGTAGCCATGTGTAGTAGGTTACGCACTCACCAGATTTGAACTCCCTCAATTACTTTTTCTGGGGTATGCCGAAGGTACAGGTTGGTTCAGGATAAATTTGAGACGCAAATCACGGCAATGCATCATAGTTTCATAGGCAGGGACAAGTAGAAATGCTGGGTAAAAAGCACTGCCTTTGTTGCAGTTTCACACAATATGTGAGGGGCAACCTATGGAACATACCACGCAAAATCATTGACCAAATAAAAAACAAATGTTATTATGTAAATGTCCTACGTGTTTTGGATTTCCAGCTACCTAGTGTAATGTAAATGGTAGGCATGTTAGTACTCATTGCAGTTTATTGAGCTTTTGCCCATCACCCTCAGTGCTCCAGGGGATTTTCCCTTGCCTGCACATTTAGGAAAAGACAGATGTTGTGGATGGGAACCTTCTCTTAGGTGTCTTCATCTAGAGGAACAGGTGGAGTAGATAAAAAGCTACCAAAACAGTGAGAATGGAAAGCCCTTCCTTCCTAAGATTTTAGGTAGAGGTGTCTTAGCGTCTTCTGCTACACGATAAATGTGTTCATTTCCAAAGCAAGAACCAGTTGAGAGCATAGTAATAATATTGACAGTGAAGAGAAAGTAGAGATTCAGACCACATCACACTACCTTGGGAAGGTCAGACTCAAATCTTATGAAAATCTTGTACAACAAAAATTCTGGTAGAAACAGAATTTGAATCCAGATTTATCTAAAAACATCTTTGCTCTTCTGCCACAACTTTCTGCTTCTGGAGATATTTTACAGCTCCTTGTGACAATCCGAAGATCATGTTAAGTAGATCATGCTAGAGATCGTCCTAAATTGACAAATTTAGCAAATAAAAATACAGGATACCCAGTTAAATTCAAATTTAAGATAAATAATGAAGTAATTGTTTACTATACATATATCCCATGCAATATTTGACACATATTTATATGAAATAAATAATTTGTTGGTTTTCATTATTAATATGAAATTCAAAAAGATTCACCAGATGAAATACAATATATCCAGTTCAATTTGAATTTCAAATAAACAATAAATAATTGTTTAGTATAGGTGTGTCCCACACAATAGTTGGGACATGTATACACAAAATAAATAATTTGTTGTTTTCATCATTAATCTGAAATTAAAATTTCATTAGGTGCACTGTATTTCATCTGGCAACTCTATGCTGTCTCTATAAATTCTCCTTTACCCAAATTTACAAAATTTAGGAGAATTTGTCATCTTTTCAAGTTTAAGTAGCTAATAAGCAATCAACTTTGAATTCAAACACTAGCTTATTTCATCTCACAATCTGTGCTGGTGGGGATGATGGGTTTAGATTTCCCTATAAGGTGGACAAGGGGTACATAAAGGAAAAGGGAGTCAGTCCCAGGACAAAATCCACCCATTTTACCATTTTGATTCGGATTCTGGTCCTGTACTCCAAACTTCTCCTTTCTTAAATTCAGTAATCACTCTTTGCTTTATCCACTCCACAAGTTTGATTCAGTGGGGAAAGACAAAAAAAAGGACAAACACTTGTACTCTTATAAACCCACGCCAATTTTCCTGAAGCAAAATTCAGGATGTACACTTTGAAAAAAATCTGATAAATGAACAAAATTTTGAGAAGTAATGATCTTCAGGAAAGTCTGAGATGAATATCACTCAACCCATAACTCAAATTCTTTTATGAGCACAGAATAAAGTGTGTTCCTTAATTTAGTAGCATGATATTATTTTCTTTATATTCATACCACTCATTGGCATTAAAACAATTTCTCATTATCTTCTACCTACTGTGTTTCCCCAAAAATAAGACCTAGCTAGACCATCAGCTCTGCTGCGTTTTTTGGAGCAAAAATTAATATAAGACCCAGTATTATATTATATTATATTATATTATACTATATTATATTACATTATATTATACCCAGTCTTATATTATATTAAAATAAAACCGAGTCTTATATCAATTTTTGCTCCAAAAGATGCATTAGAGCTGATGGTCCAGGTAGGTTTTATTTTCAGGGAAACATGGTCCCAGTATCAAAATCAAATGATTTTCAAAACATCTAAGAATCCTTGATAATAATAAAACACTCCCAATTTTAATTCATTTCAAATAGATTTCTATTAGTTACCACAAACTAATTCAAGTAATTGACATAAAGCACTAGAGTAAAAGGGAAATCTAAACTAGTGCCTCATATGATAGCCTGTTTTTCCACAATAAACCTAAAGTACATACACTTTTAAGTGTTGTTTGTTTATTTCTTGATTAGAGATGATCTTTTGTCCATATTCGTCACTCTCTCACACGACGCCTCTCATAACAAATGACTTACCTTAGTTGGTTATTGAATCTGAGTTGATGCAGGAAATGCTGTTATACTAATTAATGCAATCCAACCTCAGAAAGAAATTTATATCTAATTATATAACTTCAATTGAACAGATATCAAAGTACTGTCTAAAATGGATTGTGATTAATAAATATCTATTAATAGATTAAAAAATGGTGTTCATTTCGTATACCATTGTACTTAGTGTTGACATATAAAAGGAACTACATTTAGAGAAGTTGAGGTTTTTGTTTTTGCTTTTTTTGTGTTTTTGAAAAGTGTAGGTCATGATTATTAGCAAGTTGAGAAAGCCATTTAGAATAGAAAATATTAGCATGCGTTGCACATAATATTGCTAAATATTATTTTATGCTTTTTTAAATACATGGACCAGAGTCCAAAACATTTGAAACCTGTTGTACTTTTTTTTTTTTTTTTTTTTTTTTTTGCCTTTTCTTGCATAAATGTCCCCTTATACTCTTATCTAAAAGGAGATTTTGGACTTATTAGAAAAATCAGAGTTATTGATATTTTGAATAATTAGATGCCACTTCTATTGCAGTTTTAGTTTACCATTTTCATGGAAAAGTAGTTTTGGACAAGAAACATATACCCCTGTGTATGTCTCAATCTCATACATTGTGGATGTTTCAATCTCAAAGACTTTAAGATCCTGTCAAATATGATAGCCAACCCCCTAATATCCATTTCAGTCAGGAGCTGCAGAATTTCCACATTTTGTCTCTATTTAGTATCTGCCAATAAGCTATCTTCTAGCCCAGGCCTCTCTGTAGTCTTTCAATATAATCTCCTAATAAGAGGCATATATTTTTCAATCTCTCTCAATCTCTCTCTCTCTCTCTCTCTCTCTCTCTCTCTCTCTCTCTCTCTCTCTCTCTCTCTCTCTCATTTATTGTATATGAATGCCTGAAGTACTACATAGTTACTTATGTGATTTGATTATTCCAAAAGATTCCTGGGGTAGAAGAGAATGCAATAATCATGGAAAGAATTCCAACTGATCCCATTGAATGCCTAAATATATATACAGATATTATCAAGTATAATCCTCACAATACATTTTTGAAAAAAGATATAATTGCTTGACTATCATAAAGTATTACGCTGAGGCCCAGGGTGGTAAACTGGGTTGGTTAGATATTGTTCTCACCTCTTTACAGACAGACCAACTGAGATGCATGGAACAAAGGTCACTTGCACAACTCACAAGAGAAAAAAAGCAGTAGAAGCAGGACCTGGCTTCTCATTTAGTGCTTGCTCTCTGCCCCCCGTACCCCCAACTTACCAAGGGGTTACTGATTTACTGTTTGCCCCTTTTTGGAGAAATGGTAAGAAAGTTAGGCAGAGTAACTATATGATGAATGTTTCCTTTTAATTCAATGGCTTCCAACACTGCTTTTACTGCATTTGAACTTTCAGCAGCTTAAAAACATGAAAGTAATATGTACTGTTTTCCTAATCCAACAATAGCAAGAACAACAATAATAGATTCTCTGGTTTGTTTGTTTGTTTTTCACTTTACAAAAAATTTTTTTTGATTGATTCATGCAGGAGGCTGGATAGCAGAGTTCTGAGTGTTTGAATCACTTATGTAACAACAACAAAAAGTGATTTATCTCATCATTATCCCTAAAGTACTAAGTTTTGAGATTTTAAATTATTTCATTCTTGGCAGTATTCAATTTCTAATTGAGTCTGAAGGGGATGAGATTGTCAGATTCTAAGATTTGAATCACACACTGCAATGATGAGGAAAATAAAAAGCATGTCAAATAAATGACCTGCCTAAGGGATTCATATTTATGATTGATTATTGATCTCTTGGAGGGCTTTCTACAAGTAGAAAAGTCTCTTTATTAAACCGAATTCTAGAACACAATCTAAATATCTTTGCATACAACCTTAACATTGTAACAGTATTTAAAGCCTTGTGTAGGAAGAGGACACTCATGCACGGTGACTCTCATTTTATATGACTTCATCGCTATATGTGCCGCTGTTGACAACCTATTCTTCAAATTCTCTCTTTTCCTGGTTTCTGACACTATTTTCTGGTACATCTACTTGCCGTTTTGACAGGTTCTCCTTAATTGGATCTTCCTTCTACCTCCTAGCTCTGGGTTATCAAAGACCTAGTCCTTGCTCATTTTCTCATTTTACTTTGTTTTACTTTATTTTCACACTCAGAAAATTAACCTCCTTCTGTGGCAAATTTCTCACAATTTTTGTCTGAATTAGTGCTGGTGATAACAGTAAATTAATGCAGATTCCTTCCATCCAGTGTTTTACCTTTCAAATGTTATTTATTTTCTATGTCATAACACTTCATTATAAGCATGCATAACAAATGGGGGGGGGGCTGCAAAAATGTTTAAACGCTTTCACCACATTTTGGAAGATGCTCCCAAAAGTTGTCTCATATCCATGGCTTTATGCATCCCCGGCCCTCTTGCCATGTACGCTTGGAACAGAAGTACCATTTGAGAAGCGCTGCCTTAAACTATCTTTGTCTCCAGCCCTGACCTGCATCACAAATCCAGGCTGTCTAGTCAGGATTTTACTTAGTAATTCTGGCAAATATCTGGCACTCAGTGTGCTTAAAGCCAAACATACAACTTTCCCTTCCAAACTGACTCTCCTGTCTCTGGAAATGATATCAGGATGCTCAATGACACAAGATTAAAATTTAAGTGTTATTTTCAATTCCCAGTTTAATTTTCACATACAATAATTAAATATTATTTATAATGTTTTACTTCTCTTCCTTAGTTTCTCATAGTCTAATCTCTTCTGTAATATACACCACAATTTTTAATCTTTTGGGAAGTCAGGGACTATGTTGATAGTCAGAAACCCATCAAGCCCTCTCCAGAGGATCTGTATTATGCATACATTTTTTTAAGGGGATTCAAACTTTCTTCTGCAATAAACAGCTTCCCAGCTAGCTTCCTTTCCTCCATTACTTTCTGCAAATTACTCTCATTTTACCTTCCTCAAACACTGCCTTCATCAAGGCCATTAGCTCACTCAAATTTTTTATAGCACTCAACTACATAGAATGTAAAATGGAAGTGTTAGATGATGTTTTAATAAGTATTAAGGATTTATATGGCTCAGACACTTTATACATATTATAATAGTTAAGACTCATAATAAACCTACATGATATTATCTTCTTTTTATAAGGGGTAAATAGAGACTCGTGCATATTTAAGAGAGCTGGGGTTCAAATCCAAGTCCCTTACATCATAGCTTACAATTTTCCTCTTACTCCAAGTTACTACATTATGCCATTTTGTCTAAAATCCAGACATATTACTTAGTCTTGCATAAATAGTTTTTCCCCAAAACTTTTTTCCGATTTTGTCTTCTATTAGTCTCTTTTTATAGTCTCTGCCAGCTTAGATTTTCTTGTTATGCTCCCCCAAATTTGCCATGCACGTGGGTCTTCGTATGTTGCCTCCACACCTAAAAAAAGTAAGAAAAATCACAGGCCTTTGCTCTTTCTGTCCAACTCCTTGTGATCTTCTACTTTAGTTCATGATTTCCTCTTCCGTAGCTTCCCTGTGAACATCCAGTTGGTGCTTTTAATCATACACTGTACTGTCATTTCCTTTTAGTATTTTTCTACAATCATTTTGTATTGTTATTAGGTTAGTGCTGTGTGTATCCTCCTATCCCATTAAAGTACAGGCAGTTGGGGGAGCCATATAATTTAATTTACAAACAGCTGGCGCTCTCCATATTTGTTGAATGAATGATTGAGCATGTGTGCAATGTGACCCATTTTCTTGGCATACAACCCAGCCACAATAATTTTATCTTTATTTTCTCTTAGCTGATCCCTTTGTGAATTCTTTATGAAGTGGAATAACAAAGAATGTTGATTTTTCCTTTAAAATGTTATTAAAGTATTCACTTTAACCACACTGGAAACATATATTGAACCCTGAAGGGAGCCCTTCATTTAAAATGGTGGAAAGGGAAATTGCACTCAACTCTGTGGTTCTCAAATTGGCCATTAGGCTTTACTTCTGTCACATCTTATGTTCCTCAATCAGAATAAGAGAAAGTTCTTGCTTGCCTTGAAAAACAATAGAAATAGACCCTGTTCACTCTTGAAAATCTCTTAAATCATGTGTTTGCGCGTTCAGTGTTAACTGATTTGGAGAGTGATATGGAATCTTATGAACAATGCCCAACATGCCCATAACTCACCATCTGCAGGATCCTGAATAGGATCCTGAATAGGATATTCCCCTTCACTAAAAGCCAGGGAATATTTTAGAGCTCTTGCAGAAAAGGAGAAAATAAATTTCCCAGGAGACACATACTAATCAAAGACAGGGCCTACTAGAAAAGATTACATCTTTTCTCCTAATTTAAATACTTTATAATTTGTTTTGTTGCTATATGTAAAAGAACTGGGCACCTTAAAGAGATCTGAAAAATAAATGTTCCTTTTTCTTAGTCAGTCCTATATTTGTATTATCTTTTACAGTGAAAGGAATGAAAAACCAGTTTGTTCATTCTTTTAATAAATATTTATTGAGTTACTACTCTGGTCTATAATCTCTGCCTTTTCTACCTATTCAGCATTTACCATGGAGCTTCTCTCCCCAAATCGCACTCACATCTATAAATCATCAAGAGCTATAAGTTTACCTCCTTTCAATCAACACTAGAATATGCATTTATTTCAGATACTCACCAGTCTGTGCATTCAATTTTTTCTTTTCTAACTGAAATATAATATATATACAGAAAATATACCACTTTTATTAATTTCAGAGAGGAAAGACATCCATGGATTTATTTACCAGTTCAGGAAATTGAACAATACCAGTACTTCCAAACCTCTTCTTATAATATCACCTAGACTCCATCTTTCTACATAGGTACAGTCACTACATTGCTCATTTTTCAAATTTCTCAAGGTTTGGCTCTTCGGTTTACCTGAAGCTCTCCATCTTATAACTTATATCCTTAAGCCTGTTAATCACAATTATTTTAGGATCTCTGATGGATAACTGCAATATCTAGTTCTCCTATGGGTCTCTTTCTGTTGTCTGCTTGTTTTCTTTTGGTCGTTTGATCCTAAGTCTTGGTATAGACTATAATTTTTTTCGAGTGTCAAGTATTATGTATGAAAAATTGAAGTGACATTTTGAAGCTTTGGAAGATGTTTCTTTCCTCCAGCTTCATTTTTCTCTTGCTTCTGGAATTTGAGACTGAGTTTTGATTTCCTGAGGACTAATTTAATTCTGATTTACTGAAATACATATTTCTTCTTGTGGCTAGGAAAAAAAGTTGTTTTTTTCTAAGTAGTCAGGTCTGCTTTCTTCATTGAGTAATGAAAGTTATATGGGTAAAAATATCAAATAAATAAACATAGCTATATGGAGATTGAAAAGTGCTTTGGAAGAATTTCAAGACTGTGCCATCAGGCGATTTTACTTTTGTTTTTGTTGGTGGTATTCATTTGTTTGTTTTGGTTTGGTTTGGTTTGCTCAATATTTCTTCTTAGTAATTTTGTAATAGCATCTGCATTATTTGAAGAAGTGCCCCTCCCCACTCATGAGGTTTTGGTGGATGTATTAGTTTCCTAGGGACGCCATAACAAAGTACCACAAACTGGGTGGCTTAACACAACAGAAACTTTTTCTGTCACAGTTCAGGAAGCCAGGAATCCAAAATTAAGGGGTCAGCAGTACTGGTTCCTCCTTGGGGACTCAGAAGGAGAATCTAGTCCATGTTTTGTCCCTAGTGTCTAGTGGTTGCTGGTAATCCTTGGCTTATTAGATGCATCACTCCAATCTCTGCCTTCATCATCACATAGTTCCCTTCCTGCATATCTTCACATTGTCTTCCCTTTGTGTATGTCTGTCTCTATGCCTTTTCTTATAAGAACACCAGTCATAGGACCTCACATTAACTAATTACATTGACGATGACGCTATTTCCAAATGAAGTTATATTCTGAGGTTCCAGGAAGACATGCATTTTTAGAAGACCCTATTCAACCCAGTACAATGGGACAACCAACCACATTATCCAGCCTCTGTTTACAGCACTAGCCAATCAGACTTCTCTGGGATTTTAGCTATAAAAACTAGCAGAGAGGATTTTTGTCTTTCTTCTTGCATCACCAAAGAAAGATAATGTAAGCCCCAAATTTTTCAGCAATTTTCTTGAAAGAAACAGGCTAATGTAAAGAGAAAACCGGACTGAACAGTTGGGTGGAAGGGAGGTGAAGAGAGAAAGATCTGGAATTCCAGAAACTCAGAGCTGAAAAAAATAAATCCCTTTATTTGTTTATCTATACAATTTTCTGCAACTGGAAAATTTTGTTTGTTTTTAATAAAGAGGATTTTCAATATAACCAAGCGCATTCCACTATACTGTATGGCAACTTTGAATCTTAGGGAGAGGGCAAGTGAGAGAGAAGAAAATGTGTATGAATTGAAAAATATATTCAATATACTTATTGTTTTGTAATACAAAGTTTATAAATTAAGATTGACACAATTTTCTTGAGACTGTTTCCAGGTTTTTATTCTTCAAGCAGCCTCAGTATATACCAATGATGGAACGGTTAAATAAATTAATATAATTTGCATTCTGAGTATTATGCCGCTCTCAGAATTGTGGGGAAAATCTATATGTATTTATATGCAAAGGGCTTTATTTTTATGTCAAAAAATAAATTATGGAACAAGACATATATTTTATAACATTTATGAAAATCATGCATGCATGCCTGTGCACCTATACACACACTTAGAGATGTATACTGGAAGGATACACATACATATACACAGGTGTGTGTGTGTGTGTGTGTGTGTGTGTGTGTGTGTGTGTGTGTGTGTGTTACAGCTAGAAAATATGGGGGTAAAATATTTGGGGCAAAGATAAAAAAGAATTTCCAATTTTGTCCTTTTATGTTTTTATTCTCTTTTCATATTTTATAGAACTCCCTTGATAGGCTTTATTTTCTTACATTTTCATGTGCTCCTGTAATTGTAGAGACAATTGCCCTTTGAAAAGCATTTTTGGGTGTCACACACATAAGTACCTGCAGAGAACAAGAATGTATCAGCAGCTCATACAGAGTGCTGAGCTGAGACTGAGGTGGACAGGAGAATGTGTTCTCTGTTTAAAGTGGGTAGTGTTCCTGAGCCTTGGGTTATTGCTGCCATGGGGCCATTATGACCCAACATTGTGAATATTTATACATATTTCTTGATGAATATTAATCTGGCTGTAGAATAAGTTCATAGGTGTTGCACTGTTGAGTCAAAATAAATGCACATTTCAGATTCTGATTACTATAACCAAAGAGAAGTCAATCATTATTACTGTTTTAGCATCACTAAATGCTGAAGCCTCTCTCTGATATTTAGGTGAAGTGTAACTGGTTAGATCTTGGTGAGGGCTCCCTAAATATAATCTGGCGTTTTTTTTCCCCCAGACTATATATTTTTTATTTAATTACTTTTCTTTCTTCTAATAACTTTTTCAATTACAGTTGAAATACAATATTATATTAGTCTCAGATGTACAACATAGTGATTAGACATTTATATAACGTACAAAGTGATCACTCCGATAAATCTAGGACTCATCTGATGCCATACATAGTTTTTACAATAATTATTGTATCTTTATATTATACTTTGCACCCCCATAACTATTTTGTAACTACCAATTTGTATTTCTTAATCCCTACCCCTTCTACACCCACCCTCCCAAATTTCCTCCCATCTGGCAAACCTAAAAATGTATCTATGAGTTTGTTTCTGTTTTGTTTTTTCATTTATTTTGTTCTTTAGTGTCTACGTATAAGTGAAATCATATGACATTTGTTTTTCTCTGTCTGACTTACTCCACTCAGCACAATACCCTCCAGGTCCATCGATGTTGTTGCAGATAGCAAGATTTCATTCTTTTATATGGGGGAGTAAATATTCCATTGTATATATGTATCACCTCTTCTTTATCTATTCACCCATTGATGGACACCTAGGTTACTTCCATATCCTGGATATTATAAATAATGCTGCAATGAACATATGGATACACATGTCCCTTCAAAGTAGTGTTTTAACTTTCTTTGGATAGATACCCAGAAATAGGATTGCTGGGTCCTTCTTTGTCTCTTACTATAGCCTTTGTTTTACAGACTATTTTGTATGTTATAAGTATCACAACCCCAGCTGTTTTTTTTCATTTCCATTTTCATGAACTATCTTTCTCCATCTCTTTATTTTCAGTGTGTGTTTTTTGATCTGAAGTGAGTCTCTTGTAGGCAGCATATGTCAGGGTTTTGTTTTCTTATCCATTTAGCTACGCTACATCTTTTGATTGGAGCGTTTAATTCATTCACATTTAAAATAATTGTTGATAGATGTGTAGTTATTGCCATTTTATTATTCATAGTCTTTATCTTTTTTTTTTCCTCCTTCTTCTTAAAGGAGTCCCTTTAACATTTCTTGTAATATTGGTTTGGTGTTGGTGAATTTCTTTGGCTTTTTCTTATCTGGGAAGCTCTTTATCTGTTCTTCGATTCTAAAGTCCTTGCTTTTCATCACTTTGAATATTTTGTGCTAGTCCCTTCTGGCCTGCAAAGTTTCTGTTGAGAAATTAACTGACAGAATTATGGGAGCTCCCTTGCAGGTAGCTAAGTGCTTTTCTCTTGCTGCTGTTAAGATTCTCTCTTTGGGGGTGGCCAGTTAGCTCAGTTGGTCAGAGCATGGTGCTAATAACATCAAATTTGCCTGTTCGATCCCCAAATGGGCCACTGTGAGCTGCACCCTCCTTAAAAAAAAAAAAAAAAAAAAAAAGATTCTCTCTTTGACTTTAACCTTTGGTATTTTAATTATGATGTGTTTTGGTATGGTTCTAGGGTTCATCTTGTTTGGGTCTCTGTGCTTCCTGGTCTTGTATGTCTATTTTCTTCATCTGGTTAGGGAAGTTTTCCATCATTATTTTTTCCAATAGGTTTTCAATTCCTTGCTCTCTCTTCTCTTTTTGGTACCCCTATGATGTGAATGTTGATACCTTTATGTTGTCTCAGAGGCCCCTTAAACTATCCTAATTGTTTTTGGATTCTTTTTTTCTTTTTGCTATTCTGATTTGGTGTTTTCTGGTACCTTATCTTCCAAATTGTGATTTCATTCTCTTCTTCATCTAGTCTACTGTTGATTCCCTCAAATGTATTCTTTATTTCTTTTATCCCATTCTTCATTTCTGAGTGGTTCTTTTCTATTTTTTCTATCTCAATTTTTGTTTCCTATCCTTTGTTGAAGCACTCACTGAGATCACTGAGCATCCTATAACTAGTGTTTTAAACTCTGCATCTCGTAGATTGCTTGTCTCCATGTTGTTTTGTTTTTTATTTTCTGGAGCTTTGTTCTGTTCTTTCATTTGGGACATATTTCTCTGTCTCCCCAATTTGGCTCCTTCTCTGTGTTTGTTTCTATGTATTAGGTAGAGCTGCTCTGTCTCCAGTCTTAGTAGATTGGCTTTGTATAGTAGGTGTCCTGTGGGACCCAGTGGTGCAGTCTCCCTGGTCACTTGAGCCGGTGCTCCAGGTATATCCCTTGTGTGAGTTGTGTGTCCCCTTCTGTTGTAATTGAGCCTTGGTTGCTGTTTGCATGTCAGTAGGAGGGATTGATCCTCAGGCTGATGAGTTGTGAGGAGTGGCTATAACTACAGTGGGAGCTGACCCTATGGAGCAGGATCCACTTTAGCAGGGCTCTGGTGCCTGCCCAGTCTGTCCCTTGGGTGTGTCAGCAAAGCATATTTTTAAAAGTCTTACAACTCTGCAAATAGGCTTCAGTTTGATCCCAGAAAAGCTCTGGAGCATAACTTTTTCTTCACTGTTATCCTGATGGTATTTTTATTTATTAAGAAAATTTGTCTTTTTTATGTTCTTCTTAAGTGCAAATTTAAACTGTTTAGTGTTAAAAAAAAAATAAAGAAGAATGGTATGCAATGCTCCTTTCTCATCCCCCTACACATCGATGGTGGTGTCTCTGATAAGTAGACATCTTTCACTTATGATGAAAACAGCAATAGAGCTAGAACTGGTCCTCATAGCAACCAATCAGATGCCTCAAGAAGAGCCAAGTAGAACAGAAGCGAGGCTCTTTGCCAAAAATCCTGAGGCAGGAAGTGCCTTGGCATGTGTTCCAGCTGCAGTGGAAATGTAAGAAGCTTCACATTTAACAAGAAGTTAAAAGGAAATAGTGTGCCAAGGGAGAGATTTGTGTGTTGCAGGATGTGTTGCTACTGAGAATTTCTCTAGCTCTTTGTTGTTAAGTTATTTAATACCATGCATATCAATTTTCTTTTTACTAACTTTTACTGCATGAGATAGGGGACAAGCTATGGTAGACAGATATTGATTTCACCGATTCTGCTGATGCTGCACCATCTCATCTTGCCTGTAACATCACCGTGAAAAACACCATTGGAGGGTCAATGAGCTGTAAAATGGTTACTTTTAGCCTTCAAAATAATATTTCACTAATCTGTGATTGGAAATTCATACAATACTTCAAGGACATAGATTTATTATGAAATATAATCTTTGCTCTTGGGGAAGACACATGCTATTATTAAAGAAAAAAATCACCAAAAGGGCAAATATAAACAGAGATTAATGAATTCATCAGTTTAAAATCTATATAATGAGGGAAGGACCAAACAACATTACTCTTGTTAAAGATTCTATATTCGGTAAAACGAGCACCAGTATGTTGTGGCCTTAACTGAATATAATCAGTGAGGAAATCTAGAATATTCATAACAATAGCTTTTATTTGTGAACTATCTACAGTTTGAAAAGCACTTTCGCATATCCCAACTTGCAATTTATGCCGGTTAGCAACCTTGTGTGTTTTGCAAAATAAGTATTAAATTTGATTCACCAATGTTGCCTCAAGTCCCTTTGTAAAAGGTGAGAGTATAAAATTCAATAAAGAATTTTGAGATTACAAAACTGAGCAGTTAAGTTTATTACCCAAGGTCATACTAGTTAGTAACTGAGCAAGGCCTACACTTCTGCAGAGCTCAAGGGCAGAGCTGCTGAAATCGCCCTTGCCTTTATCTTCTCTCATCAGAGAGAATGTAGGATTTCTTTATGGTTGTGAAGATTTTCTCCTGCTTACTCTGTCACTAATGGGCATTCTGAGTTCAGAGTCACTCTCCCCAGTAAGAGATGCCTCCTGATACTAAAATACTTACTATACTTATTGTCATTGGGCTTTAGCTGTGCTGTTTGGCTCTTTTGAAGGAATATCATTTTCAAGTTGTAAAGGATAAAATATACATGGAAAGGTGCAATAGAGCCCAAACACATGTGAAGAAAGAATAAAAGAAGAGCTTTCAGATTCTAAGGCGCTCACACCTCTAAGGCCAGGAAAATCTGGTGTGGTGAAAAGAGCACAGGTTGGATTTGAATTGTGGCTTTGCCGTTTCTTGCTGTGTGAAATGTGTTCAAAATACTGCTTAGCTACTCCTTTGAGCCTTGGTATCTTCAGTAACAAAGTGGGCATGGTAATAGCTATGTTATAAGGTTTTTTTGAAGAGCTAAAGTAGTGTAGGTAAAATAATTGTGTTTCATGGGTACTTAATAAATTGTAGCTCTAATTAATAAAGTATGAAATCCACTTACTGAATTGACTTATGCATAGATACCATGTAATACCTAAAATACATTCTAATTAATAAGTGATTTATCAGAACTTTGAGGGAAGCATAAATGAGTACTAAGACTTAGCAAGTACTCACTGAAATAAAATCAGAATATGTTAATCTCACTTGTTTTATAAAGAGTGATGCTAGATCAGGGGTCAGCAAACTAAAGCCTACAGGTTAATCTGATCTGCAACCCATTGTTGTATGGCCTGAGAACTAAGACGGTTTTTCATATTTTAAAGGTTGGAAAAAACTTTTTAAAAGACTACTGTATAACCTGTGAAAATAATGTAAAATTCAAATTTCAATGCCCATAAATATAATTTGAATTTAAGTGTCCATAAACAAAGTTTTATTGGAACACAGCCACACTCGTTTGTTTGCATTATGTCTAAAGCAGCTTTCTCATTAGATGACAGAGTAGACGGCTTGCAACAGAGATCATATGACCTGCATAGCCTAAAAGATTCATCAGGTTCTTTACAGAAAACGTTTGCAGATCCCTGTACTAGAATATGAGGTCAGAGAAACACCACAAACACATATCTGTATTCCAGGAAAGTGTGTAACAAAGCCACCTGTGACAGAGGCAGTTAACTCTGGTACAAACGTAAGTGCTTTCCTCCTATATTCTGGACATATCCTTGTAAGGTGCCTGTCCATTATGATTATATTTCCCAGGTCCTTTCTTCTAGGTGTGGCCTTGTGACAAGCTTTTGCCAACGAAATGTGAGTGGAAATCATTTCCAAGACAGAGTTTTTAAGGGGTTCCTTCTCCTATGCATTTTACCCAGCAGGCCCCATGGGATGGCAGAGTCACAAAACATAAGGAATCTGGGTTCAATTCAAGGACTCTTGAATATGTTACTAATTTTATAAATCAGTAAACAAGGTACCCTGGGGAATAGAAAGATAATTAGAAGTGAGAAAGATGGGTGTACTGTTAGGATGTATACATCTACAAGTAAGAAAATACCAACTAACAGTGGCCTAAATAATAGAGATACTTAATCATTTCATATCAGAAA
Organism: Rhinolophus sinicus; assembly: GCF_036562045.2. NCBI lineage: Eukaryota > Metazoa > Chordata > Mammalia > Chiroptera > Rhinolophidae > Rhinolophus > Rhinolophus sinicus. The sequence goes on from NC_133751.1 coordinate 74,482,802, forward strand.
ACTTTGTACCTAGCTGAGACCATGTTAACTAAGAGATCAAAGTTACCATAATATACAAGATCTATTAGTAATTAGGTAATAAGACATTGACGTCATGTACTCCCTGATTGATACACTAAGAAAGGCTCACTGTTTCTTTGTTTTTGTGGCTAAAAAATGTGTAATCTAATCATGAGAAAACATCAGATAAGCCCAAATTATGGGACATTCTATTGAATAATTGACTAGTACTCTTCCAGTGTATGAAGGTTATAAAAAAACAAAGACTGTGAAATTGTCACTGATAAAAGAGACTAAGGAGACATAATAACTAAATTCAATGTGTAGTGATTCAGGATCCACTTGCAGTGGATCCTGAAATAGGAAAATAAAGATATTAGAGGAAAAACTGGAAAAAATCCAAATATCATTTATAGTATAGCTAACAGTATTATATCAATATTAATTCTTAGTTTTGATAATTATGGGTACACACAATGTTAACATTGGAAGGAACTGGGTGAAGGATATATGGGAACTCTCTGCTATTTTTGTAACTTTTCCAAAGTCTAAAATTATTTCAAAATATAAAGTAAAAGAAAGTGCTGGAGTTGGTAGTTCCAGATGTGGTATAGTGACACAGAAACATCATCAAAGACCTAAGATTTTTCTTTTACTTTTTCATTACGTCAGCTTTCCATGTTCCTTTTTTTTTTACTCTACGCTTATCTGAATACTAGACATTCTCTACTGCCCCTAAGGTGGACATATCTCTATCTTGGGCAGACTGCCTTCTATGGATGATACCAACTGGACTTCCCTGCTCTATGGCTTCTGATTGGGCAACTCCAGCGGGAGATCAGAGTGCAAGGAGAGTAGGAGGTTAGGATATTTATCCCTCAGGTGTTCTCATTTTGGGCTAAGGTTTTTATGAGCCTGAGAGCCTCTACCTGTGTTTCTGGTGAAAGCTCCCACAGGGCACCTCTCTCCTAAACCTATAGTTAAGCTCTCTACCTTTTCTGAGGATCCCTCCCCTCACATCTTCAAGCCCACTGGTGGTAATAGCTCCCTGCAATTGCAAGCTCTGAGGGACTAAGTGTTCCTCACTGTGCACTTTTATCCTGCCCATGCTTTATTAAACTCCCAATTATCACATTTGCATGTGCCATGCCATTCTTGCCTAAACTCTGACTGATATATTACTTCATAGTCACAAAACAGTTCATGTGGCTTCAAGCATCACATAGCCTCATATAATTAGAGAGGCAAGAGCAGATAGTGCCTATTGAACATGAAAAAAAAAGGATCTGCGGGGTAGCTGGTTAGCTCAGTTGGTGAAAGTGCAATTCTCGTAACACCAGGGTTGCCGGTTGATTCTCACGTGGGCCAATGTGAGCTTCACCCTCCACAACTACATTGAAACACTGCTTGACTTGGAGCTGATGGGTCCTGGAAAAATACACTTAAAATAAATAAGTATACATATATATGTAATATATATATAGGATCTGCTATATATGGTTTCAATTCTATCTCTGTCACTCACTGGCTTCATGGTATGCCTACTACATAGTAAGTACTCAATATTCTCCATCTCATTAATTAAGAGTTAATCCTGCTGTTGTTCAGGGTAAATACTCTAGAGTCATCTTTTATTCACTTTCTCTTCAATCCCACAGTCAGTATGTCAGCAAGTCCAATCAGCTCTAGAACCAATCAGTTCTCATCCTCTCCACCATCACAACCCTAGTTCTCCATCAGTCCTTTGGATACTTACAATTGTCTCCTGCTTTAACCCTCCCCTCCCCTCCTCTTTCACCAACACACATAGCCAGAGGTGTCCTTTCTAATGTAGATTCCCCTTCTTAGAACTCTCCCAATTCACTCAGAGGAAAAGCCAGAGTCTTGACAAGGCCTGTAAGGTCCTCAGCCAGCTGCCTGCTTCCACTCCTTTCCTCTCTTCCCCTATCTGCATTGTTCTCTCTGATGGCACCATCGGCCACACTGTGTTCCTGTTGTTGCTGACACATACCAAGTGTGCTCCCACCTCAGGGTCTGTGCTCGTCTCTCATCTACCTGGAATTTTCTTTCACTACATACCTTCTGACTTCCTCCCGCACTTCCTTCAGTTCAAATGTCAGCCTCCCCTGACCATCTTAAATAAAGTAAAACTCCCTCCTTATAATGCTATCAGAACTTTTTATTCTGATTTTTTTTATTATGTTTTTCATAGAACTTAACCACCACACACACACACACACCTACATGTAACAAGTTTCAAACAGATGTGTCTGTGTTTATGTACATATGCGTGCATATATACATGCATTCTGACTCATTACAATATATTCTCCTTAATGCCATAGATTTTATTAAATATTATATCCTCAGTGCCGAGAATAGTGCCTGGTACATAATATAATAGGTAGTAAATAAATATTTCTGAAATAAATGAATGTAGGAATATTAATTGAGTATAAAACTGACCCAAATGCTTTTTAAAGCTTATTTCCCCCCTAGGTTTTAGGGAGATTTCTTTATGTGAAGGAAGCGGAGAGAATTTGAACAAACTTACTCCTCTGCCCACTGAAAAAGTTGCTCAGAAAAGGGAAAAGCGCTGCTCATCAAGTATTCCTTCAACATTCCTGTCACAGAGTCAACCTGAACAGAGACATCCTTAGGCAGCTAGAGACAAGTTTTATGGAGACAGTAAATAAATTTTTATTGCTAAGTAAGCCAAAGTGTAAGCAGGAATGCTTAATGATACTCCAGATACACCACCAGTGAACTTTCACCATACTTCATACGTTGCTGACATGTGAACTACAGCACTTCACATTTGACAGAGAAGCTATTAACACAATTACCAGGTCATTAACAAGGGTTTTTAAGACCAGCTTTGAAACCGCACTAGCGAGAAAATGGGTGTTGATGGGCATATTAACCCTGAGGGTGGCCTGCATCTGGACAATTTCCCACTTCAAGGCCCTGTCCTCTATCTCTTTATTCCTCTGATTCCTAAGGACACTCCCACAGGCAGGTAGAATGATTAGTTCAAGTTTTATGAAAACTCCATCCATTTATGCCTGAACTAGTGGACCGATAATGCTAGAATGCTTTTGTTTTGGCATATCCATATTCTGACTGTTCAGAGAAATGACAAATTGAAAAAAACCATGCAGTCCCTTTCTTGTTCTCTTGGGGATCCAAAGACAAGATTCAATAAGCATTTCTGCCCTGTCCTTTCACACTTTTTATAGCCATTACCACTACCTGAATCAGACTCGGTTTTCAAGTTGGACAATTTACCTTTCCTTAACTTTGTTCTGCTTACTCCTCTCATAGCTTGGGGCCTTCTCTCCCCTCAGCACCAACACCCAAATGTTCACTATTCTCGTGGGGCCTGTGGCTGGACTCAAGCTTCCACAGAGACAGGGCACCCTCCCCACTCCTCCTGCAGTGTCTCACTGTGCTTCCTAATTACCCTGTCTACCCTCCAGGCAAAAATTCCTCTCTCTTCTGATTAGGTACAGAGAAGAACCTACACTCATATACCAAAGTAATTTACACAGATTATAAATTACTATCGGGCTTAACCAATGAAATATGTATTTGTATTTTACAGAGAAGCCTAACATAAATGAATTGAATGTTGTGCAGTCTCCTAGCTCTGAGGAAAACAGTACTGTTTTTACTTCACTGAGGGATGAAAGAACACAATGATAGAGACCAGTCAGGAAGGTATTAATTCTCTCTTACTTTGTAAATGAAAAGGTAAGCAATAGTCATCATTCCCAGGTGTGCTTGTCCCTGCCCCCCCAACTCCCTCACAAAAGTGGAATTCTTTATAAATAGGCCTAACATATAGTGATGTAGAGATGCTTGCCTATGGGATTGGCTATAATGTAGCTGAGATCTGATAGCTAGGCCAGGTGGCCGTTCTAAGTGGGTGTTTCAGACCCTTTAACACGTTCCACAGGACATTGTGTGACAACTTTATTACTCATCAGTGACACTGAGGAGTGTCTTCTTACTCATTTATTGAGACATTACAAAACTCAGTCAGTGTGATTCCTAGACAAAGAAATTCTTTATGCAGAGGATGTACAATATTAAGTATTGTCTCTTATTGCAGACACCTTGCTTATCTCAGAAAGGAGACACATTTTGTAGACTTCATTTAATAAGCAATAGTCATAGTCTGTTGCTGATGTGGAGACTCAGGCCCCGTTTGGGGATTTTCCATAGACTTTTGCAGAACAGGTAACAAGCATATGTTTGATTAGGAAAACTGCCCTCTTTTTTTGCATTAATTTTACTGTCAGCACATCTCTGCCCACAGAAAATGATTGAGTAGAAACCAGATCTTGATATTCTACTCATAGAGTCTGGAGGCAATCAATTACAGGTCTTAATGGGAAGTAATACTGCTGTCGGTTTTGTTTCATTCATTTCTTTGCCTAAGAGATCTAGTTCAGGACTTTGAAAAACACAGGCTGTTTAAAGTCTTATACCGTTGAAAGAAAATTATTAACATTAGCAAAATAACAGTTGAACTCTTAATTTCGATAATTGTTTACAGTAAGTAAATATGGAAAATCTATCATTTTCAGATGAGAATGTTGCAATGTTTGAGAATCCACTAATTTTTTTTTTTCCTGGACATAAACACATCCTAAAGTCTTTCTAATACAGTGTATTTCCTTGTTATTTGTCAAAATACATGATCATTGAACATGTGTTAATTTCCTTCTCATGTGATAAAATAGGCTGTATGAATTATATGTTGCTATATGAAAAATTACCTCATAATTTAATGACTTAAAACAAGAATAAGCATTTCTTCTTTCACACTGTCTGTGTGTCAGGAATTTGGGAGCAGCTTCATGGGTGATTCTGACTTGGGGCCTCTGTTATGAGATTGCATTCAAGGTTCTGTCGAGTTGGTGCTGGCTGTTTCAGGAAGACTTAGTTCTTCACTGTGTGGACCTCTCCCTTGGACTGCTTGAGCGTCCTCCCTATATAGTGGTGGACTTTACACCGAACAAATGACCTGAGAGTGTAAGACAGAAGTGACAAAGTGTTTTATGACCTAAGCTTGGAAGTCACACGCTTTTGCTCTGCCATACTCTATTGTTCACATTAACAAACTCTGACACTATACTCAGGAATAAATACTAGAGAGGCAAGGAACAGTGGGAATCATCATGGAGGCTGGGTGCCACATAGCTATAAGCTAAAATAATAACTAGCAATGACTAGACACCTAAAAAATATAAATTGAATGAGTTATTTTAATAAAGTGAGAAATGAGCAGCAGAAAGTTGGATATCCAAAAGTACTGACAATGTTGAATAAAGACCAGCTGCCCTATTGTCTACCATGTTCTATACATAGATGAGAAAACTTTATTCTAAATTACTCCCATAGGATATTTTATTTTTGCTTTGTGGTAAGTATTTTTTAAGTAAAGATTTGGAGAAGGAGTAATAGTTTAAATAAGTCTATTAAGATATTGAAATATTGTAATTTTGTAGTTTCCTCATCTGACAATGTTTGATAAAATTAAAATGGGGGGGACTGCTGAAATTAAAATAGTTTTAAGATAGTTATCATAAATGTTTAAAGAAATTATCATTAAGTTGGTTTCGACATTGTTTTAGTGTCTTTCCATAAGAGGTGCAGTGAAAATAATGTGCATAAAATTAGCAATCCTGATTATCCCATTGTAGCACATATACATTCTTTTAATTTTATCTTTTAAAAATAAACAATAAAAATGAATAATATTTTAAAAATCTCAAATGTGACTAAATTTTATAAATCAAAGATATATATCTTTCTTCAGTTAACCACTTCCTTCCCAAAAGATCAATGAGTTTCTCTACTAAAAGAGGGGAAATTATATTTGAAAACAGCTCTCTCCTTCATCATTTCCTCTTCAAGTCCTATTATCCTTGGAATCAGTAGAAAGGTAAAAGTTCTCATTAGAATTCATTTGGCTTGAAATTTTTGAAAATTTTCAGAGAAGTACAAATTTCTTAAGAGACTAAAAGCCAACTTTGTTCCTTTGAAAATTAAGCATGATTATTTAGTTTGGAGGACTATTTCACAATGTAGTAGATTCACTTCCAGGAAAATTATTGCGTTGTTAAGCCTAGCTTGTTTTTTTCTTCTTTATGCTAGGTTTACAGTAACGCTCCTTTATTTAGTGAGGCACCCTATAGGGAATGGGCATGCTTTGCAAATTAAATACTATTTGAATAAATTCAACATGGAAATGAGGCCTTTAGAGCAGAAATTATTTTTGGCTTCTGTTATTTATTTTTGTGTCATTGGTGATGGTCAATTTTAGCATGGATATTCATATTTACTGTACATTTGATTCTAATAAATCTCAAATTTCACAAGGGTTTTGTGAGAGTGCTTATGTATATGGATTAGTAGTGTTCTATTGTTTTATTTCATGTTTCATTTGGGTATTGTTTTTCTGTTCTTCTCAGTGTTTATCTGTGTTCATCTAGTAATTAGACTCTACTTTGCTCTTTTTTTTGTTTTTGGGTTTTTTTTCGGTCTTTCCTCATAAATCATTCTTTCCAGCCCCTAAAAGACCCTTGTTTCTTGCCTGACCTCATTCCAGGTTTGTTTCTTTCTTTAAAAAAAAAATTGTTGTTGTTTTAAGTAATGAGGTGGGCAGCCTTGAATGTACTATTTCAGAGCTTCATTGAAAAGGAACCTTGTATATTTTTGGCTGATTGCCTGATAGATATAAATGAATAAATATATATATATATAAAATCTATCCAGAGAGAGAGAGAGAGAGAGAGAGAGAGAGATCCAGAGGAGAAACAATATTTTATACAGTAGAAAGAGAACAGGACTACAAATTAGGAAACTTGGGTTTAGGCCTAGCTGTTATACTGGCTTGCTATGTACAAGTATAATTGAGGAATGTGCTAATTACTCTGGTCTCCCCTGTTTTTATTTATTCAAGAAGCACATATTAGTGCTTAGGGATACAGTCATGTACAAAATAAGCCATGTCTCTGTCTTCCTGGAACTTAAATTCTAGTGAGATTAACAAATTATCAACAAGTAAGCAAAAAATTTCGAATCTTTAGATTTCATAATTGCTTTTAAAGAACATACATGTAATTAGTTAGAAAATGTCAGGGGTACAGGAAGGGACTATTTTTAAATAAATGGACAGGAAAACTTTCTGTGAGATAGGTAAGAAGGAACCGGATATAAAAAGAGTCAGGAGACAAGTAGGGAGAACAGGTTAAAAAAACAAAACACTAAAAAACTTGTCATTTTAGACTAGGAAAAAGCTTTTCTATCATGCTCTTTTCTTCTATTATCATTCTTAATTCTATTGATTACTCTAAATTCTTAAACAAAAGGGTGTTATTTCTTTTAAAAAGTCAGTTCTAATGTTAAATCTATAATGCAAATTTAAAATTTTGGACACTATACTATAAAGCACAAGGAAGAAGGTGTTATTTAAATAAAAAGGGTATTATGTTACTAAAAAAACAACAAAAAAAAAACCAAAACAAAAAAACAAAACAAAACAAAACAAAAAACTTGTCATTTTAGGTGCTTTTATAGTCCCAGATTCTAATTTGATTTATATAGCTACATCTTTGCCAACATCATGGTTAAAAAAACTTTGTAGGCAAGTTTTCTAACCATCTTATCCTTATACCTCTGTAAGAAAGACACAAGCATTATCCTCATCCTTAGATGTAAAAAAATAAACTCGGAAATGGGTAAAATTCATGTTTGTCCAGAGTGAACTGCTTCACCATTAACTGGCTAAGAAATACTAGGTGCTCCAAAGCCATCAGATAGATTTCTTTGGGATTTCTCTGGGCTTTCACTTTTCAACTTCCTTCTTTTGGGGCTTTACCTCCCCCCCCCACACACACACACCACACACACACATATTATTTCATGCTTTTCTAAGTTAGGATAAAACTTCATGAATTTTAACTTATTGAGGGGAAAATAAGGGTTTAAGAAAATAAGGTTATTAGAAGTTCAAGATCTGATTTTAACATCAGAAGTAAATAGAGTGAGAACTTGGACAAGTTATTTTAATTATATGGGCCTCAGTTTCTCTCTATATAGAATGGGAATATAGACCACTTAATTATGAAACGATTTTAATTCAATTGTCAAAGAAAATATTTCATGGAATCCCCATGCCCTCATCAGTTATCATATATTTTGTAAATGCTAGAAACTGACTTAAGAAAAAGATTTATATAAAAATGTAAGGTGGTGATCATAGTGTTAGAAATATGGCTGATTCTCATAGAGGCTAGAAATAAGTACTAGTCTCACTGTCTATTTTCAACAGTGTAATTTTCACACATCATGACTTGACAAAGAAGCTTTCATAGCAAATTACCCAAGAAAACAAAGTACATAAAAATCCAAGACTTCATTATCTTCCTTCCCTTTTCCCTTTCTGAACAAGGACTAGGATTCTATTGTTGCTCAGAGAGCCATGTTCACATATCCTACCCGTCTAACCCATGCCCTTCCCAAACTTATCAAATGGCTCTATTCTTCCCCCACTACCTTGCCACCATTAAGTAAATAAAATATGCCAAAATTCCAATGAGTTAGTATTGATTGAGCACCTACTAAGTGCTCGGTGCAGTATATGTGTAGAGAATCTATAAGGTGGAAAATGGCTGAGTGCTTATTCTTAGAGACCTAGTAAAGACACAAGCATAGTAGGCCAAAGTCAAAAGAAATGATACCAGCATTTCACTATTCTGATCAGAAAATTTCCTAGAACACTTCCAGAAATAAAGTTATTTTTATTTTATTTTATTTATATGTGATACAAAATAAATAAATCTATTCTTTCTTCTGGAAAATTAAATCTTTTTTCAAATTACCTCTAAGTTTTTGGTCAATCTCTACTGAAATAATATTTGCTTATCTTTAGCAAGTTCAGAAGGAGCTGTTCAAAATGCAGTTTTCTCCCTGGGGCCATTCTGTTCCATGTTTATCATTATATCTTATATGTTCTCCAAAAAATAAAAATAGAACCTGCTCACTAGCAGTCATAACAGATGAAATCAACCATTTCTTGCCAGTAATCATGTAATTCTTTGCACATAGGATTTCTCCAAAATAATCTCTCTTTAAAACGTCTATTTTTAGTCTCACAGAATTACTTTAAGGCTAGCAGATAGCACGTTTTAGCATATTGATTTTAAGTGTAAATAAACTGACAAAGACTAATTGATTTGACCAGGGCCACACAGTATGTTGGAACTTAGATTAGAAACCTAGTTTTTTGTTTTGTTTTGTTTTGTTTTAAGATTTTTATTTAAAAATATAGCTAGCATACAACATTATAGCAGTTTCAGGTATACACCATAGTTGTTTAACATTTATATACCTAAAGAAGAGATCACCATGATAAGCCCAGCAACGATCTGACACTGTACCATGTTATCACAATATTATTGATTATGTTCCCTATGCTGTACATTACATCCCCATGACTTATTTGTTTTATACCTGGAGATCTGAACCTCGTATTCCCCTTTACCTCCCCCCTTTTTTAATTTTTCAGTTACAGTTAACATCAATATTATTTTGTATTACTTTCAGGTGTGCAGCATAGTGCTTAGACATTTTGTAAAATTTAAGAAGTGATTCCCCTAACTAGTCTGGTACCCACCTGTCACTATATATAGCTATTACCATATGATTGACTATATATCCTATACGTTACTTTAAATAAATCCCCATGACTATTTTGTAGCTACTAATTTGTACTTCTTAATGCCTTCAGCTTTTTCATCCTGGCCCCTAACCCCCAACAGAAACCTAGTTATTCAGCTTCCAGTTTAAAGCATTGTATACTAAAATGAAGATCTCACATATACATAGTTCACAAGTGGTATGTGGGTTGCAGAATTATCTTAAGTATGGGACAAGGTTCTAGGAAAGCTTAGCAAAGTAACTGCTTTTTGTTTTTCACTTCAGCTCTTCAGAGTGAAAATTCTCACTGGTACTTCTTATATATAAAGTCTCAGGCTTTGGTTTTCTCAGGAAATTAGTGCCATATGGAGAAAATTTAAAAGGAAAATGTACCTTTTATGCCTGTAGACTATTCTGGAATAAAAGAATTGCTGCCATTAACTCACAATAATGATTTCAATAATGGCCTTTGTTAAGAAGGATCCAAATGTGTATAGAGTGTGATTTTGATAATAGAGTCTCAAGTTTATTCTGGGTCCCAGTTCAGTATGGAGGACTAAATACTTCACCCCTCAAGAAATCCAAAACCTCAGAGGAGCCACAGGATAAATCTACTTATGTCAGAGCTTTCAGGTGGGGATACTCCCTGGCCTAATCAGATTTCTCAGACTTGACCATGTCCTGGCTCTCAACAAAATCCTAAACCACAAGCCTAGAAATAACACAAACTTGGACAGTTTCTGCAGGTGACTCCTATTCTTCCTTTCAGCCATAGTCCAGATAGTCTAGGGAACTGATTCTGGTTAATCTGACTGCAGTGTGCTTTGAAGATGTCCAGTTTAATGATACACCTTCTGGGAACTTGGGAAGATTGGCCCTTAGTTTTATTTTCTTCAAATTGAGGATATTGAACTAAAAAAATTCTAAGATCCATTTGCTCTCTAAATTCTAAATTCTTAAATCCCTCCAGAACAGCATCTATAATTACAAAATCTGAGAGGTGCAAAGGGTCTTGGAGACTATCTGGCCCAGTAGTTTTCAAATTATGATCCAAAGAAATCCCTCAGAGTTCACAATAATTAGGGGAGAAGTGAAAGATTAAATAAACTGCATCCCACATCTCTCAATCCATAGAATCCTTCCAACGGTGAAACTCCTGATTTTATCAGTTGTATGTACTGTGCTTCCTTGCTTAAAATAAAAAAAGCTTGAAACAAATAATCTAATCCAACACCCTACTTGCAGGTGAACGTACTAAGTTCCAGAAAAATCTAAGTAGTTTGCCCAAAATGACGCAGCTACTTGATGGCAGAATATGAACATTAGATCCAAATTGACAACTCTGTTTTCATTAGAATTGTGTTTAAAGCAATTTAAACTTCATCAGACCAGCAAGTTAACCTCACAAGCTATTGTTCCTTCCTAGAGTGTCATTTCCTAGTGCTGCAAAATCTTGAGAAGAAAATGACAAGAAAGAGATCTGTACACTTAAGACTGCACTAGCTATCAAGAGGGATGAAGTAAAGGATTTATTATTCTAAATTCTAAGAATTAATTTCAACAAAGTTTCTCAACTATTCATTTGAATTAACTGTATAATTAGCAAGTGTTAGCGTATACTACCGTGTTTCCCCGAAAATAAGACCTAACCAGAAAATAAGCCCTAGCGTGATGTTTTCAGGATGACATCCCCTGAACATAAGCTCTAATGCATCTTTTGGAGCAAAAATTAAGATAAGACCTGGTCTTATTTTCGGGGAAACACAGTACCAGAGTGTTTCAAGAGTTATTTATCTCCAACTGCAAATGTCTAAAGTAAGAATTGGGAAACAAACAAACAAACAAAAAATCCCCAGTAAATCTCTATAATGTACGCTAAAATGGTTTATTCCTTTCCTTCCAGCTTAAGAGGCCTTGTGAAAATTATACCTGACTTTGGGGATGACCAATATTGTACCCAAATGTTTTATCACATATATAAAGGTCAAGAGAAAAAGCAAAACTCAAGTTTGATATTTTGTTTGTGAGTGGAAAAAAATATACATATTATGGTTTTCCTTACACACACAAAAAAAACACTGTAATTTAACATTTAGAGAAAAAAATAACCATTTTTTCAATTAATTCAGGAATATTTTTAAAATTTGTTTCAAAATGTTCACATACATGCACATAAAGCAGGCTTTGAAATCTTTTGAAGACTTGGGCAAATGAAACTAATATTTTATACAGATACCAATTGCTTTCATTATTTTTGTTCTTTATAATCTTTTTTTATCCCATTTAAAAAATTTTAAGCAAGTGTTGGGACATCTGGAGCACTTGTGCTTTTAGAGTTCTGACCGTGTACCAAAAAAGTCTGGAAACCAATAAAATATCTTTGGAAAATACATAAAATATATCACTATTTTAAAAAGAGTTTTTTTGCATTTTAAAATCTTATTTTTCTGTTGAAAAAGTCATTCAAATCATTTGAACTTAGAAATGTTCTTACAGAAAATATTTTAAAACTATTCTTTTTAAATAATTTATGCTTATGATACTCAATACTGCCAAATCAGCTTTTGTTCTTGGCCTTAGCTTTGGCAAATTCTCTTGGTAGTTCTCATGTTCCCTAGACAACTAGCTAATGAAAAAATACATATATATTGAAGTTCATAAGGCACAGAAGAGGCCAGTCTGAGAAATAAACTTCGTTTTCTCACTTGTTCAGCAGTTATTCCTCTGGGATGGAAGCATCTGGCCTAACTGATTAAAGCTGCTTCTACCTGCCCAGAGGCAGTTTATAATCCAATTTCTAATCTAAATCCCGGAACTTCACTGCTGTGGATAGTCATAGACTCTCAGTGTGAAGAATCGGTTTGTCTCTGCTGGAAAAAAGAATTCGCTCTGAGTTTTATAAAATGTCTCTGTTTGCCTTTGGAGTCTCAATAAGGGTCCTCTGGGGGTGTGATCTAATAATATGGAGCTGGTGTGAGGCACTGCTCACTAGATCCGGTACTCTACTGAGTTTGCTGAACCAGCAATTTAAGAATATATGTTGCTATAAATCCAAATGGATGTGTTTCTTGAAAGTCTCACACATACCAGGTGGCTGTTTCTCTTACTTACACTAAATGCGCAAAAAGGTATGCTCCTTGGCTTGGTATCAGGTGCTGGGCTGAAAGCGAATAAACTTGTCTTAAACAAACTACGTGAAATGTCTTTGTGAGACTAGAGGCTTACCAAAGGATAACATGAGCCTGGGTTAGGGTCAGTCTGGCTGCAGCAGGCACTTCCTAAGAATTCCTGGCTGCATCTGGTGAGAATGGGGGGGGGGGGGGGGGGAGGGCAGGGGAATCTTTCCAAGAAGCTCTATGAGTAATTTTCTTAACATTTTAAGCCAATGAATATTTGAAGAAGAAAAAGTCTACACTAAGGCAGACTGACAAATGAGAAAAGCGAAGGCCTGACATTGCTGGAAATCTTGTCAAGTAAAAAGAAAACCATTAAAAAAAAATGGTTTTCACTTATGTGAAAATTGCCATCATAATGTAATAGAAAATTTTAACCAAGACATTTTAGTTAAATATTTATTAAAAAAATATACTTAAAAAGCGGAACTGCCCTGTTATATTTGCATGCTAATTATGACCTTTAATTTTTTTCATAAAAAATTTTGCCTGAGTCATCAACGTCTAGGAAGGAAATGAAAGACGTTTCTCTTTCCCAAATATGTAAATGCTTTTTTAGTGTGGTTCTTGTGTAACTATAACTGTTTGGATTAAAATCTCACAATTGGCTTCAATTTTCTGTTAAAGAGGAATGTGAGTATCGGTGATTTGGGAGGAAAAAACAATCTCCACTTAAAGTGTCCAAAAAAAGTTCTGGTCAGTTCTATCCCATGTGTCCTTATTATGTCAATCCGAAGGTGTCTCGTTGTATGGATTCATGAAATTCTCAACTTTTTTTCAGAAAATATCCTGGAAAGTGTTGATATTCAGAAAAAAGAAAATGCAAAATGAAGATACTCAAAATTCCTTAGAAAATCTTTTACCATCTTAGCCAAGATCCTTACTTCTAAAAAACAGTTTCGGTCTGAGTTAATTTTTGTTGTTCTCATTATTTAGGAGGCACAAATATTCATTTTTGGTGCTTCTCTCATGTTTCCATTAGAATATTTACTACACTCTAGAGCAACGTACCCAGTGGTATCAGTGAATAGTGGTAAATGATGCGTGTTAGAATAGAGATAATTTAATAAAACTCCATTTTCTGCCATGAGACTTACGAAGTTGGAAGAAATTAAATCTGAAAACACATAATAGTGAACTACTAAGTAAAAAGGTAAATTAAAAAAGAAACCCAGCCGCAGAAGTAAAATCATATTGCAGTGGGGGAGATAGAATAGAATAATCTCCCATAAGCTCTTCAACATCTTAATCAATCAACCAGAATTCTTAGTGTACATATATTTGTATATTTTTTCACAAGTGTATTTTCTAAAGTTGTATCATACTATGTGTGTGTGTGTGTGTGTATGTGTGTGTATTTCAAGTATTTGTTTTTTATTTTTTTGTCATTGAATAAATGTGCCATAATTTACATAACCAGTTTCTTATTTCTGGACATTTGGGTTGCTTCCAAATTTTAACTTTATGAAATAATGTTTCTCTATGAATTTCATGTTTATAAGGATGATTATAAGTAGAATTATTGAGCCAGTGAGTATGCTTATTTGCACATTTGAAAGCACTTATTGCCAACTTGCTTTCTCAGGGTTGTGCTGGTCTGTTGCTAATGATGTAAGAGAGTACTACCTACAGCTAGTACTCAAAGTCTTTTTTTCTTTTCTTTTCTTTTTTTTTAACCTTACAGGTAATGAAACAAACAACACAATGAATGTGATTCCATTCTATTGCATAAGATTGATGATGTACACTCAGGAATAAGTAAAATACATTTTTGTTTTGAAACACTTAGTCTATCATTTTTCAGGCATCATGATGATATTTTACTCATTCATGTACTTATTTATACATTTATTTATTAATTCAAAGTCATTTATTGAGACCTTCTGCAAAAAAGCTGTGATGCCAGATATAGTAGTAAAAACATGGTATTGAAGAATATAGTAGAGATCTAGAGAGATATAGAATTGGGATCTAGTAGTAAATAAGAAAGACCTCGATCAAACTCAGTGCAGATTCCAGTGAGGGAGACAGAAACTAAACAAATTATTACACAATTAATCACTTCAATGTAATTGCTACATAAGCAATAAAGCTAACTACTTAGATATGCTGAAAAAATAAAATGAGGTAATCTGAAATTGGTGGCAGTGGACAGTGCAGTTTCCTTGAGAAAGTTATATTTAAAAATTAACTCTAAAACACGATAAGGAATTCATCATATTAGAGGCAAACGGATGGAAGAAGAGGGTTAAATGTGAGCCATCATTGTAATGTAAGAAGAACGTGGAGAGTCAAGCAACCAAAAATTGGTCCCCAAGTGTGAAGCACTAGTAAGAAAGTAGGAGATTCTCAGGACATGAGGGCTCCGTCAGGGTAAACAAGGAAGAGGTCATCCAGGACTTAGGACAGGAAAGGATTGTTAGTTTTATACTAAGTCCAATAGAACTGGAATCGAGGAGCCAGGGGGAGGTAACGAAGAGTTTTAAGTGGCAGAGTGTCCAGATCACAGAAATAACAGAAACTGTACTTAGAGACAGTTTCAAGTTGTGCTACCATTATAGAGGATTTTCATATTTCCGAAGGACTCTTAAAATGTATATTTTTGTCCATGGTCTTGAGGGCACTGACCCACTACAAATAGTATTTTTAAAAACTCTTTTTTATCATATTGCAAGCTCAAGGAATGTGGCACCAGTAAATTTTGATTGGGGGAAGTGGAAATGCTTGGAATAGCAGGCAATGCCGAGTTAATTTATAAGATTTCCTCAGAGACAGCCTAATGTACCCTAGTGCAAAACAAGAGCTTTATATACTCAGCCACTTAGGCATATTTATATATTCAATGTATATTATAATTAATGTATTTACCCATTTCTAGATAGGTAAAATGAATGTATAAAGTCAGCCAGGTGAACTACTCAATGGCTCAATATTCATACTTCCCGGTATTTCATGCCGTACATTACTTCACTAAAAATACCATTTCCATTGCAAATACTATTTATTTGACTAAGGATGTAAAAATATCAATTTCAAACTATATTCAAGTATTCATTTTTTAACATATTAATCAGTTATTTAGATCTGCTTCCAATTTAACATTTAAGATACACCTTTGATGCAATTAGAATAATCTATTTTACTTCCTAGGTTCACCAAGGAGGCCATACACTTTGATATTTTACCTGTGAGTGTTATATTTTTTAGGATGGATTGTAATTCTCAAGCCTGTTTTCTCACATATAGAAATCCTCAACCCAACTTTCTTTCTTGATCTCCTTCTTTTTGCCTGAAAATTCCTTTCAGTAGCTCATTTTCAGGGATTTACTGGCTCAACTGCTTCTGAGTAACCAATGTTTGCCTTTCAAGATACCCCAGCAGCCCTTCCGTATTTATCTACTCCATCTGTTTTCTATTCCAGTTCTTCTAAACTCCTTTTTACTTGTCAACCCTAATCGCTCCCCTGCCACTGTCTCCTCCCTAATCTTAGTTTATCTGGGCTTCCCAAGAGGCAACTGCCATGTAAATCATCTGGCAGGATTGTTCCCTTCTCTGCGAAATGGTCACAGCAGTATTCGTAAGTCTATTTTACAATAAATACTTTTTATGTTTTATATGAAGTGAAAAAAAGGTGACAACACAGTCCAAAATGTGTATCTAAATAAAGCACTTTTCACCATAGAAGACAACCAAATTCCCTAAGCTCCTAGCCAACACAAACACCAGATATCTTACTTGTACTTTGGCTTTTTGCTTTCTAATTATAGATTATGAGGGTAAAGACATCATTTTTATATCTCACCAATCTCTTAGAGAAAATGACAGATGAAGGGTATATTCAGAATTTAAATCTAAATGTTAAGACATTATGTCACGGTTAAAACTATTTACCAGATGAGTAAAAATAACACATTTTTATGTGGTAAACCACTTAATTAGAACTGTATAATTCTACATTATTTGCTCTTTTTTTCTTTCTTAAAAGAAGCCAAACATGTCTAGAACAAACATTTTCCCTGTGTCGATTGGATTTAGAGTGCCAAACAAAGTTCTGTTACTTTTCTTTAAAGGATATTTATTTTTAGACCTTTCAATCCACTATTGCAAACAGATGTGCTCTTTTTTTTCTTGCTGTGGAAGAAAATAAATAACCAAGGTTGCAATTCCCTTTAAATACTTTTATAAAAAAGAAAAAAAGAAAAAAGGAAAAACAATAGGAGTTTTATTTCAGAATTCTGCTCTGTGCCAAGCATTTAATCTGTAAAACCTTTTACCGTATTGGTTTGGGAATGGGGGAAGACATCTGTGTGTGAGGCATCAAACTGTTCTTTTGAAACACTATGCCCGCTCATAGAACTTTGATCTGTTGAGTGATAAACACAATTTTCTGAAGCTGCTTTTTAAAGGGCAGAAATATTGACAGTCTAAATCCTAACACCTTAAAGAAAAACTTTTATCCAGACAAAAACAATAATAATAGCTAATATTTTTGGAGCCTAACAATGTTCCAGACTCTGAGGAAACTACTACATGTATATTCTCTCAATTAGTATTTACTTTTGGAGGTTGATGCCAGTATTTATTTGCATTTTACAGATGAGAAAGTGAAGATGAGAGTGTGATTTTGTACGAATCACTTGGCTAGCTAAAGTTACAACCAGGTAGAGGATGCTGATTTATCTCTCAGTCCAGGCATCTTTCGTTTAAAATGAACTGCCTCCCTCAACTAAAGTACACATTGAATTGAAAATAGTAGATTGCAGCAATAAACTTTATTTTAGGGTAAGCTGGGGAATCAGAAAGAGGGAGAGAAAGATTGGAATCCTTCGATACATCTGCAGGAGTTCGGGGACTACCTTACACATTTACCTAGAAAAAGTGATTTTATTGAGCTGAAACAGTGGTAAAACAGACATGTCCTAGGCACCCATTCAATGCTCATTTATTAATATATGGAGAGAGATTTTCTTATGATCTGAATTCAACAACATAAAATGGTCCATAGTCCAACAATCCCTTTCTTCAGGCTTGGCTTAAGGCTATGAAAGGTTGTCCTTTAATATTCCATCAATAGGTATTGCCTCACATTTAAATCAAGCTGCCCTCTCTAAAGCCTCTGAGAACTCTTACATGCTTTATCTCATTTACAGTTCTCAGTCAGTACCAGTCAATAGGTTTACATTTTTGTACTCCTACTTAATTTTCCATGCACCTTCCTAGAAACTAAAATCAGAGTTGCAGGATCTCAGTTCTGGCTTGCCCGTTAACTTGGTCTCCTTAGGCTGTCCTTTAGCTGCCCTTGGCTGGAGTTCCTTTCATCTGGTGTGTAATGAGGATATTAGGCTAAGGTAGGTTCCAAGTGCCCTTCCAGGTATAACGATCTAGGATCCTAAGCTAGTGGAATATTTGCAGTCTTCTGCGAAAGAATTGTCTCAAGCCTGAGGATGTTTTGGGTTCTGTCTGCCTCTTCCATTACTATAATTGCCATTTGCATTTCTCACGTAGCCAGAAGTTTATCACACAGCAAGTTTCCTGAACACATTGGCAAAAGTGCAGCTTAGGTAGTAAATAGTGAAAAAGAGGAATGGCAAAATGGGTGAAACTAAGAAAAGAAAGGCAGAGTAGTTAGGGAGGAGAAGAGGAGAAGGGGAGAGTAGAAGGAACAAAGAGTGGGAGGAATTGAGGAGGAGACCAACAGAAAAAGAGAGGGAGGGAGGACGAGATAAAGAGAGATCTAGGAAGGCGGGAAGGACAGGAGACCAATAAGGATAATGCCACTAAAACTATTTGTGTTTTTCCCCTATCATTATCATTATAATAATGCCATCCTTACGTTGGCGAGAAGGTCACAGTTGATTTAGTAGAAAAAGCATGGGTTTTGGGCTTAGACTACATTTGTGTTCAAATTCTGACTCTTTCACTGATGAGCATGATTATGTCCCAAGGCAAGTTCCTTAGCATCTATCAAACTTAGTTTATTTTTCATTATAAATGAAGGAAAACATCTCCCCTCCAAAGTTTCTGTAATTTATAATATAAATTATCTACCATACAAAATATTATTGTTTATAATGTAAGTGATAGGTGGCTATCATGCTTCAGCTACCAGCATGTACATTAATTGCACCTAATGACGAACCTACAAGTATGCTTTAGATGTCTGAGAATACCACTGGGCCCTTTATCCCTGTCTGTCTCATATGCCAGCCATCAGTGTCTGCTGCAGCATGTATGAGTGCTGACGGCCATGGACCTCATTTTGGGGGACCTCGCTCCCTGTTCACTGGTATCCCTCCCTACCAGCCGGTGAAGTAATATGCGGAGACAATATAAGGACAGCATGGAGATTCTGCTGGCTGTGGTTGTCCTCTCTATTAGGACTTTCTGTGTCTCTACACACCCAAAATACTGAATGTTTTTTTAAAGCCACAATCTTAGGATAATTTGACAACTCAGTGGCCTTGTATTTACTAATTTACTCATCTGTGCACCAGGGATTCCTACTTTAATTAATCCCTGTGACTGCTCCGTGTGTTCTAAAAGAAGATATGCATGAGAAAAACAAGCATTTCCAGCCCAGATCTCTTGAGAGGCAGTGAGACCTAGTGTAAACTGCACTGTTAGGTTGCGTTCTTAAACAAAGAATACAAATGACTGCTAAGAAAAGTGATATACAGGCATCCTGTTCAGAATTAATACATACAATCTCTTCATATACTGAACGACTGCGCTGGCAGGTTTTCTTTTTCTTGGATTTCCTTATTATTACTCATTCAACTTGCAAAACTTATTGAACTAAGTGAAAGACTAAACATATCACTAGAGAAAAGTGAAGGTTATGACAATATATGACCTTTGCCCTCAAGAAACTTGCTTTCTATTTAAAAGACTTCAAGTGATTTAATTCTTTTATGTATTGTATAATAGTTGACACCATTTAGTTGATAAGTATTGTGTCTGCCCTAAGATTCCTTATAGGCCCACTTAGTTCAAATCACTAAGTTAGAGGATAAGAAATAGTCTAGCACAGCACTGAACAGTAAAAATAGAATAGAACAGAAAAAAAAATCACATATATAATTTAAATTTTTTCTAATAGCCATGAAAAAAAGGTAATAAAAAAGTAAAATTAATTTTAACATTGTGTTTCATTTTAGTCAACATATCTAAAATATTATCATTTCAAAATGTAATCAACATAAAACGTATTAATGAGTATTTAGATTTTGGTTTACACTCAGTCTCCAAAGTTCAGTGTGTGTTTTATACTTACAGCCTATCACCTTTCAGGTACTCAATAGCCATGAGTGACTGACTAGTGGCTAGTGTATTAACAGCATAGTGCAAGCGTTTCCTCTGAGTTGCCAGGTTATTTATTCATTTCAATTACGTGTCCATGCTCAATTGTTCCTCTGCATTTACCCTTACAGTCAAAACTTTATTTTATGGAACAGAGAAGTATGTGCCCAAATGTCCTCATGTGAGAGATGACAAGGTACAGCTCAGTTCTCTTGAATTTAAGTTCAGTGTTTAAACTTGTCAGTCACCATGCTTTAATATGTCTAACTATTTAGAAAAGTTTGACATTCAGGGGAAAAGAGCCATAATGGCAACATAAAATTATAGTCCTGGACAGGAAATGTCAATGGGTGCTGTAAGCCACGGAAAGAACACCCAGAGTTTAGGAAAGCCGAAGATGTAATTGTTGTGCCCTTGGCAGCACTTAGCAGGGTAATGCCTCTATCGTAACCTTTCAAGACCACCAACGGTGGAACTCTCCTATTTATATTCTGCTGTAACAAGAATGTGAAATGTGGGACAGTGTCTTCAGTTACAATATATTAGCATAATTGACTAGTAGGTAGACTATCCACGTAAATTTTAATCCTGTTTCTTTCACTAGTAATGGTCTTCCTTGGAATCCCGTATAGGCCCACTAAGTTTGAATCCTTAAGAGAGATGTCATAGCTAAAAATGGGGGAAATGTAGCATTTAAACATTGATAATGTCACCTTCTGTCAAGAACTATGAAGAGTCTGAGATTTTACTCTGCTTTCAAGCTATTTGTTAGCTTGCCATAGTTTCATAGATGATAGCAGACTATATGAGACTCCTGGGCCACAGACAGAGGACTTTATTATACTATGACGTGTTCTTATCAGTTTCCCTTGTCCGCTAAGGTCCATGGGGTGATGCCCACGTGGATGCAGTGCCCGCAGTGAGTACACATTACATCTGCAGAATCTCAGGTTAAGGAGATCTCAATCTTCCCAAAGGTCTGTCAATAAACCTGCTCCACCTTTTCCCTGGAAGAAGATAATATCTTTATTATCCTGGGCAGATAACAAAGTTTTTCTGTCTTCCAAGGGAGATACTTTATCTTCCAATACTGTTTGCCATACAAACAGCCTTGAAAAGATAATTAGGAATAAAAGCTATAGGTATCTTTGCTCAGAAAATGTGCAGAAGCAAGAGCTACCCATGAAGAAATGTCTCACAACAGCCATGTATTAAAACCCCTCACTGTCCCTTTATTATCTACTAGGTAAACTCTTCCTTTTCTCACTTATTAATAAATATTTATTTATTGCTTTTTATGTGCTATTAGATTTGAATGATTATCCAATATTTGCAAAAACTAAGATCTAATTGATATAAAAGATTCAAAAATTACTCAAGGTAAAAAATAAGAGAAAAATTGTGGTTATTCCCACAATTAAGTTTTGAGAAATTAATGGATCTTATTATGAGATCTTAGTTTCCCCAAGTTTTTTTCAATGATAAGATCTGGATCTTTCAAGAGTCCAGGTTTTATTTATTATCATATTTTCTTACTATGTGCCCTGATTTGGGGTTTAGGAAATAAAGTTATTAGAAAAATATTAAATCTCTTGTTTTCACGTAAGTTTTTTTTTTGTTTTTTACATTCCTCCTTTTTTCTGGTACTAAATGATAACAGAAACACTAATTTAAAGTGGCTTTTGACATTTAATCAATTTCATAAAATATGCTTAGGTCATACAAATTCATATTGAAACCTTCATATGGAGATAGATTATATTTAAACATATAAGCAGCTATTTTATGAATTACTAGTACTCTTATAACTGTATAGAATTTACAACTTTTAAACGGCTGTACTACGTAATTTAGGATAGCACAGAAGTTGGAAACCACATCTAATTTAAGCTTTCGGGAGAATATAGGTCAGCTAGAGGTCATTCTCCAAAATGGCATCAGAAACAAGTCCTAGAACTATTGCCCAACTAAGATTCACTTTGGAAGAGAAGTAAACTTGTGCTGTACTCTGTGATTTGTGGAGACTTCAGAGGAACCCAGATTTGGCTCACTTTTCAGCTGACCGTAAAGAAGACTTGAGAATACATTGTCACATAGAAGAGTGCAACCCACTGGATGAATCACAGCCCATTTCCTGCAGCTCCTTGGTGTTTTTGAATGACTTCGTCATCAAAATTTTGACTCTTATGGGAATCAGTTCCCAAAGCTCACATTAATTGCACTTCTATGGTAGATTGATAATTTTCTGCTCTAACCTAGAATAATCAACCAGCATTATAAAAGTCATTATTGGTAATCATATGATGTGTATAAAAAAAAATTTTGGATGAAAGCTTTCTAGGCTTTCGTCCTAATTTTGCCACTAGTTAGCTTCAGTAAGTCACTGAAGCTATCTGGTTTCCTCACCTACAAAATGACAAGAGGAAAGAGGCAACGATTTAGTGACTTCTAAAGTCCTTTCCAGTCTTATTTTGTATACTTATATCTCATTTAAAACCTGTCCTTGTAAACTGTGTACTGGAAGAACATATTTAGACACCTTTCAGCTTCTGCTGTTGCCACTTTATAATTTTCTTAGTGTCCCTTTCACAAAACATCATGTGCAGAGCTAAAGAAATGTGGCCATTTGTCAGCATCGATAACTCATCAATGACACTTAGATCACACAACTAATTATTGTTTCTTGGGGTGACTCAAACTCTTAGGGTCGTCCTCCCAGGTGACATGTAATATGGTAATATAAAGCATGAGGCAGATATTGTCAGTTTAACCAGAAGGTAAAGGAAAAATATAATCATCTTCCAGTCCACTCATTCTGAATCTTCTCACAGCATCAAAGGGAAGCTCAGAGACAGATTTTTCCCCCTTGACAGTGTGGGATACCTCAGTCAGATGAATAATACATGCACTTGCAAGCAACACAATTTCAAAAGAATCTGAAATTTACAAAGCAGCTTTACTGGTGGGAAGAGTAAAGCCTTAGAATATTCTGTCAGTTTGAAAAGAGGTTCTGTGTCACCCGATCAGGTCACACAAACCATTAGATCAACTGACACTTGATGAAAGCATTTATTAAAGTCAAACTAGGGAAATCCCAATTTTAGGAATGGAAAAGGGCGAGAGGATTTATTTGTAAACCTCTGGGAATAGAAAAGAGTTAGAAAACGTCTGTTTCTAGAGTGAAATACAATAAGAAATTTGATTATGATTGAATAGGGAAAGTATAAGTCCTAAAAATAGCTATTTATTTATTTATTTATTTATTTATTTTATTTTATTTTTTTTAGTTTGCTTAAAACGTTCACTTCCAGGAAAATGGA
Organism: Rhinolophus sinicus; assembly: GCF_036562045.2. Classification (NCBI taxonomy): domain Eukaryota; kingdom Metazoa; phylum Chordata; class Mammalia; order Chiroptera; family Rhinolophidae; genus Rhinolophus; species Rhinolophus sinicus. The sequence goes on from NC_133751.1 coordinate 74,506,305, forward strand.
GTGGATGTACTTTCTCCTATTTCTCCAACTAAGTACAACTAAAAACTCTGGGCATTTTATATAAACAAATATAAGAAGACACTGAAAAGTAGAGAGAAGAAAGCTGGCTGAGCTGAGGACCCAAGGAATGAGACAGTGATGAGTTCCTTGGAGTTGTTGTTGTTGTTGTTGTTGTTGTTAATATATTCCAGACTTGGAGCTGAAGGAACAGGCAATCCAGAAGCACCAAAGAGTACAGACAAACAGCCCACTATCTCTAGCCAAAGGACCAGGAATAAGGCAGACTAGCAAAATGGAAACCTCTTAGATGATAACTGCTCTATTCTAGCCAAACAACACAGAAAAACTATGGTGTCCCTGCTATCTATGCCAGCAAAGGGTGAGTGGGAAACCTAGACTCCATTCTCTCCTGAGGTATATAATATAATGAGGTATCCACCAAACGCCACGAGGGTCATGTCAGAGAAAGTCAAGTAGGGCCCTGGGACTTTTCTGCCCTTTACCAGTGTTAGTCAGGGCAGCCCCCGTCAGTGTAAGTGGAAACCCTATGGTGAGCCTGGACTTCCACCTAAGCCATCAGGGTCACGATGTCACGCCTCTTTGGCGTGAAGTCAGAGGAAGCCTATAGAGAGAGTCAAGACTTGCACTAACGCCCGTCAGTAATATGACCACTCACACTGTGTTATCAGTGAAAAGTACATTGGGGTGGGGGCTAAAACTCCCATACCCCTTTAGTAGTAATGAGGCTTCCCCTATCTCAAGTGATAATGGAGACCAAGTGGGAAACCTGGACTTCTGCCTCTATCTGGAAGAAAAGAGACAGACACTGGATCAGTGTCAGAGAAATCCAGCTAAAACAGAAAGTTAAAATAAGATCCAGTTTTATAACATAAGATTAATAAGATCCAGAGTCTTATAAATTATAAGACCAATCAAATTTCCACATTTCAATAAAAAAAATCACTCATATCTAACACCAGAAAGTTCTCAAACCAAATTTAAAAAAATGTCATTAATACATGCCAACACCAAGATAACAGAAATGTTAGAATTATCTGACAAAGATTTTTATATCAGCCACAATAAAAATGCTTTAACAGCAATTATGAACATGCTTGAAACAAATAAAGAAATGAAAAACACCAGCAACGAAATACAAAGTCTCAATAAAGACACAAAAGTAAAGAAGAACAAAATGGAAATTTTATAACTGAAAAGGACAACAAACAAAATACTCAGTAGAAGTATTCAACAGCAAGATGGAAGGGCAAAGGAAAGAAATAGTGAACTAGACTATAGTACAATGGAAATTATTCAATCTGAACAACAGAGAGAAGGCTGAGAGAAAAAAATGATCTTTAGTGACCTGTGGGACATAATAAATGATCTAACATTTGTGTTATTAAAGTTTTTATAAAAAGAAGAGCAAACAAGTGAGGCTGAAAAAGTACCCGATTATATAATGGCTGAAAACTTATCAAATTTGACAACAGTTATAAGCCTGCAGATTTAAAAAGCTGAGCAGATGCCACATAAAAAAATCTCAGATGTCCACACCAAGATATATCGTAATTAGCTTTCTCAAAACCAAAGACAAGGTAAAAATCATGATAGCCACCAGAGAGAAGCATCATACCTAAAAAGGAAAACCAATTCCAATGACATCAGATTTCTCCTTAGATACCATGGAGGTCAAGAGAAAGTGTCACAATATTATTCAGGTGCTAAAAGAAGAGAAAATCATTATATAATCTTATATCAAGTAAAAAGATCCATCTGGAATAAAGGGGTAATCTCTCAGATGAAGGAAAACTGAGGGAATTTGTCACCAACAGACTTACACTAAAAGAATGGTGAAAGACAGTTTTCTAAACAATGGAAACAGTAGAAGGAAATTTCAAATGGTAAGAGAAAAGAAAGAACACAGTAAGCAAAAATATGAGTAAATACAATAGACTGTCCTTCTCCTCTTGAGTTTTCTAAATTATAATTGATGATTGAAGCAAAAATGTTAACACTTCTAATGTGGTTCTAAATGTCTATAGAGGAAATATTTAAGACAAATATATTATAAATGAGGGAAAGTAAAAAGACAAAAGGCAGTAAGTTTTATATACTTCACTAGAATTGGTAAAAATGACAACACTAGCGAACTATGGTAAGTTATGTATATAAAGTGTAATATTTGGAGCAAGCACTAAAATATCTATACAAAGAGTCACTCTGAAAAAAATTACAAGTTAAAATGGAATTATAAAATATAATCAGCTAACTCACAGGAAAAAGGAAATAGAGAAACAAAAACAGAAAACACAAAATATAAAAGAGCAGACTTAAATCCTAACAAATCAGTAATTACATGAAATGTAAATGGTCTAAATATAGTAATTAAAAGACAGGAAGTAGCACAGTGAATTTAAGAACATGACCTAACTTTATGCTTTCTACAAAAAACTCATTTCAAATATAACAATATAGGCAGGTTCAAAGTAAATGGATGGAATATTAACAAAAAAGAGAGCTATATTCTTATCAAATAAAACAGACTTCAGAGCAAAGAAAAGTATGAGAGGCAAAGTAGGATAATACATAATGATAAAAGAAACATAACAATCCTAAATAGTCTGCACCAAATAAAAGAACTAAAACATATGTGAACTAAAAATGATAGAACTGAAAGTAGAAATAAACAAATCCACAATTATAGTTGGAGACTTGAACACTGCTTTCTCAACAATTGATGAAACAACCAGAAAGAAAACCAGCAAAGATAGAGAACTCAGCAATACCATCAACCAACAGGATCTAATTGACACTTATGAAACACTCCATCCAAAAACATTATAATGCATATTATTTTCAAGTGCTCATGGACTATTTACCAAAATAGGCCTTATCCTAGCCCATGAAAAAAACCTCAAAGAATTTAAAAGAACTGAAATCATATACATAAATGTGTTCTCAGACCACAATGGAATCAAGCTAGCAATCAATAAAAGAAAGATAACAGAAACATTTCCAAGTATCTGGAAACTAAATAACACACTTCTAAATAATCCATGGGCAAAGAAGAAATCTTAAGGAAAATCATAATGATACATTGGACTGAATAAAAATGAAAATACAACATACAAAATTTATACAACTAACAGTGCTGTGAAGGAAATTGATAAGCATTCAATATACGCATTAGAAAGAAAAAAAAAAATCTCACATCAATCATCTAAGCTCCCCATCTCAACATACTAGGGAAAAAGAGCAAAATAAACCTGAAGCAAGTAGAAGGAAGGAAACAATAAAAGTAAGAGCAGAAATAAAAGAAATTGAAAATAGAAACTAACAGTAGAAAAATCAATAAGCAAAGAGCTGGTTCTTGGAAAAGATCAAAAAAGAAAATGACAAACCTCTTGCAAGACTGATGAAGAAAAAGAGAGAGAAGACAGAAATTACCAATATCAGGATTGAAACAGAACTATTTCTACAGGCCCTGCAGACATCAAAGAAAAATAAGGGAATCCTACAAAAACTCTATACACATGAATTTGACAGCTTAGGTGAAATGCAATTCCTCACAAAAACTATTATAACTCTGTAGTATAAAATAGATCATTTGAATAAGTCCTCAAAACAGCTGGGCATTACTTTATTTTATTATATGATTACTCCAGTGAATGACATAGATTACAGAAGGACTGGAGAACTCACTATTATGTATTTGTTCTGTGATGTCGTAAGGCCTTCCTTATGGAAAACTGGTCCCTCTTTCAATCAATGGATTTTGAGTCTAAGCCCTGAATCAGATCTGGAAAATGCGTAAGGGATTATGACTGCTCATTTGGTCTTAACATCTTTTGATTGCATATTAAGCAATACCATTGTTGTATATGCATCTGCCTTCCTCCTATAACAGTATGATATATTGGCTGTTTTTAATAGGTCTTTGTAATTTGCGTCCTTCTGGCTGCTATGATGACCAAGCTGCCCATTACAGTAATTATGGTTAATTCACATTTGATAATTAACTGTTGTCTGTTACCTGGTCTCTGCCTCTTCAGGATACTGCCATTTTCATTACTCTTAAGAAACTTAGATCTGTAATAGCATGCTCCCTTTAAAGTCTAACCTACAAAGCATAGCCACCACTGACCTACTCAATGATGCTAATTTCCATCTGCACACACACATATACACATACAGTGTATTTCTTATCATGTTGTTAAATGCAATATCTTCACAACAAAAGTTATCAGGAGAAACTGGTGAGGATGTAAAGAAATTAGGTAGGGCAGGGGAGGAAGCTTTCAGTGATTTCAGCTCCTGATTCCGTGGGGAGTTGTGGAGCATGAAATGTACCTCAGAGTTGTTTCATCTTGATGCACGAGAGCGGAGCATTTTTTAACTCTTGTATTAGTCAGCTCTGGTTGTAAACTTCCTTTGGGCAGTGTGCCATAACCTCTCAGGCAACCCAAGGTAAGATGGCCTATGTTGGCCAAAGACAATTCTCCAGAGAAGGCAGAATATGTTAAGTCATTATCAGCCAACACTCAGTAACTGCACCAACCCAGCAATTCTAGGCAGGGTATCAACTGTGTTTACTACAATTCAGAGAGGGGGAAAAAACTGCAAGCGGGCTATATTGGCAAGACAAAAGTGCATAATATCATATAATTGAGCTTGGACATAATAAATGGTTATTTTGTCGCTGAACTGTAAAGGTATACAATATGTTAAACGAAGGCAGGATTGATTGATTATATTATAGAATTATCAGGAAGAAAAGAACTCCAAAATTTAGATAAGATCTGTCCAACTTTATATCTTCTTTTGTTATTATTTTCAATTTTATTTTTCTTTTGAATTATAATATACATTCACAAACATTCAAAATGTAAAATGTATAATAGGGTATGCAATAAAAATAAATCACGTTCTCAAACTTACTTATCTGTCATCCAGTTTTCCTAAACAGAGGCAAGTTTGTATCACCTTTCAGAGATAGTCTTTGTACAAACCCATATCTATTTTCTTTTTGTCTCCTTAGTTACATAATTGAAAATATATCTTTGAGATCAAGCCATACAAATACATAAAAACTTTCTCTTTTTTTTTTTGCAGCTTCATAGTATTTTTATATGATTGCATCATACTTTATGTAGCCAGTTCTCTATTGATGAATAGTTAGGTTGTTTCTAATAATTTGTTATTACACATAATAGCAGAAATGTCTGTGTATCTATCATTTTACACGCTCATGAGTATAACTATAGGATGAATTCCAATAAGTAGAACCATTGAGTAAAACATTGTTTCAGTCAGCTTAGATTAAATTATGCCATTATAACAAATTATGTCAAATTCTCAGTACCTTACAGGTTTATCTCTCACTCATGTTACATTTCCATGGCAGGATGCTTTGGCTCTTTTCTACATCATCCTTGTTCTAGGACCTAGGCTGAAGGAGGCTTTCCAGCACATAGTAGGTTTTTGGTAGAAGGAAAATAGGAGATGGGTAATCATATAAGAGTTCTCAAAGTCTGCTTGGAAATAATGCGTCATTTCTACTCACAATTCATTGTGAAAGTAACATGGTCAAACCTGACATCAATGAATGTAGGTGTCCAATTCTCTCTTCAGAGGGAAGGGAAGCAAATATTTAGAATATCAGCACAATTCACCACAATGGGTAGGTATATTTATAAATTTGGTAGATGCCAACTTATTCTCTCTAAAAGTGTTACAAATTTAAACTCATTCCCTCACTGATACATTATGATATCAGACTCTTTGATCTTGGTTGTCTGAAAGGTGAAATATATTTTGATGTAAACTTAAGTTGAATTTCTCTTTTCGTGAATGGAATTCAGGCTATATTCATATTCATATATGTCTTAGCATAGAAACATTTAGGCATCTTCTAACATTGACTTCTTGTTTCTTTTCTTTGGACCCTACATTTCTATCCATTCAACCTATGATCACTAATTTTTTGTTGTTATCAAGTTAGCTTGTACGCCTGTAATTTTTCCCCACATGCTGACAGCTGATACATCTGTCGTGTATGGTTGACAAGCTATGTTTTGTATTTTTATAACAGGTTTTTAAAAAATAAAACACAAATGTAGTACTTTTTATATTTTTCTTCTAGATATCTTTTATTGTGTTTAGCCCAATGTTCAAATCTGTTATGATACTTTTTGCATCTTTTAAAATAATTTTTCTTCTTAAAAAAATAATGCAAGTAGGAAATATTGAAAATCCAGGCAGGAAAATAAAAATAATCCCATACCTCTTTATTCAAAGATGACCATTTATTTTGAATATTAATTCTGTCACCTTTCCTGTTAGATCACCTAGAATTGAGTCATTGTGGGGATTTAATAAATAAGCTTTCTAAGACTTTATTCATACTATCAAAAATAAATTAATAGTGTCAATGAGGTTTCCAGCTTTTCCTATCAGCTTCTCACTTGGCAGTTATCAAACAATTGGATAGAGATAAAATCCAACATGTGTTTCTTACAAACTTTTCATTTTGTGGTAGAGTATCTCTTTCCTTGGGGTTTGGGGGTGTGATTAAGAACTGTAGGTCTGGGCTTGGAATGTCACAAATTGGTGAGGAAGATTGAATTATTTGTGCTGGATCTGGAGCAGAAGGTCCCCACCCCCACCCCCAGAGGCAAAGAAGAAAACCAAACAACAATCCATTTTATAAATTCAAGGTCTGCAAATAGAAAAGATAATCTATGATCTATAAATACAAAGTGCAGAAGATCCAGAGATGAGAATCAAAGTTGGCAGTGGAGAATTTTTGAGTTTAGGACCTTGTCAAGGAATAAGTGAAGCAACTATTGTTTAGGGGCAGGGAAATTTCAAAAATGTTGTCAATTGCATTGACTATTTAACTTGCCCTTATAGGCTTGGGAGGATGGGCCTGGGGCACATGGGATGTCTGGACTGTTCTAATAGTCATCTGACAGTCTTCTCTGCCTTCTGTTCCTTAGACCTAACAGGTACTTCACAAGGAGGTTCACATTTACAGTTGTGAACAGAAAATAGAAAAAAACATAGTGTTTTGGAATGGGACCTGGAAAAGCTACTGGTTATTCATTAATTCACATCTAATAATACTAATTTTGAAGGGGTTCAAGAAATCTGAATAGCAGAAACTTTAAAAGTTTCCTGGTACCTGAAGATCAATGTCTGACATTCAGAATCCATTCAGAAGACTTTAAAATAGGAAAACTCATACAGTTTAGTAAAAAAAGCAGAGATATGATTGAAAGATTCCTTCTGATCCCTGAAGCTAGTCATTTTTTGCCTGCCATCTGATCTTTCTCTCTTTTCAATTGCACAGTTGCAAATTCTGTGAATAAGTGGTTTGGGTTAAATGCAACCTAGCTATGCAATTTGTTTTCTGTCATGGCCTATGACATTGAAAACTATTTTCTTTGTATCTATTTCTAAGCTAGTTGTCTCGTAATTTTGACAAATGCCCTATGCCTCTCCTTGTAAGGAAAAAGACCATGTGGCAGTTTTTCTAATGAGAGGTGCTATTTGTATCATCTTCCCAGTTCAGAGGATTATGGCGACAGGTGATTGACAGAAGAGAAATAGAGTATATAAAATGTTTATTTCACAAAATATAGCCATTGATGAGGTCCTGAACTAGGCTGTGAATGGGGATAGAAAAGAAGACATTTAGGATTTGAAGAAAAGAAGACCTGACAAGATTTGGGAATTGATTGTCTTTGAGGGATGGGGAAAGTTGCAAAGAGAGGGAGAAATCAAAGATGATTACGATTTTGAGTAAGGTGAAAGAATTGAAATAATATTTGCTTGTTTGTTTTCTGAAACCAGTGAAAACTTTGAAAGATGAGCAAAATATTTTGATAAACATCATTGTCATAACATGGAAACCATGATATGTGAGCAAACTGAATTTCAAATGTACCATGCTAGTCTTATTGAAAATAGTGTGGAAAAACACCTCACTGTAGTTTCTAATAAAAATATCTTATATATGCGATATGGTTATGCTGACAACTAGAGGAAATGAATCATCTGAATTTCTCTATATGTTTTTAAAACAAAGATGCATACCTTAATGAAGGGGTGGCAAATGACAGACTGTTTACCAAATCTGAACACCTCATGTTTTGGAACAGTTTGCGAGCTGAAAATGATCTTTTTAATTTTTAAAAGATTAAAAAAAAAAAAAAGGAGAATATTCTATGAGGTGAAAATTACATAAATTTCACATTTTAATGTTTATAATTAAAGTTTTATTGGAACATAATCCCTTCTATGGTTGCTTTCATTTATAATGGCAGTTTTGTAGCTTCAACAGAGACCATACAGCTTACAAAGTTTAAAGTATTGATTATCTGACCTTTTAAAGAAAACATTTGCCTACCCCTGCCTTAATTAATATAAGCTATAGATCTAATGTTAAGTTAAGAAAGCATGATAATGTAAATTGAAAGAATAACAAACAAAAAAAGTGGTTTAATTTTAGCAATATTTTTGGTTCATCTGTTCACTCAATAAGTATTTGTGGAGAGCCTACTATCTCTCTATTACTATCTGAGATGCTACAGATACACAAATTTGTTAACACAAATTGAACTTTAGTCCAATTTTTACTAATGAAACACTCGAAAATCAGTCCTCCTTTTGGTTATTCCTGGCAAAAGGTTGACAAGGAAATAGAATGTAGTTAGAATAAAGAGCTTCTTCTTAAGTCTCAATGTATTGTGCCAGAATTAGAGGTTTGGCAAAATAAGAGGAAAGACATGTAGTGAATCCAACTTCTCCCAAATTTATATATGGTTTTGAATTTGTACTCATTAAAAACAGGTAGAAACTGAAGAATGTATTATGTCCCTAGTACTTTTCTAGTATTTAGTTTTTAGTTCTAATCCTTTAAATGATTCAATAGGTTAGGTATGATTCCAATTTTACACATGAGGAAACTCAGATTAAGAGTAAATTGACAAATTCTCCAAAATAGTGCACTGCGAATATAGTTGGCATGTTCTATGTTCTAACATTGACTATAATCTATCTCATTGTTTTATTAAAAATATTAAATCTAACCCATAAGTATTTCTGGATAACATGTATTTTGTTGGTATTTCCAACATGTTCCACCACATAAACTTCTTAAATGTCTCTTTTAAGTATTTCTCTTTTCCCTAAAGATCCTCACAAGTTCTCACTTTTAAAAAGTATGTACCAATACATAGGAAGCCAATAATGGGCTTGTTTATCAATTTCTTATCATAGAATATCCTCTGTATCAATTGGAAATGTATGTGTATATGTGTTTCTTATGTATAGAAATGTTACAGTATAAAAGTTATATTCAAAATACACTATTTTGAAAAATCTGGGAGAATTATTTGAAAGATTCAGTTTCTTTATATGTGAAATGGAGGTGATACCTATACTTCTGAATAGTTGTAAAACTTAGAAATAAATAAATACCATTTTAAATTAATTCTGTTAATTTATTAATTTTTATCTATTTTTTAGTTTAGCAAAATGAAAGGGCTCCGGGACTGTGTCCATATCAAAGGCAGGAAGAGGCTGGTGAAAGCAATTACAAATGGCTACACAATTAGCTCTTATTTTCTATCATTCTAAAAAACAACCAGTCAAAATTAAAATCCAGAAATGCAAAACTCCAAAGCCCATTTCCTTTTTTTTCTTTTTGAGATTTTTTTATTGGGGAAGGGGAACAGGACTTTACTGGGGAACAGTGTGTACTTCCAGGACTTTTTTCCAAGTCAAGTTATTGTCCTCTCAATCTTAGTTGTGGAGGGCGCAGCTCAGCTCCAGGTCCAGTTGCCTTTGTTAGTTGCAGGGGGTGCAGCCCACCATCCCTTGCGGGACTCGATTAGTTGAACTGGCAACCTTGTGGTTGAGAGCCCACTGGCCCATGTGGGAATCAAACCAGCAGCTGTCTGAGTTAGGAGCATGGAGCTCCAACCACCTGAGCCACCGCCCACCCCCCCATTACCTTTTAAAAGGCCAACAGTTTTACAGTCTGTTCTAAGAAACCTGAAGATTCAACAGTGGCAATTTAAGAAATTTCATAAATATAATATATATATTATATATGTAATATGTATACATATATACATATATTACATATATATATAATTACATAGTTATATTGAAATAAAAAATATAATGCTCAAACTTTCAGTTAAACAGGACAGATTGTCCACATATATTTATTTCTATTCTTTCCCAAAATAGGAAATCACCGTAAAGACATTTTAAAAGATAAACTCAAAAAGATAAAAAGCGCAAAACAAAGCAGATTAGGATTAGCTTTCGGAATGTGGAATGTACAGAAATACTAAATGGTAATTGACTTAGAAGATCCAAATACACTGAAACTTAATCAAGCAGTGGTGTAAGCCAAGAAACGATCTAATTCCTCAAAAGTGAAGACATGGCAACAGTACAAGTATCTGAAAGTGAGGGTAAAAATGGGGCTAAAAAAAATGAGGATTTGATAAATCTGTGAGAAAAGCAGTGAGAAGTCCAGATCCCACCCAACACCTCAGCGGAAAAATAGTGGTGGGAAGGATTCTATACCCCAACAGGGTTATTCCTGTGAATGTATACAGAGGGTGCCAAAAATATGTCTACACATTTTAAGAAAGGAAAAAATACTGTATTGAAATTGTAATAATATATACCAATAGCAAAAGATGAATACAAGTGATGTGTATACATTTGGGGCCAACCCCGGTATACAACAGTGAAACTAACCATGTGTCTTTCCTCATTCATTTTCCAGAGACTGGCAACCAGACTTCTAACTTTAAGCAAAAACTATTCTTCTCTAGGTAATCTAAAGAAAAGATACTGTCAATTGGGGTTTTCCAACAAAATATTGCAACCAAATCACTATAGTGAAACCTAAATTCAACAAACCTATAGCTTTTAAAGCATTTTTGATATACCACTTAATACATAAATAGCCAAGAAAGCATCTGTAGACATCCCACTCAAGCCTATAACGCAAGTGATTGAGACAAAACATACAAACATATGAACAGGGGAAAAGCCCAAGGAGGAAACAGTATGTAAGAAGAAAAGTTTAAATGTACATGTACTAATAATCTCAGAAAAATAAAAAGAATCATTGCATTCATGGGACAAGAATAGAAATATAATGTGCTTGTTCAGAGTAAGAAAACTATTTAAAACTTAAAAATATGACAAAAAGGAAAATCTCAGTGTAAGAGTTGGAAGATAAAATTAGGGAAATCTCCCAGAAAGTATAGCAAAGTGACAAGAAGATGAGAGTTAAATGGGGAAAAAGGTAAGAAAATTAAAGAACCAATTCAAAAGGCAGAGCATTAGAATGATAGGAGTTCAATGAAGAAAGAACAGAGAAGTCAGAGCACAGGAAATCATTACATAAACAATCGAGAATATTTCTCTGAACTAAAAGACAGGAATTCCAAGACTGAAAGTGTCAGTTAAGTACTTATTGAGTAGATATAACAGTTCTACTCCAGAGCACTTAAGAGTGAAAATTCAGAACTATAGGTTATACAGAAAATTCTAAAGCTTCCAGAAAGATAAAGTATATCACATACAAAGGACCAGAAAACAGGATGGCTTTGGACTTCCTAAGAGCAGCGCTGAAAGCTGACAGACAATGAAAGTAACTGGAACTCTGAAGTAAAAAGATTTTGACTCCAGTTTTTTATTCTTAAACAAACGACAAATCAAGGGTAAGGATAGACATTTTCAGATATTCAAGAGCTTCAAGAAATTTACCTCTCGGGCATTTTTTCTTAGGAAACTTTTGAAGGACTGCTGTACTATAATGAGGGAGTAACCAAGAAAAAGGAAGACATGGAATCCAGAAAAAGAATTGTCTTCCTTTAAGAAAGAGGCAAAGACTATCTCCAGGATGAATGTGATGGAATATGCTAGGAATGTAGTAGGTCATTGGATACCAAAAGCAAAAATAGAACAATTCAGAAAGTTCCAAGAAGATTATCTTTAAGAAAACAAAAATAACAGAAGATCTGATGTCATTGCAAGAGTTTGGGCATATTTTGGTGATTAGTACGTATAAAATCAAATCAACAACAAAAAAATGAGACCATTATTAGCTACAGAGAAAACAAAAATGTGATTAAAGAAGAAAAACTAGTCTTAGTTGATACATAGCTTCTATGTGAATAGTCCTTACATAAACAGAATAATGTACCCTGAATAATTTTAATCAAAATTATATAATAATGTTAGTGGAATGATGGAAGAGTTGGGAAGTATGTATGTTTCTCTCTGGTGCCTAGTGAGTAAAAGAGAGCTAAATCTTCATCTTCCATTATGGGAATTCAACAGATACTATCTAAACCAGGAAGATCAAGCAGTAGCTTGAGACAAACTATCCAAAAGTAACAGCTACAAAGCTAAAACAGTTGAAAGAATGCCTCTGAGGAAGCAGAAATAGAAGGAAGAGTTGAGGAATTGCTATTTTTCTTAATAAGTATGTAGAACTCCTGGAGTCTTTGAAATATGTGCAAAAATAACTTCGACAATCATAAAAATCAAATTTAAGAAAATGTTTACACTGAAATGTTTTAATTTTTAACAGTTAGAAACAGATTTATTTGGCTTATGCAACCAGGGTAATTGATTTTGTAGAAATCTCATAATACAGCTTCTCTTAAAATGTCTGTTCTTATGCAACTTCTTGTAGCTGAGCCATTAATTAAAAGATTGTTGCTTGACACTGTTATTATCATTATATTATTATTATTATTATTATTAAATTCAGGATTGTATATGTTCATTCACCTAAAATTGTGGTATTACCTATTAACTACTTGGGCATGTAAAATAGGCTTTTTTGTTCCCTCAGACAATTAATATTAAACTAATATAAAATTGAGCAAAAACCTGAATGCAGAAAGTGATATAGATACTCATATAGTGCCATATGGATACTAGACTATTTGGGGGGCATCACTGCATAAATTATATAAATGTCTAACCACTATACTCTACACCTGAAGGTAATATAAAATAATATTGAATGTTAACTGTAATTGAAAAAAATAATTTAAAAAATATTGCTAAATTCTTTTCAAGATTAATATCAGCATACCATTTTTTTGCAGGGCACATGCGATAACAAAGTGTGGTTTGTACAGTAAAAAGTAGTACCTGGCAATTGTATGTTCATAGTCAGGCTTCTGGCAAAATGTCCTCTGTGTCACTCAGGAGTTTTTAACTGTAAGCTACAGAAACGGATGCCGGTGAACCCAAACAATAGAGGGTTTCCTGGAAAGATCCTAAGGATGCTACTGGAGATGGGGAGGCTACTCGACTTGGTGGCTGGAACAGCCAAGGAGCCTTTGGAGGACGAGGGTGCCCACGGCAGGCTGTGTTGGTTGCAGGAGTGGTGTGTTGGGGCCACTGCTTCTGTCAGAGGAAACTCCCCCTGCTATCGTCTCTGCATCACTTGCTGAATATTCAGAGTGTATCTCCGTACAGTTCAGCTGGCTGAGATTCAGCCATTTGCTTTTCCCTTGGCTTACTAAGGTGGTGAGAGGAAAGAATTGGCATTTTTGCTTCTTTGATTAAGGACCAGCAGACTGACTTCTTTGCCACTAGACTACACACTGGGGAAAAACCAGTAAGAAAGGAGAGAACAATTAGAAATGCCAAAAAGCAGCAAAAAGCTGCTTCTTGTTAGACATGCCTGAACTATTGAGTTTACTCAGTGGTCTACTCAAAGAGCATTGTTAATTGTCTGAAGAGCAAGTTGTTGAGAATGTTAGATTTTTGGCAAACTGATAGTGAAAATCTTGTGATCAGGGTGACATGGATCTCAGCAAGACCGAGTTGTTTCCTTTTCATATATTGGAATCCAAGCATAACATGGGTGAAATTTCTGGCTTGGCTCAAATGTAGATATCTATGTAGTCTACCCAAGAGAAAAATGGGGCATTTACCCGTTGGTCTCTGTGATGATACTTAAGGATTTGGCTTTCTGTGTGGTTCTATGTATATGTCTGTTAGGAAGAACAGAAAGGGCCCGAATGGCTTGGAAATTCTTTAAATATATTGACATCAAGACAATAAGCTTGACTTCTTTTAAAAAGCTGTCATTTTTTATTGGTCTCTTATGTTTACTGTTTTTTTTTTATAGTGCTTGTTTTATTATTTCCCTTTTCATGGTAAAATAACAGGCGCAGTAAATCATCCCCTTAATCAGAAGAAAGAGTGATGACTAGTAGAATTTAATGTGTCGCCATGTCTAGGAAAATCAGGAAGTCTAGACTAGAGAGCGTGGAGAAAGGGAAAGCAATGAGGAGAACAAGCAAGGCTTTAGCTTCAACTTTTCTACACCAATAACTTGTACAACATTATCTTTTAATAGTTCTGTAATTTCTTTCTGTACTCTAAATTTCAGCAAGGAATGTACTGAAACGGTAAATCCTCTCTTCTGCAAACAGAATGTCAAAAAGCTCAGCAAAGCATTTACAAATAATAAAGGAACTGAAGACAAAATAGAAAAGAAACCAATAATGAGGAGAGAAGAAAAATTTTCAAATGAGATTGAAAATCAAGAGGAGAACATATGAACTAGACCATTAAATAAACAAGGAGCAATGGAAGTCATTCAGGAAACTTACAGATAAAGATTTTATAGATTTTATAGATGTGAGTAAAGTGCCAGAGAGTCTCCTTAAGATTGGTATACATTATTTGAAGTCAAATTTTACGGTGAGGTGGAGAAATAGAATCCCATACTCGCTCGTCACTGGTTTATCTACTGCAAATGAATGTGGCTGACTTTTTCTCCCTTGCATGCAACATCTGCACATCTTGAGGTAGCTTACAAAGGTCCAAATGCCTCAAGTTTATCTTAGCTGGCTTTTAATATGATGAGAGTTTAGTGATGTAAAGGGCTTTTTTAAATGCAGTGCAATCCTATGCTAGGTAGACCATAAATAACTTTTGACTGCATATTCTATAAAGAGTAAAGCATCTAATTATGAATAAAACAAGCCATTTCTCAAATGTGTGTGGCAAATACCAAGATTAATTTACTTTTCGTGTTCGCAGTAATAAGATAGACTGTAACTAAGGTGAACTCAAGTGAAAATACTATAATAAAACTTAAACAGCATTAGCTGTTCCTAAGTTTGTAATTACGTTTTTATGTTCAACAACAACAAAAATGTATACACATGGTTTCATGGGTGAAACATTTCCATAAGAATTATGAAATAGGAGTCAGTCACCTGTCCTCCCTGTCTCATGCATTTCCCATACCCCAGAGTTCACCTGTGTATGCTTATTTACCCTTCATATTGTCAAATAACATTGTTATATTGGTACTTTTTAAAAAATAAATTTAAGCATAAATTTGTTCATTTCCCACTATGGGAAATGTGAATTTAGATTTTTTTTTTCACTTTTTCACCCTCCCTATTGCACAAATTTTCCCATGCTAGAGAGTTATAACATAACTTTACTTGGATCAGTATTCAGGATTCACATGATTATATTTTTGTAAATGTTGACACGGCTATATTTTATACTAGGGTTATTTTTCCTTTCTTCAACAACCTTCTGTATATCTTATTATTATTAAGGGTAATGATTTTTTTTTTTCAATTTCAGTTGACATTTAATATTATATTAGCTTCATGAGTACAGTACCATGGTTAGACATTTATATAACTTATGAAATGATCACCCTGATAAGTCTAGTACCCACCTGGGTACTGATTTTTATTGACATAATTTTCTGTGTCCTAACTCTTCATGAGTTGTTCCAAATTTGTTAGGATTGTATCAAGTTCTTCTTGGAGACAAGTCTTCAGAAGCTTCTGATCTGCTCCAGCTGGATTGGTTGTGCTCTACGCTTTGCAAATGCCATGATCCTGAGATTTTCCTTCAAGTTCAACCTAGAGAGATCCCTTTCTTTGCTGAGTTGGAGCTCCCATTCCCTGAAACTCTCACTTTCCTCTTCCTTGATTTACTCTCATGATGGTAAAGCAACTTTTTCAGGGGCTTTGTGAGAAAGGCAGCATGAGAAATAAATTGCTTTTGAGAGGTTACACATCTGAAAATATCATGAGTCTATCCTGATACTTCACTGATAGTTTCACTGGCTATGGTGTTATTGATTTAAAATAATTTTTCTACAAATTTGAAAGGCATTTCTCGATTGTACTCTATCTTTGGTATAAATTTGACAGATCAAAATATTTTCCAATTTCTAATTGGGGAAGCTTTTACAATCTTCCCTTTATCCCTGAAGTGCAGAAATTGTACAATTAAATGCCTTTGTGTCAGCTGATTTTCACTTATTTTGCTGGGCACTATCTAGGAGCTCATATTCTTCATTTCTAGGAATTTTTCTTGAATTATTAATGATTTTTTACTTTCTAGTTTTTCTGTTCTTTCTTTCTGGATTTCCTATTAGTTAGATGTTGGATCTCCTAAACTGGTCCTCTAATTTTCTTACATTTATTTTAAAATAATTTTCTCTCTTAAAGTTTTTAAAAAAATGTTTTATTATGTTATACTTTCTGTGAGAATTTCTTTACCTTATCTTTCAAAATTTTCTCTCATTTTTATTTCTGTTTTTAATTTTTAAAAACAATTATTCCTTGCTTGTTTGTATTATATAGCATTCATCATTTTTTTCATGGATGCAATGTTTTTCTTACCTCTGAATATAGCAATATCACTTGTTTAAAAATTTCCTTCAGTATGTGTAATATCTGCTCCCTCTGCATTGCTTGTTTGTTTTATTCTCTGTCTGTTCATATTATAAGTAGTAGATTAAAAGCTTTTTTGGAAACACATACCTAGGGATAGTTTTTCTATTGCAAATGTCATAGTAGGAAGATCTGGCTGGACTGTTTTATTGAAAGACTGTGAGTTTTAGTATTTTAGATCTTTCTCTTGGTCTAGTAAAAATTCCCAGAAAAGAATGTTCCAGATATATGTCTTCCTGCTAGCATTTTGGAAACTGAGTGGGGAAGAGGGCTAAAGGGTTCTCAGCATTCATTATGTAAACACTGATTACCCCTGTCCCCCAACCCATAACCTGCTCTCAGTGGTGGCTGCTCGTCTCCAATCCAAAGACCTTCCGTTTTATACTTTCCAGGTAATAAACCTACAGTTTTAACTATTGGTTAGTGTGTGGTCTGCTCAGGCTGTCATAACAAAATATCACAGACCACATGGTTTAAACAACAGAAATATATGCTGTCATAGTTTTGGAGGCTAGAAGTTCAAGATCAAGGTGCCAGTAAGTTAGTTTTTCCTGAGGCCTCTCTCTTTGACTTGCAAACAGCTGTTTTCTTCTTGTGTCCTCACATGGTCTTTCCTCTGTACATACATATTCTCTTTCTCTCTCCATGTTTTCATTAGGATTCCTGTCCTGTTGGATTTGGGCCCCACCCTTCTGAGGTCATTTAACCTTAATTAACTCCGTAATGGCCCTTTCTCCAAATATAGTCACATTGGGTGTTAGGACTTCAATATACGAATTTGGGGGGTGGGAGAGGACACACAATTCAGTCTGTAACAGCTGGGGAGAGGCAAGTGTTCAGTTTTACAGAGTGTGACTGGGGAACTTTCTTAAATTCACTCTACAAACATTTTTTTTTTTTAATCCCATATTCCCTCGTACCTCCAGAGTTCATGAAACTATTAGTGATTCCGTGATATAAATCATGTTATGCCTTTTTCCTCCTCACTGCCAGCTTATAATTGAGCTTTTGCAGAGCTACTCAATTAGAAATTTTCTCTTACCTTTCCCAGTTTCAAATCTGTGTTGCTACAACAGATATGATATAAAAATAGGTAACGATTGCTATGTTATTGGAGCCAACCAATCAGAAAGGATGCCTAACTGATAATAATGAACCCAAGCCAGATACCATATAGGAACCTAGCAGCTGAACGCTACTGCTCTGCTTTTTCCTTCTTTTACTCTTTATGAATATATGCCATTTAAAATAAAATTCCTTTATCTGTCATCATATTATGGTTTGTAGAGGAAGCACAGTTAAATGTGTGTGTTTAATCTATTATCTTTTGCCAGAAAAGCATTTTTTTCCAAATTTTAAGATTAAACATGAAATATTGCTTTAATTCGGCTTATTCCTGGCTAAATGTGACTATTTAAAATGTTTAAATATTATCAATAGACCAGATTCGTTGGATAGCTTTCAGGAAAGAGTTTAAGAAGAAATAAATTGAGTGTATAAGCTGCTTTAGGTGTTGTATACAGTCATCTTAGTGATCCTCCAAATCATGAACTATAAAATTAAAAAACAAAACAAAAACCCTTTACTGTTGTATTTTCAATATTTTTATCAATGCATGAATCCCTTTTACAACAATTTCCACCTTCTCTGATTGTCCCTGAGATTCAGTACAATCTTGATCATTTTCCCACCTTTTGATTTCATATATGCTTCTATTACTTAACTTACTACTTTTCAATATGCCACACATCGTTAGTTTCCTAGTCAATATTATTCCTAATTCTCCTTTGCTAAGAGAAGTTGGATTTGGTATGTAAAATATTTGCTTTTCCTCGGTCTCTTGTAGCTCGATGCCCATGTGACACAGTTCCAGCCAATGAGACATAACTAGAAATCTCTTGGAATTCCTGTAGACATTCAACATTTTTGGATAAAGAAGTGAATAACTAAATAATCCCAGCAAATTGTCAGATTCTGATGTAAATATCCCAAGTTAGAGACCTACGCTTTTAACTCTCATTAAATGATTCATTATTTCTGTAGAACTGAAGATTCTGAATTTTACAGCTCTAGCTCTAATATATATACAGAGGATGCCAAAAAAAAGTATACACATTTTAAGAAAGGAAAACTGTATTAAAATTGTGATAATCAATGTATACCAATAACAAAAGATGAATACAAGTCACGTTTGACTTCAGTAATTACAAAAGGTGCACAAAGTGGTTACCATCGGCGTCCAGACACTGCTGATTACAGTGAACTACTGCTTGAGCAACATTGACCAAAGTATCTATTTGTATACATTCTAATTTTGGCACTCCAGCCATATATACATATATATGCATACATACATATATATATATATATATATATATATATATATATATATATACACACACACACACACACATATATATGTGTGTGTATGTATACATATAACCCATATATGTATACATATAACATGTATATATATATATTCATATATACATACACACACATATATATATACGTGTATATATGTATATATAGCCAAGGGTTCACAAACCATAGACCAGAGATTGTTCTTAAAAATAAAATTTTAGTAGAACATAGCTATACCTTTTATTCATGTATCGTCTATTGTTGCTTTGATACAACAACAACAGTTGAGTATTGCAACCAAGACTACATGGCCCCAAAATTCTAAAATACTGACAATCTAGCCCTTTACAGTATGTGGGCCTCTGTTTCTAAATCATTTAGCCTCCCTGAGGCTCCTTTTTTTAATCTTTAAACATTGTGACTTATGAGCATTTTAAAAAGGATTTTCTGATTTTTTTATTATTAGTTTCATGTGTACAAAATAATGTAATAGTTAGACATTTATACCCCTCACAAAGTGATAACCCCCTCCCCCAATCTATTACCCCTCTGACATCATACATAGCTGTTACAGTTCCACTGACTCTATTCCTCCACATCCTGTGACTACATATATATTAAATTATAGTTGACATTCAATATTATTCAGCTTCAGCCTCAGATGTACACTGCAGTGATCAGGTATCTACACAGTTCATGAAATGGTCTCCCTAATAAGACAAGTGTCCATTGGATACCTCCAAAATCTTTACAACATTGTTGATTATATTCCCCAAACTGTCTTTCATATCCCCATGGCAATCTTGTGGTTACTGATTGTGCTCCCTAATCCCCTCACCTTCTCCCCCATCCTCACACCCCTCCCATGTAACTACCCTCAGTTTTTCCTCTATGTCTCTGAGACTGTTTCTGATTAGTTTGTTTATTTATTCTATTCTTTAGATTGCACATATAAGTGAGATCATACAGTATTCGTCTTTCTCCATCTGACTTACTTCACTTAGAATAATGTTCTCTAGGTCAATCCATATCATTGCAAATGGTTAAGATTTAATTCTTCTTCATGGCTGCATAATACTCCATTGTATAAATGTACAAGTTTCTTAATCCAGTCATCTACCGATGGGCATTTCAGTTGTTTCCATGTCCTCGCTATTGTGAATAGCACTGCAATAAACATAGGGGTGCACAAATTTTTTTGAATTTGTGTTTTGGATTTCTCCGGATAGATACCTAGGAGTGGAATTCCAGTTTTTTGAGTTACCTCCATACTGATTTCCATAGTGGCTGTACCAATCTGCAATCCCACCAGCAGTGCACAAGGAATCCCTTTTCTCCACATCCTCACCAGTACTTGTTGTTTGTTGGTTTATTGATGATAGCCATTCTGACTGGAGTGAGGTGATATCTCGTTGTGGTTTTTATTTGTATTTCTCTAATGATTGGTGAGATTGAACATTTTTTCATATGTCTGTTTGCCATCTGAATGTGCTCTTTAGAAAAATGTCTCCATGTCCTCTGCGTATTTTTTAATTAGGTTGTTTGGTTTTTTTGGTGTTGAGTTGAATGAGTTTTTTATGAATGTTGGATATTAGATGTATCAATGAAAAATGTCTTCTCCCATTCAGTAGGATGCATTTTATTGATGGTTTCCTTTTCTGTGAAAAAACTTTTTAGTTTGATGTAATTCCATATGTTTGTTTTTTTTTCTTACTTCCCTCTCCCAAGGGGAAATGTCAGTAAAAATATTACTAAGGGTAGTGTCTGCAAATTTAGTTCCTATATTTTCTTCTAGGAGTTTTATGGTTTCAGATCTTATATTTAAGTCTTCAATCCATTTTGAATTTATTCTTGTATATGGTGTAAGGAGGTGGTCCAGCTTCATTTTTTTGCATGTGTCTGTTCGGGTTTCCCAGCACCATTTATTGAACACACTTTCTTTACCCCAATGTAAATTCTTGCTTCCACTGTCATAGATTAAATGACTATGTAAGTATGGATTTATTTCTGGGCTCTCTATTGTTTTCCATTGATCTATGTGTCTGTTTTTATGCCAGTACCATGCTGTTTTGATTACTAGAGCCTTGTAGTATGATTTGATGTCAGGTATCATGATACCTCCCACTTTGTTCTTCTTTCTCAAAATTTCCAAAGCTATTTGGGGTCTTTTATGGTTCCATATAAATTTTAGGATTATATGTTCTATTTCTGTGAAAAATGTCCTTGGTAGTTTGGTAAGAATTGCGTTGAGTCTGTATATTGCCTTAGGTAATATGAACATTTTAACTATATTAATTCTTCCTCTCCATGAGCATGGTATGTGTTTCCATTTATTTGTATCCTCTTCAATTTCTCTTTTCAGTGTCTTATAATTTTCTGAGTACAGATTTTTCACTTCTTTGGTTAAATTTATTCCTAAGTATTTTATAGGTTCTGAAGCAATTGTAAATGGGACTGTTATCTTAATTTCTCCTTCTGATATTTTATTATTGGTATATACAAATGCAACTGATTTCTGAATATTAATTTTGTATCCTGCTACTTTACTAAATTCATTTATCAGTTTTAAGAGTTTTTTGGTGGAGTCTTTGGGGTTGTCTCTATATAGTATCATGTCATCTCCATATAATGACAATTTTACTTCCTCCTTACCAATTTGGATGCCTTTTATTTCTTTTTCTTGTCTGATAGCTGTGGATAGAGCTTCTAGGACTATGTTGAATAAAAGTGGAGAAAGTGGGCAACCTTGTCTTATTCCTGATTTTAAGGGGAATGGTTTTAGCTTTTCCCCATTGAGTATGATGTTAGCTGTATTCCTACTTTCTTAAGAGTTTTTTATCATAAATGGCTGTTGGATCTTGTCAAATACTTCTTCTGCATCTATTGATATGACCATATGATTTTTAGTTTTCATTTTGTTAATGTGGTGTATCACATAAATTGATTTGCGAGTATTGAACCAACCTTGCATACCAGGATTTAATCCCACTTGATCGTAGTGTATGATCTTCTTAATGTATCGCTGAATTCTGTTTGCTAATATTTTGTTGAGGATTTTTGCATCTATGTTCATTAGGGATACTGGCCTGTAGTTTTCTTTTTTGGAACGTCTTTGTCTGATTTTGGGATCAGGGTGGCTTTGTAAAAAAAGTTTGGGAGCTTTCCTTCTTTCTGGATTTTTTGGAATAGTTTGAGGAGAATAGGTGATAATTCTTTTTTGACTGTTTTGTAAAATTTACTTGTAAAGTCATCTGTTCCAGGGCTTTTGTTTGTTGGGAGATTGTTGATTACTGATTCAATTTCACTGGTAGTAATCAGTCTCTTCAGAGTTTCCATTTCTTCTTGAGTTAGCCTTGGAAGGTTGTATGCTTCTAGAAAATTAATCCGTTTCTTCCAGATTGTCTAATTTCTTGACGTAGAGTTGCTCATACTATTTTCTTAATTTTTTTTTATTTTTTTGTATTTCTGTGGTGTCTGTTGTCACTTCTCCTCTTTCATTTCTGATTTTATTAATTTGAGTGCTCTCTCTCTTTTTTTTGATGAGTCTGGCTAAAGGTTTCTCAATTTTGTTTATCTTCTCATAAAGCAGCTCTTGTTTTCATTGATCTTTTGTATTGCTTTTTGGTCTCTATTTCATTTATTTCAGCTCTGATCTTTATTATCTCCTTCCTTATACTCCCTTTGGGCTTATTTTGCTGGTTTTTTGTTTGTTTGTTTGTTTGTTTTGTTTTCCAGTTCTCTTATGTGTAAGGATAATCTGTTGATTTGAGATTTTTCTTGTTTCTTTAGGTAGGCCTGCATTGCTATGAATGTCGCTCTTAGGACTGCTTTCACTGCATTCCATAGATTTTGTGTCGTGTTTTCATTTTCATTTGTCAAGGTATCTTTTGATTTCTTCCTTGATCTCACTGTTGACCCATTCATTATTTAGTAACAAGTTATTCAGCCTTCATGTATTTGTTTGTTTTCCAGTTTTTTTCTTGTAATTGATTTCTAATTTCATAGCACTGTGTTCAGAGAAGACGCTTGATATGATTTCAACTTTCTTAAATCTATTGAGACTTGTTTTTTGGTCTGACATGTGGTTTATCTTCAAAAATGTTCTGTGTGCGCTCGAGAAGAATGCATATTCTGCAGCTTTGGGGTGAAATTATCTAAAAATATCAATTAAGTCCAACTGATCCAAAGTGTCATTTAAGGCCGCTGTTTCCATATTGATTTTCTGTCTGGAGTATATATCCCTTGTTGGCAGTGGTGTGTTGAAGTCCCCTACTATGATAGTGTTACTGTTATTTCTGTCTTTATGTCAGTCAGTATCTGTTTCATATATTTAGGTGCTCTTATGTTGGATGCGTAGATGTTTACTAGGGTTATGTCCTCTTATTGGATTGATCCCTTTATTATTATGAAGTGTCCTTCTTTGTCTTTTATTATATTCTTCATTTTAAAGTCTAGTTTTTCTGATATAAGTATTGCTTCTCCAGTTTTTTTCTCATTTCCATTTGCATAAATTATCTTACTCCATCCCTTCGCTTTCAGCCTGTGTGTGTCTTTTGATCTGAGGTGAGTCTCTTGTATACAGCCTATACAGGGGTCTTGTTTTCTTATCCACTCAGCCTCCCTATGTCCTTTGATTGGAGCATTTAATCCATTTACATTTAAAGTGATTATTGATAGGTACGTAGTTATTGCCATTTTGTTATTTGTATTTCTGGTCTTCATTAGGTAGATTGTTTTCATCTTTCTTCTGTTTAAAGAAGTCCTTTTAACATTTCCTGCAATGCTGGCTTAGTGGTAATTCTTTTAGCTTATTCTTTTCTGGGAAGTTCTTTATCTCTCCTTCAATTTTAAATGATAGCCTTGC
Source organism: Rhinolophus sinicus (assembly GCF_036562045.2). NCBI lineage: Eukaryota > Metazoa > Chordata > Mammalia > Chiroptera > Rhinolophidae > Rhinolophus > Rhinolophus sinicus. Next base: position 74,530,314 of record NC_133751.1, read on the forward strand.
TGGATAAAGCAATCTAGGTTGTAGGCCTTTGTTTTGCATGACTTTGAATACCTCCTGCCACTCCCTTCTGGCCTGCAAAGTTTCTGTAGAAAAATCAGCTGGTAGTCTTATGGGAGCACCCTTGTAAGTAATTCTCTGTCTGTGTTTTGCTGTTTTTAAGATTCTCATTTTGTTTTTAACCTTTGCCATTTTAACTATAATGTGTCTTTGTGTGAGTCTGTTTGAGTTCATCTTGGTTGGAACTCTCTGCACTTCCTGGACTTGTATATTGATTTCCTTCACCAACTTAGGGAAGTTTTCCATCATTATTACTTCAAATATGTTCTAGATCCCTTGCTCTCTCTCTTCTCCTTCTGGTATTCCTATGATGCACATGTTGCCCTTGATGTTATCCCACAGGTCTCTTAAACTATTTTCATTGTTCTTTGTTCTTTTTTCTTTTTGTTGTTCCGCTTGAGTGCTCTGCTATCTTGTCTTCTAAATCACTGATTGGATCTTCTGCTTCATCTAATCTGCTGGTAATTCCTTCTAGTGTGTTCTTTATTTCAGTTATTGTATTATTTAGTTCTAACTTGTTGTTTTTTATGATTTCTCTATCCTTCTCTATGTTGTCACTAAGTTCCATAAACATTTTTATCATCAGTGTTCTACACTCTGTCTCTGATAGGTTGGTTACCTCTATTTCATTTAGTTCCAGTTTTGGAGGTTTCTTCTGTTCATTTATTTGAGACATGTTTCTTTGTTTCCTTATTCTAGCTGTCTCTCTGTGTTTGCTTCGATGTATTAGGAGATCCCTTAAGTCTTTCAGTCTTTGCAGGGTGGACTTATGTACTATGTGTCCTTTATATTTTAATTGCACAGTCTCCCTATTCTCCTGTGCGTGTGTTCCAGAGGTGTCCCTCATGTTGTGTGTATTCTCCTGTTGAAGCTGAGCTTTAATTGCTTTAGGCTTGTCCATAGATGGGGTTGACTCCTAGGCTGACTAGCTGTGAGAATTGGCTATGCCCACAGTGTATGAGCTGCTGTGTAAGGGTTGAGCCCTCAGGTAAGGCTTGGCCCCTACGGGCTCTTGTGCCTGGAGAGAATTCCTTTTGGGTGTGTCACTTGTAGGTCAAACCCGTAATGCTCTGGTTTAGTCTGGCATTGGTTCTCGGTGTGTTGATTCTTGGGTCTCTTGGGCTGGGTCCTGGTGCAGGTGTATTTCAGAACAAAACAAATCAACAAGCACAACAACAATAACAAAAAAACAAATATACTCACATGTAAAAACAACTGACAACCAACACTCAACACAAACAAAAATATCAAAAATACAAAAAAAGAAACAAAACAAAAAATAGCAACACCGAAAAGAAATCATAAAGAGAAATGGAAAGAAAAAGGAAAAGTAGAGCAAGAAAAGGAAAAAAGAAAAGAAGAGAGAGAGAAAGGGGAATATATATAAGAGTGTGATATATATATATATATATATATATACACACACACACACACACACACACACACACACACATATACTAAAATAGAAAAAAACAAAAACAGCGCCAATCTTGGCTTAAGCCCACCAAGCTATCTCCAGGTTGTCCTCTGCTGTACAAAGACTCCTCTATGTCTTGTGGAGGCAGAACCGGCCACCTGGTATCCAGACTGACCCTGGCACTGCAGTTATAGATGAGTGGGGCTATGGGATATGTTGGTAGTTTTTACAAAGTCAGTGCAGTTTCTGCTGTCACCTGCACAAGTGCGCGCTGAGATCACCACAGCCAGCCACCAGGAGGTGGGCTTCTACCCTGTGTGCAGGTCTCCTGGGTTTTAGCATGGGGGCTGGGTAGGCAAGTGACAGGCCAGCCCAGGAGTGACACACTCTTCCCAGCCTCTTCCCTAGGTCACAGCAGCAAAATGTCTTTCTCCAGTTCTTGAGGGCTACAGCTCCTCTGTAATCTGACACTACTCCTGTGTTCAGGGACCAGTTTAAGACTCTGGAAGAGCGGGGGTGGGAGAGCTGTGGGAAAATAGGGGGAGTGACCCAGGTATAGCGTTTGCTTTCTGTCTGACCGAGAGATCCCAGCCTCAGTTCTCAGCTGAGGTTTCTGCCTCAAACGCTGGACACTATACTGATCTTTCATCAGGACTGCGGGGTGCAAGGAGGGAGCCCACTGCCTGGCTGCTGTAATCTCTGGTCTGCATCCTGGGGTCACCATGTCTCTGCAGCCACAGATGCAGGCCCTGTCTCCACACCACTCCCTTCTCTCTTCCCTGCTCGCCCAGTTTGCCCTCCTTCAGGTAAACCTTGCACATGTTTCTTAGATGTTCTGTGTGATGAGCAGAGAATCCTTTGATGGGTTATAGATGTTAAATTTGTGGTAACTTCTAGAGGAGAACTCAAGAAGCCCACCTCACAGCCGCCATTTCCATGATGTCCCCTCTCATGTAATTTTTACAACTAGAAGCTATTTTAAAAAGTAGTGAATAACCAGCAAAGTTGTCTTTTTACATTGTATTCCTTCAAATACAGCAAAGCATGAGGACAGCAAAGCATGATCTCCCTAAGTTATCTTTTTTTAGGCTAAATCATAGCAGTTCATCTAGCTATTTCCCATATGAGAAACGACACATTATTTTGTAAAGAATTTTATTTCATTTTTCAATTTTACCACTAAAATCTAGAGCTCAGAACACAATACAATCCCACAGTATGGTATGACACGCACAGAGAACAACTTCCAAAATGATAAATTTTCTTGAAAACTAAATTCTGATGAACTCATTCCAAGACTATGTTTATTTCCTATTACAACTCAATATTGAGTTTTGTGGAATTAAAACTCTTAGATTTTTTTTTTTGACTGCCTCATCAGTCATTTAAATTGACATTCATGTTTTTCCATTTGTTCCTGTAAAAACACATCTCACTGATTTTAACCCATCTTTTAAATTCAGTGAACTTATTTTAAATATTGACTTTGCTTCATTATTTCATTATTTTACCTATTCCTCTAAATCTTGAAACTTTTAAAAAATTTAATATGTGAATGACAACTTATTGAAAAACATCTTGCTATAGGGCAGACTTGTGTCATCATTATCACTATATATATATATATATATATATATATGTTTGCTGATGTTTTACTATGTATTAGACCTGAATCAAATCTTTTTATGCATTATCTTAAAATATATTCATGAAAATGTTTTCCTAATATCCCCATTTTCCTAATATGTTCTTAATATCCCCATTTTACATATAAAGTATCTGAAGCCCAAAGAAGCTAAATTAAAACTCAGGAAGTCTTGGGGATTTCCAGTCAAGATGGCAGAATAGGTAAATGCTGTGCTTGCCTCTTCTCATGACCACATCAAAATTACAACTAACTACAGAACAACCATCGTTGAGAATCACCTAAAGTCTAGCTGAACCAAAGTCCTACATCTAAGGTGTGGAATGGGCTGGTATAATATCCATGTGGGACCATTAAGAATCAGGAGGGATATCTCGGCTGTGACGGTCCTACATCTCCCACCCCCCCTGCCCCCCAGCAGGCTCCATAGTCCAGGGTTCCAGAGCTGGGGAAAAGAAGCCCCATAATTCTGGCTGTGAAAACGAGTGGAGATTGGGGTTGAGTGAGATTAGAGTGGCTACAATCATAGGTGTTCTTCTTAAAGGGTCCTCACACAGACTTACTCACTGGCAGACTCACTCTTTCTGAGCTCCAGCATTGGGGTAGCAGCTCCACAGTCACCAGGGACATACAGGGAGGAAGTAAGTTGTCTGGTTTCAGGGTGAGGGCTGAAGAATTAGCTTTCTCCCAGACAGGCGTGCTGGTAGAATCCATTTTTTCCTAGTTGAGTCTTCCCCAATTTCAGCTTACAGACAGAGGCAGCCACCATTCTGAGTCTCCATCAACTGCTCTGCCTGGTAATTCCTTGAGACCTCACTCCACCCAACTTGCAGGCAAACCAAAGCCACTTCCAGTGACTTTTCAATACAAACAGCCTGCCTTGGCTCATGCTGTGGACTTTCCTAAAATCTCTCAAAGGCTCACAGAACCCAACCAAGCAGCATCTGGTTTCGGTGTTTCCCATTCCACTGGCTGAGCAGCCCCAACCCGAAACTGGTAGTAGCTGGCCTCTATTTGAGTTTTGGCATCTCAAGATACCTCCAAGCTCAGTGTGAGTAGTGGCCATCTGAACATGGCTTTGTGGCTCATGCCAGGTGTCCCTGAACAGGGCACAGAAAGTGGCTGAACTTGTCCTTAAGTGGGGCCCTCCCAGAAGGCCCCAAGGCTTGCACACATGATGGCCAGCTTTGGACTGAGCTGCAGAATCACCTCCAAGGATGACACACTGAGAGGGCAGACTGGGCAACCACCAGAGCCCCGCTAAAGCAAATCATGATCCATAGGGTCAGCCCCAGCACAACAGCTCCTCTACTGTAGTTATGGACAGTCCTCACAACCAATCAATCTGAAGGTCAATCCTTCCGATTGATGTGCAAACAGCAACAAAGGATCAACTGCAACAGAAGGGCACACACAACCCAAACAAGGGACACACCTGCCGCACTCAGTTCAGGTGATCAGAGAGACTGCACCACTGAGCCCCACAATACACCTACTATATAAGGTCACTCTACTAAGACTGCAAGACACAGTAGAACTACTTAATATATAGAAACAGACACAGGGTGGCAACCAAAATGGAGAGAAAAAGAAACAAGTCTCAAATAAAAGAACAGAAAAAAGCTCCAGAAAAAGAACGAAACAAAATGGAGACAAGCAATCTACCAGATGTAGAGTTCAAAACACTGGTTATAAGGATGCTCAATGATCTCAATTTGAACTTATCAAAGAGATAGTAAACATAAAAATGGAGGTAGAAAATGTAAAAAAAAACAAACCAGTCAGAAATAAAGAATACAGTAACTGAAATGAAGAATACGTTAGAGGGATCAACAGCAGATTATGAAGCAGAGGATTGAATCAGTGGTTTAGAAGCTAACGTAGCAGAAAACACCTGATCAGAACAGCAAAAATTTAAAAAACGTCCCCCTCCCCCAAGAAAATGAGGATAGTTTAAGGGGCCTATGGACAACATCCAGCATACCAACATTTGCATCATAGGGGTACCAGGAAGAGAAGAGAGAGATGAAGGAATTGAAAACCTATTTGAAGAAATAATGATGGAAAACTTCCCTAACCTGGTGAAGAAAATAGACATATAAGTGCAGTAAATGCAGAGTCCCAAACAAGATGAACCCAAATAGGCCCACACCATGATCCGTCATAATTAAAATGCCAAAGGTTAAAGACAAAGAAGGAATCTTAAAAGTAACAATCTTAAAAGCAGTAAGACTGTCGGCTGATTTCTCAACAGAAACTTTGCAGCCTGAAGGGATAGTCATGAAATATTCAAAGTGATGAAAAGCAAGGAGTTAATCAAGATTACTCTACCCAGCAAAGCTATCATTTAGAATCAAAGGAGAGATAAAGAACTTTTCAGATAAGATAAAGTTAAAGGATTTCATCACCACCAAACCAGTATTACAAGGAATCTTAAAAGGACTTCAAGATGATAAAAAATATGTATAATAAAATGGCAATAACTGCCTACTTATCAATAATTACTTTCAATGTAAATGGATTAAATGCTCCAATTGAGAGATAAAGTGACTGAATGAATAAGGAAACAAGATCCTTACATATGCTGTCTATAAGAGACTTCAGACTGAAAGACACACATACTGAAAGAAAAGAGATGGAAAAGGATATTTCATAAAAATGGAAACAAACAAAACAGGTGAGGTAGCGATACTTATACCAGACAAAATAGACTTTAAAACAAATGCTATACCAAGAGACAAAGAAGAATCCAGTAATCCCACTACTGGGTATTTATTGGAATATCCACAATCGTAAATTGTGAGAATTTGACTTGGCTTCAGCTTTTAAAGCATTTCTTCACATGAACATGGACTCAACAAAGTCTCATGCACTAAGGAGCAGCACACTTTGTGAGTGTGTAGCTGGCACAAACTGCATTAATTTTCCTCTCAAAATTGTCATGGATTGTTAGCTTTGAATATTGACAATATTTTGCATTATTTGTATTGCTTTAAGTTCTCTCTTTTGTCCATACTGTCTTTCCTCTTTTGTTTCTAGTTTTGGGGGTTATTATTTATTTATTTATTTTTGGGGGGGGGTTTTGTTTTGTTTGTTTTTTTGTACTGAAGGTCCAATTTCATTAACTTTGAGAATGATATATATGCATTGTTAGTGAGCATGATCTTAAGTTTAAGGTATCTGCACTATGAAAAAGCTCAAGGAACACAGGAGACGGCCATAAGTTAAAGTAAATGAGAAAGGAAAACTGCTTAACCACTGAAGTGATTTTGTCCAATTTACTGGTATTTAGTGTTTTAGTATTGTAGGCAGAAAAAAAGTGTAGTCCTTCTATACATATTAGGTTCATTGGCTGGAGCCCTGTAAAATAAACTAGCTAAAGACAGATTAACAAAAGCAAAACAAACAGGTTTATTAACATGTATATCATGAACACACATGGAAACAATCAGAGATGATTAACTCAAAATAGTGTTTAGAAGTTGGACTTAACGAAAAAACAATAAATTTTTAGAGAAGTGACAACACAAAAGAAAAGGACTTTGAGTTTGCAGTGGTTGACAAATTGTGGCACAGCAAATATTGGGGGAAATTAATGGTAGGCAAGGGCTAGTTCTTAACAAGGTTTGTTATGTAGATTTTTCCTGTACCTTCTCTGGGCTGGTAAGTGTCTAGAGTTGCTTCTGGTGATTAACTTCTCTCATTCCTGTTAGATAGGAGAGGGGAAACACTTTTACAAATCTATGTCCTGCTTTTAGGCAAATAGAGGGAGAGCAGAAAGCTTTTCTTGTACATGCTTCTTCTCAACTGCCTTCAAAATAATGCTTATGCCAAAGTGGCATGTTTTGGTGGCAAATTCTGCTACCCTTCATTATAAATGGATGTTAGCTCCAGGTCTCAGGAAATATAAGAACACTTTCTTTTGACTTTAATATTACTTACTTTACAGACTTCTAAAAATGTGTGTCTAAAGAAGCTGGTCAGCTAAAACACTCAAAATGTATAGATGCTAGCAGGAAGGAGAGAACTTAATGCAAAGAGCTTATAAGGAAGAATACTCACCAAAAGTCAGTGGCCTTGGGTTCTTTCACTTACCCCCAGGGCATCTAAAAGGGCCTTGAAAGAATATGGGGGGTGATGGGGAGCCCTACTGTCTTTGGATATCACAATGACTGTGGAAAGTTATTGGCAATCAATGTGGGGGTCAAATGTCAGACAATAAAGAAAGACAGTCCTGTCTACAACTCTACCATTATTTCCTTTAACCTTAAGGTCCCTGGGAAACCATCACTTATGGAGTTGGTTTAGCTTTAAGGCTATAATCCCACACTTTGTGAAAGGAAAAAAGGCAACAATAATATGCTTTAATGATATTCATGTCCATTTCTATCATCATAATTGAAGCAATGGGGAAAATTGCCTGAACTCTAAAGTGAAAGCTAACAACTCTGGCTTTTACTCCTAATTATCCAGTGATATATAATATGACCTTGAGCTAGTTATTTACTCTGTCTATGTGTGCAAAGGAAGATAATGTTAATGTCACTGGAAGAACATCTGAATTCATTAACAGTAGTGAAGCATATTTCAAAGTGCAATGTCATGATTGAATGTATAACTTTATATTTAAACAACCCATGTGCCACCCAGTTGCACTAATGCTAAGCAATCACTAAGGTTGCAAGACAATTAATAAGCCCAGTTATGTACAAGCATGATAGGCTTTCCCACCTTATAAGAGGCTTTTTTTTTTTTCTGATTTATAAGCAGGAGGGCTATGCCTATGGATCAAATCAATAAATTAGGAATAAATTATGTAATCGCCTGATATGTGTTCCACTGTCCTCATTTTTAGCCTGAGGGAGGAAGGAGCTTTTAAACTTTTCAATAACAGTAGTCTTTTTCAGAGAGTTAATGATCTACCGATATATTTGGCAATAAAAACAAAACCAATTGATTTCAAAACAACTTCAGCCTTAACAGGATACAGGCTCCCCTGGGACTTTTCCAAGGTCTCCATTTTATTAAAGAATACCAAGAATACCAAAATTTAGGGAGCAAATGTTCCAATTGAGACAAAAGTGTACATTTGATAGTGATTCACACAAAACACCACTATCCTATAACTCAGGGTCTTGGGTTCTTGTCCCAAATTTATTTCCAACTAGCTTTGTGATTTGGAGCAAGTACTTTGACTTGAGTAATATAATAGTATATTGAAAGTGAACATATACCAAGCTCTACATATCTTTGAAGCATAGTCTAAGTTGTCCTCTTATTACATTACCTCATTTAATTTTCTCAGCAACTGTATTAGGTAGAAATTTCTATTTGTTTGTTTGTTTGTTTGATATAGTAAATGGCTGAGTAATCTTACAGCCAGTGCTCTTAATCACTACTCTAATCATTCGGGGATATAGCTTCTTGCCCTACACAAGATAAATTTAGTCTAATATGTGAATATGCTTTAAGAGTGAAAAGATTTCTACAAATGCAAGTTACTAAGGCAAGAGTCTGCTAAATAGAATCTGCTAGTCCAAAAGAATTAATGCATTTGACGTGTCCAAAGAAGTTGCTGAGTAAAGATCATGTGTTATTTGTTAGTTATTCAATGGTAGAAAGACGAGATAGGAACAATAAAGAGGACAGATAGAGACCTGTCAATTAGTGAATAGAAAGAAGGGCCTTTCCTTCAGTTCCAGGATCAGGTCTTTCTGAGATCTAGAAAGCCATGCGACTTGCCTTTTCTCAATGGGCCCCTACAAGCATGTCCTCTCATTTGTGATGCCAATATCTATTAACAGTCTCCACACATCTATGAACATAAGCACTCTGGTATTCCACACCCTGAGGGATGCATCTTTCATGAAATGCACTCTTGACAAGAAGGCCAAGAATGGGAGAAGGTACAACAAGGACCAGAAAGTTGTCACAGTGCAATCAGTCACTACCCACAAAACACTTCTACAGACTACCAATTCTAAACCAAGATATTTTTTTTCTTTGAATTCAGATTTAACTATAAATTAAAATATACAAATTTCCAATTATACACTAAATATTTATATATAAAATGTATTGTGCCAAAAACTTTCTGATCCTCTAATTTGTATAAACTGGATATGTACCTGAAGGAGCCAAGCCCTCAAGTTCATTTATAGGGTTTCAGAGCCTGTCTTCGCAAGAATTTCTTTCATGAATGAGAAGCTCTTATGTGCCATCAGATGTAAAAGATTTCATGATCTTCCTTCCTTGAGAGTCCAACAGATCATTCAAGCTCCATCTTCCACCATGTTCAGAGCTATATCATTGCTAGGTACTGTCAGAAAAAAGCCAAGTTCTAACTTAGCTGAAGAAGCTCTCTATAGAATACCACAGTGCTTGGTCTCATGTTCACATCAGAGTGGTTAATTATTAATATTTTTTGAGTCACGGACACTTGAACATCTACTGGAAATTCTGCGCCATACCTACAGAAAAATGCACATGTGTACATATATGCACAAAATAGTCTTTCATTTCAGGATATTTGGGGACTTACTAAAGTTAATCTATGGACCTAAGTCAAGACAGCATGTCTTAGCAGCTGTCAGCATTATCCTAATGCTCAGCTTGGAACCTAGAACCCATTATGGACATAAATAATATTCCTTGTAAAGTAATAATTAAATGTCCCTAATATTTCCTCACTCTGCCAATACATAGAGTTGATGCTCATCATCCATAGATGTTATGTTCTAAAGTCACTATGAGCACTGAATTAGCAAGTGCTGAACTACTGGTCCTAGGGGAAATACAGGGTTGTGTTCCTGGGAACCCTGGTCACAGTATTTTTACCAAGCACTCAATAGATAAGCTCATTTCATGTGTGTTTCTGTTTAAAGACAACTTATCTAGTATATGCTCTTAATTAATTGACATTGAAATTGATCTCAGAGTCAAACATGCTCTAAGTTGTGTCTGAACAAAGCTCATCTACCAAATGTATTTTCTCCATGAGGCACATCATAGCCTTCTTGCACTTAGACAAACTAGATAGCACTTCTTCATTGCACATGGGGGCGATTTTAAAAAGTGAAGTCACCAACAATGAGCAGAAACATGTGAAAAATGGGCACTAAATTGACTGAGAAACAGATACTTGTTTACAGTATAAGCTGAGATAAGAAGGCAGAACATTCCTTTATGACCTCAACTGGGAATATGAGCAGCAAGCTCCTCACATTTTTCACAGCTCTGCATATGAACACAAATGACTGTGAAAGTATCACGAGTATTGGTTTTGAGGTTGCAAATAAATTGTAGCAAGTAGGCAAATTCACAGATACAGAATCTACAATTAATGAGGATCGACTAACTATATCCCCCACCAGCTTCTTACTACCCATATCCTTAAGGCCTGTAATGTTCCACCTCTTAATGTCAATATCTTTAATTTCCAAGTTTTGAAGCTTCCAGTACATTTTTTCACAGATTCTCAGGTAGCATTTTACAAATAGTCATGGAATAGGCCCTGAATTTGGCCCAATTGACCCCTACCTCGGTGAGCCCTATACCCTGGAGGATTCCAGTCCTGTTCCCTTCAGTTTCTAATACTTGACACCAACCTAGCATGTAATTGCTTTGTTGGTGTGTAAATCAGGCCCCATTTCCCCAGTACTAAAGCTCCCATATACTTGAAAAATGAAAATATCACCTATACAGAAATTCTCGGAAGAAATTTTTAAAATAACGAAAGGCAAACTAAGTGGAAGGCTAATATATAAGACATAAATGCAGACTTCATTATTCAGTTTTAACTGTCACCTCCTTTATTGACGGTGCATTTTAATGCTTAATATTGTTAACAGTTTTTCATGATTGCAAGTAAAGGATGTAAGTTTTTCAAGAGAAAAGTAAAATTTGGTTTTTTTTACAGTTTCTATGATGGTGTGATGGTAAGGATGGTAGTGCCCACTGTGCAGTTCGCAGTGAATAGAAGGAAGCTTTAAAATAGAGTTATTCTTTGCTTGTTTTCCTTTTTCAAAACAGCACCTTATATTTCTATTCAAATATAGGCTAACTCTATTCTCATAATGGAAGCCAATGTTCCTTCATTTCTTTTGAGCTGCCTAAAAAAATCTTGGAAGATGTCTTACAATAGACTCTTTGTTCTAAGATGCTATTAGGAATTCATAGATAATAAAGGAGCTGAGCCTAGAGAGAGATGGGAAAACTCACTGTTGTGACATCCACAGTTCCAGGGTGGCAGGATAGAACTCAGAATTCCAAGTCACGCTTTAATAGAGAATTCATAGAAGTTGATTCTGACTATGCTTTTGGCCTCACGCCTTGAAAAGTCGAAGGGAAACCACAGCCTATACCTCTTAGAGTGAACTCGATGGCCTTCTTGATCAACTCTGCATGAGTTAAAGGAACTTTCTGCTATGTCATAGGATATAATGACTATAATAGAGTCTATTTTTCTGAGGAATCAAGGTAATAGCCATTTAAATTTACAGTGGCTTTCTCTTGGTGGCTACACACTATTTCTGATTTTATGATGACTGAATCTTTCCAGGGTTAATTGACAAGCATTTGAGTATTTATTATGCACTCCACCTTGTGCAGGACTCAATGAGATGTCATTTACAAAGCCCCTTCCTTGAAAATATTTACAAACTAGAGCTATGCTGTCCAATATAGTAGCCACTACCCACACATAGGTGACTATTTAAATTTAAATGTCACGAGATTAAAAATTCAGCTCCTCAGTTGAGCTGACTGCATTTCCAATGCTCAGTAGGTACATGTGATTAGTTGTTACCATATCGGACAGTGCAAATTTCCATCATCACAGATACTTCTATTGGAATGGGCTGATCTAGCGTAATACTCGTTCAAAACCAATGAAACGAAATGGTGGATGTAGACTTTAGTTCAATAGTTTAATTTCTTTATTTTAAAGAGATTAAGTTGTGGTTGGTAATCCCTAAAATACAACAAAACTTTTTTCTACAGTGTTGGTAGAATGTGTGAAAGGACATGACCTTCATTCAAACTAGACCCCCCGTTCCTCCCTCCCTCCCTTCCTTCCTTCCTTCCTTCCTTCCTTCCTTCCTTCCTTCCTTCCTTCCTTCCTTCCTTCCTTCTTTCTTCAGGTCCCAAAGAGAATTCTGGGTTATATATATGTGTGTGCGGGCAAGGGAGAGGGGAGTTTGAAGTCTCTGTACTGGAAGGAAGTGAAGCAGGAATTGGGGATTCTCTGGTTCTAAACACTTCCTGTTACTCATAGGAAGTGTTCTTGGATTCATTTACTTTTGCATACTGTCTGAGTGATCCCTCTCTATTTACCTGACCAAATGAAATTGGCCTTTTTGGTTTTTGAAATAATTTCCCACAAAGAGTTCCTATCCTTTTCAATTGCTCATTACTCCATTTCTTTCTTTACGATGTATTTTCTCATACCAGCCTTCACTGTGGATCTGTGCCACACCTCAGGCCTCCCTATGCATATTAAGCTATTAATTTTGCACCTAATATGTGTTCAGCCAAATATTTTACCACAGCACCTAGCACTGTACTCAACACATGGTAAGTTATTAGGAAATTCTACTTATTATTTAGAAGAAGACCCTTACAAAGTAGAATGACAACTGACCTACCATAAGTGTGATAAAAATATTCAACATTACAAGATCTGTTGAAAATACAAGATGCAGGCCAATTTGTTATTAAAAGTTAATCTTTTCAAATAATTTTTAGAATATTATGGTGAATTTTGTGCTGGAATTCCTGACCATACAAAACTGCCTTTTAAAAAACAAACAACATGCAAGAAGCATGCATTTTCTGCTTGACAATTATCTCATCTTTCTTCACAACCACTTCATCTTCATCCCCAATTTGTGTCATTGACAAGCACTAAGTCTCCGTGCGTGTATGACAATCACTCCGGTCTATTAAAACTCAACTCTTTGGTTTAACAGAGGTTTCAAAGTTATGCCAATTCATATGTACTTTTTATTAAATGCAAGAATTTACTATAGTTTTGTTCTCTCTAATATGTACAAATTTTTATCAGTGTTAAATTTTGTTTGACCTCTAAGTCATTAATGAATATCTTGAATATCCATCACAATAACAATTCTTTTTATAATTTTCTCCACAATTCAGACTAAAGTATTAATTTGCTGAATATAACTGCCCATTCATTTGGTACAGACATCCTCCAGATGCAGGGATTCAGTTGTACACAGCTCTGGACATTTGCCACGCTGAGAACTGTCAAGTATACAACTTTGTTTTATTGCTTATTGTTACTCTGGTAGCTACTACCATCTATAGTTTATTTTGCCTTCCTTGTTAAAATTAAATTTATAAAGCATTAAAGAAAGGCATTAAAGACAGATAAGCACCCAGTGGAGTCTTTCAGGAAATAACAAAATTTCAAAATACAGGCATTTCGTACACTGTCGGTGGGAATGTAACTTGCTGCATTATTTTCCAAATGCAATTTGACAGTGCACAACAAGAAACTCTTTTTAAAAAGTGTTTTTGGGTGTTGCTGTTTTTTGTTTTTTTTTTTCTTAATGAAAGGGTAGATACTCGAATAGTCTTTTAAGAAATACTGCACAGAATGAACAAATCAAGGGTTTTCTTACTTGATGGGACTTAACGCTTGCTGATTCCTGATCTAAGAAGCAACATCTATTGGATTATTTAGTCTTATTTTTCTTGTGTCCCCAGAGTGGTTAATTCTACTACAATAGAGGATTTGTTTATATTTAATATGTATTCCAAACAACTTATGCCTCTCAAAACCTGCGTTTTTCACTGTTGAGAACAGGGGAATAAATGGAGAAATGCAAGTTTATTTGGAAAAGTCTGCACAAATATCTGTTGACTATAATTTAGTTAGCATTTCTTTGCATATGTGGACCAGCTGCCCACAGTTGGAATCTGGTGACTCAGATCTGTTGTATCTGAGAAGCTTACTAGCATTATAGGTTAAGTTTAACAAACTCATTTTGTGGATCCTAGACTATTCTTATTGGATTCTGGAAACAGTTCTTCATAATGATCAAAACTTGAATAAAAATCAGGAAGATACCCTACTCATTGATCTGTTCAAAGACCACTTATAATAATGGACTCTGATAATTGTTCATTTGTTTACCTTTATCATTCCTACAAGCATAGTGCTTTATGCTTACTACCATGATTTTAGATATGACTTTCTTTCAAAAGACACTTTCTTTCAATCTCCCAAATGACAGTAGATTCATGTATTAAAATATTTGCCCAATAACTATTTCTTGTTTCATTAAATGCCAAAAAAGGATTTATCAGACCAATATTTTACATGTAAATTAAATAGGCTTTAGGCTTAGTTATTCCATTATATATTACAAACTTTAAGCAAAATCTGACCATAATGAAATCACAGTTTAAGGTTATATTGACTTTCTCTCAGTCTTTGGATGCTGACTGGCATTGGTTAGCAAGGCTGCATGAACTCAACATAGACCACAACATTACTGCTATTTAAGGACCCCATTTACCAGTGGTATCATGCTAATCAGTTGATGATTTCCAGAGGTGCTGGTCTAGAACCAGCACCTCTTCACCCACCTTTTAATTTTTTTTCCTTAAAACACCTTTAAAATGAGATGACTACACATCTTCCTGCCATAAAAAGATTGATATTCTCTTATATCAAGATGTTATATTTTCATCATTCAACTTACTATGAACATTATTTTGGTTGCTAAAAATGAGACAGAAAGTGGGACTGATGATAATATTTAATAGGCTGTGTTCCTAATTATGGTTTCCAATTAATTATATAAAGTTAAATTTATTGTTTTGACAGAGAGTGTTCAAATATAATTGTTTTATAAAAAAATAATCCCCTCTGGTTTCATTCAGAAAAAGTAGTATGTTTTGTCATGAGTTTATTTAATGTAATGAGTAACTTTTTGTTTATTGGTCATTAGAATCTTCCAACTATCATCTTTTAAATTATTGCATTATTCTGTATTTTATGACTCAGGCAAGATGCTTTAAATTATTATTTGAACAAAACCAGAGAGTAAGAAAAAATATAATTCCATTTTTATTTCCATATGCCTATGAATCATCTTCTTTAGACAGGTTTGGGAGGAGTGGGCAGGGAGGAAGATAATAAAACTCTTGATTTCAAGAACATTATAAGCATTGATATTGTATTCAGATATTTATACTAAAACCTAATTCCTTTAACTGCAATGTTTCAGTATAATAACAAGAGTAATTATTTATCCATCTATAGAGTAAAAAAGATTGCTAAAAAATTACAAACCAAGACTGTCACAAGGGTTATTAGCCCCAAATAATATAGGAAATTGTAAATAGCAAAATCTTAGAGACAATTTTTTTAACTTTTTAAAATTTATTTTAAGTGTGTTTTTCAGGACCCATCAGCTCCAAGTCAAGTAGTTGTTTCAATCTAGTTGTAGAGGGTGCAGCTCACAGTGGCCCATGTGGGGATCGAAACGGCAACCTTGTTGTTAAGAGCAGCAAGCTCTAACTCACTGAGCTAACTGGCCACCCCTCTTGGACACAATTATGACATCATTATTTTTAAATTTATTGCCATGTGACAATATGCAAAAATTGTTTCGATCTATATTTAACAATGGAGTACAATGGATTTTGGGTTCATCTTGCTGCTGCAGTAAAAGCTACATGTTGGGAATGTAAAGAGTCTAGAGAAGGGAGGATATGCTACCTTGGATATGTTATAGCACTTCAAGTAATTAACCTCATTTGTGAGGTTGTGGACTATACATTGACATAAAACCAATAATTGAAATACTTCCAGCTTTCTGCAACGTAAAGAGTAAGCAATCCAGACAGCTGTGTGCGTAGGGATGTCAATATCAATATAAGCTCACTGTGTAGATAAAGAAAGGGAGTCTGTGTGTGTGTTTGTGTGAGCTTATATATGTGTGCAATGTCTGGCTTTTGGAGAAGCATACTGCTAATACAGAGAAAGCATTAGACAAGGAGCTTGTGCTTTTGCAAGTGTTCTATTTTTGAGTCTCATTAACTGGGTATGTGACCTTGAGTAACTATTCAATAGCTCTTTCTGAGCCCTAATTTCCTTCTCTATCAAGCTTTATCCACTTTAAGGGATGTTTTATGAGTACGAAATAATGTGTGGAAAGATTGATTCAAAGGGGAATTTTTAAATCATTTCTCTTCATTTCAGGATTAAAAATGGAAATAATAATGTTAGAGTTAGAAAAACCTTGGAAATTACTCATCCAACATGATTTTACATTGAAAGGAGAGACTCAGAGAAGATGAATGATTTGACCAAGGCAAAAACATTCAATTACAGGTCTCATGGTTTTCGTATTCAGAACTGTTAGAATCACATTTTTCCAGTTGTGTGGATCCTTTTTTTTCCCTGACAAAAAGCAAACAAACAAAACAACTAATTATTTCCATCTATGACTTACAGATTTATGCTAAATCTATAAGGAACAGAAATAAATCCTTACTAACTATGTTAACATTTTTATTTTTTTATTTATTAAATATTTCATGAAAGCTTCTGATGAGAGAAAGAAACATCTGATTTGCTTCAGCTAACCATTAAGTTGCAAGAAAGGAGTTACTCAAAGAAGTTAAAAATGAAAGTTGCTTAGCTAATTTATAGACTGAACACTGACATTTTTGTTAATCAAGATTTAATTTGTTATGCTTTCTCTTCAAATACTTTAAGAGATTGGGGATGGTACATAGAATTTGACGTTGCTCTGTTCTTCAGAAAAATTGTTCTTATCTATGTCAGTCTTATCAATAATAGTTAAATATATTCTTTGTTTTATGGTTTAATAACATTTTAAAGTAATTATCAGATTAAAATAATAATATAATGCTATGTAAAATAAATCAGAAGAATCTAAACTACAGCCTAGAACATGTCACATCCATCCATTCATTAATGCAGCCAAATTCACTTGGGCATCTACCATGTTATATACTGTCATATATTTAGTTACATATTTTTATGGATGCAAAGGTGAGCCAGAGAGGTATCCTATCTTCAGGGAACTCATTATTGTGAGAGGAGCGCGCGCGCATGCGCGCGCGCACACACACACACACACACACACACACACACACACAGACATAATGCACTGTAAAAGTATGAAAGAAAGCATTAAACTAGTTCTTGAAGCCTAGATTGGATTCCTGCATGCAATTGGCATCATAAATAACAAAGATACAGCAGCAGGAAAACAAGTAAATTTGGAAGGAAGACAGGGTATGTAAATACAACCAGTAGGAAATAACTATTTTCCAAATGCTTCTTTGGGCCTGACCCCACACTTACCTTGTTCGAACTTTGCTACCAAGTTTTATTCTTTAGCATAAGAGCAGCATGGATGGTTAAATTGGCAAGAAATGCAATATACTAAATTTGATTATATACCAAAAAAGTGCAGAAAAATCCTTTGTAAATTAATTAAAGTATGTATTTTATAAAGACAGCAGCCAATATCCGTAGAGTATTTGATTGCTTTTTTTAAAGCCACAAAGCAATTTTACTTCTCATGGCCCAAACAAGAAAACCCGAAAGGATAAAGTGAGTTTTCTGCACCAATATGCAGTTCTCATCTTACCTCCTCTATCAGTAGCTTGCACCTTACAGTAGAGATTAAATGGGTGTGGATAAAAGAAGAGGGAAAAAATGGCTAAACAAACTGCTAGAATTGAAAAACAAAATATCAGAAATGTTACAACCCTACAAATATTTTTTACCTACGTTTCAATCGTTATTATATTGGTTCTAGCGAGAATCCATAACATCTCCAAACCTAGCTACAGTGTAGCCTTGCTTCTGGGAAACAAGCAATTTTGTGGGATCATCAATGTTGATGTGTATGTGAGCTGATAGGAACTGGGACCTGCTGCAGAGGTCATACACACAGACAACCTGAAAGGGTGGGGCCTGGCAAAATAAACACTGGATCTCTCCTCCTACCTGCTGATCTCCTACGTATTAGCATCCACAGGAAGCCAGAGAATGAGGAAGTCTTTGATGAGTCCTTGGGGCCAGCCTGCCTGTGTCAAGACGGGATTGAAGTGTAGATGATAATGGATCAAATTAACTGTCTCATTAAACACCACTTTCCACCAATCTACCTCCACTCCCAAACATAGCCCCTACCACTAGCTAAGAGGGAACTTCAAAAAAAAGTTCTTTTATAATGTGGGTAATTCCATGATTTAAGAAAACATGACCTACAAATTCTGACTTCTAAGACTGATCAATGAAGATGTGATTACTTACACTGTGAAAGAATTTACACAGTACTCCCTTTACAAAGAGCTCCCTTAATAAAGTTATAAAACTGATTTATACAAATGACTTTAGGTATATAACAGTTACAAAGGACTGATAGGAGGAAATCTACTACTTTTACAGACTGTATCACTATTACCTATTTCAGATGCTTGCTTCCTGCTTATTTTGTTTTTCCTAGCACTAGCAAGTGCCTCATTTGTGGAACTAAGTGTTTAACAATAATTCTTCTTCATTTACTTTAGTGTTGAATCGTATTGAGATGGGGGGGGGGGTTGCTGTCAATACTTTTGGAAATGAGAGATTTGAATTCTTGTCTTCTTTACCATCTAGATAGTTGAGCTGTAGGTTAACTCCCCATGGTCTTCTCTATAATGTTGAAAAGAAGAGTAACTAATTTGAAAAATGAAGGAAATAGGACTAATGTAAGCCACCTCCAGTAGTTCAGTGACATCTCTTTACCAAGGAAAGAGAAACGGAATAAAGGCCCAAGATAAGAAAGATAATGGGACTTCTTATGAATTGCAATACTAGAGGTTTATCAATTTTTAATGGTGGAAAATAACCCTATTTTTTCCTGGGCCTTTTTCATGGCTCCTCTTACAGTAATTTCATTTTGCTCTTAATAATATACATTAATTTGGGCTATTATGCAATGTCTCTTGTTTATTTCAGAAAATGGAAGAGTTCTTTTTAAAAGAAAAGTGGACAGAAAGATGCTAAAAATGAAAATGGGGAATAGATGCCAAAACCAAAATTAGTACTCAGAAATTCCTAATGATGCTGTAATTCCCAGAGGAAAATATTTATTTATATAAAGACATTCAGTTAATTATTTGTAGAAGTAAAAGGAAAATTCCACTCTCACTGTTTTGGTCTATATACATTGTCCCTAGAGGCCTTTTCTCCTGCCGTATCGGTTTCCATTCTCAGAACCAGAAAGTCCCTGTTTGCTCCTGAACTTGATATTGCCTTTTTAAAAAATAAAATTTGTAATAGTCATAATGACACTGATTTTCTGTGTTAATAAATGTCCACTATTTTAAAGTCTGACTCTCCTTTAAAAAAAATTTCCCCCATATATACAAGAAAGACATAAATTTAGAATGTCCTAATGGAGTTCAAAAGACAGGACAAACTGTACATGGTTGCTTGACCAGCATCATCATTTGAGTGACACCATTTAGAATCTAACACTCAATGACCTTGCTGTACATGTTTGATAATTCCAGACACAACATCATGCTCCAGAAAAGGCAAAGAAGGGCCAAGGTAATATCAAGTTTGGCAAACTGGAGGCAGGGGAAGGGGAGAGTGAAGGCAATAATTTATTTAAAATACACAAAGCTTGGAATTTCATTTTTTTCAATAAGAGAGAAAAAGCGTTCAAATGGGGCAGGTTTTTGATGGTGAAAGTATTCTAAAAATATGACGTGTTTTATGGCAATATTTCCCAGAAAATTATAGAGCTCCCCATGCAAGAAAAGTACTTTCTGCATGAGTACTTTCCACCTTTGCACACCCCATTTCTTTTTTCTGTGACTTTAAATCTCTATTTGAAAAATTATAATTTTATAATAGCCACTCAAGTGAAAAGTATTAAAAGGAATCATCTGATGTTAATGACAATAATAGTCAAAGGTACAGATCACTCCTACTCATTTTCACATTTTAGTGTAAAAGCTTTTAGGGTTTATACTGAAATTTTATCATAAAAGAGCATGATTGGTAGTCATTACCTATGAAAATATAATGTTCCAAACACTTTATTATAAAAGACTTAGGCTTTTAACAGAGACACACAACTTTACTTTGCCCTTCATGCAACCAGTAATCCCTAGTTCAATCATTTGAAATAATATTTTATTCAAATGATTTAGGCTTTTATTAAAGACTCACACTTTATAGCATCCCTCATAATACCAACAATCCCCAATTCAATCAACTTACTTAAAGCGTTTTTACTTTGGGGGAAAGAACAAAACAATTTTTTTTCTTTCTGATTTCAGATAGGAAGGCCATTGCCATCCTTCTGTACCTACATCTTTCTAGCCTTGTAGAAGTTGCTTGAAAAACTTGAACAAGATCGGGATTGTGATTCAAAATCTTCAAACATGTTGGATGGGGTCCTATACTGATGATGATAATTTTCATGTTCTCAGGAACAACCCAAATATTGCACAATGCTAAGACAAAAATGATAGGAAAAGGAAGCCCAAATTGTGGGCTGAGTATGGCTTTTTGTTTTTCAAAACATGGCCTTCAATGTGTTGCAACTGAGTGCCTGGAGATGTCCAAAGAGAAAGACAGAGATGCTTGCTGAAGTTATAAAACTAGTAGCTAGGAAGAGACTGACATGAGGTGTCATCCTCATAACAAAGAACATTCTTAGAAGAATTACTTACAGCTATATTGTCCAAAGCTTCACTAATCTCAACATCAGCTTTGCTTCCTTCTCTTGAAGTTCTACCAAAACATAGTACTAAACTCTGAAATGGTGGGCAGTTCGATAATTTGTAACTACATTCTAACATGGCGTTTTAAAGGACTGTTTTCTTCTGTTACTAATAGAAAAGGATATGGGAATATAAGAAAGATGATGGCAATTGCCGTTGAAAGAGGTTAAGGCCCACTCTTTCTGGTGATTTAGAAAGGACTTTTCTAGACAAAAATATTGCAGGCATAGAATTGGCATAGATAGTCAGCAGTAGTGGGTGACCTTTGGCAAGGGAAGGGATGACAATCTAAAAAAAACCATGAACTGGAGCTATTGCCAAAAGAGGAAAAAACAAGGTGAATTCAAAAGAAAATCCCTGGGTTTAACACATGTAGTAAAATTCTAAGACATGCTGAGAGACTAAATAAAAAAGTGAAGGTATATCAAGCCTCATAAAACTGCATGAGAAAAAGGATAAACTAATGGTTTAAGTAAAGATTATTAACTTGTAGATTAAGTTTTTCCAGGAAATTTGAGTCTATGTGTAGAGGGTGCTGTTAATTTTTAAAAATTTAGATAGTATATTCTTTTAATTAAATATTTTAGTTGTGTGGTTAATAGTAGATATTCCCAAGACTGAAGAGAATGGGGGATAGAGGAAACATGCTAACCAGCAATACCAATAAAATTAATTATCTGGGAGAACTTATGAAAAAGTGTGAATATGGCTGTATTATATATTGCAAACAGGTGTTTGAATCAGCTTGCTGGTTATTGCTACCAATACTTTCATATTCATTCTATTCACAAAACAAGGCTCCAAGAATATTACTCACTTAAATAACATCATACACATTCTAAGTGATCCCAGTTAAAAATTTAAACTCCTATATTAAGAGTCAAGTTCTGGAATCCTCATGCAACTTATGCTGAATTAAATTCCAGGACATGAAAAGGAATTTACATACATCGTTGTGGAAAAGCTATTAATAATAGTTGGCCTCAAAAAAGATTAAAAAAAAATTCTCTTAATGATAAATTTGAATTCCAGCTGAAGATTCCCAAAATATCACAAACATACCTGAAAATATTTAGGGTGGAATTTTAAATACATGTCTTGGTAATATTTACCAAAAGAAGTTGATGTTCACCAGAAAGCAGAACAGATTCACTAAAGACACGACAGTCTTTACAACAGCCATTTGGAGAACTTTCCCCCGAAGATAAGCTAGAACAACATATGCAGTTACATATGTTTGTAGACAATAATCTTATGTAAAAATAATTACCAACAACCTGTAGATCATTTTCTAATGGGATGGAAAAGATTCACTACTTCACCTTATTTTATTGCCATATAAATATATAGATGACAAAGAATCATCCAGAATCATAAGATAAAAGACTAAGGTCAAAATTAACAAGGTAAAATTTAATAAGGATAAATTCAAAATTCTGCAATACCTTTCAAGTAAGTCAATTAAACAGTTCACTTCAAAAAATAAGTGAGCAATTTAGTTAACTCAAACTCAATCTAAGCCAACATGTGTAATACGTTGCCAAAAAACTCATGAAATTTTAATATATATACTAAGAAAAGAAGAAAAGCCATGCTTAGACCACTGTACTGACTTGGTCAGATCACATGTAGTGTATTACATTTATAACTGATTACCATGTTTTAAAATGCACTGTGAAAAGGCTGTGGAATGTTTTGAGAATGATAAATAGAATACAAAATGAACCTTGCTATATTATGCAAGAAATATCTAAAGGATCCAGAATGTTAATCCTGGAATTGAAAATACTTAGTGGGGGTAAGAGAGGTGTCTTAACGTACTACAAAATAGCTTTGTAGAAATAGTAACAGAAATGCTTTATAATTGGTAACCTTAAAGCTTAGACTGATGAAAGAAAGTTTAGAAAGAAAGTTCATTTCAGTGTCAGGGAGAACTTTCTTATATTTAGCAATTATTTAAAATCAAGATTTGTTTTCTTTTAAATCCAGGAGCTCTCCATTACCAGATGATTGGCAGGTGTCCTATTAGGAAGGTCCCAAAAGAAGAACAAACTAAGCCCAAAGGTAGTAGAAGAAAGAAAATAATAAAAATCTGATTGGAGATTAATAAAATAAATAAAAATTAATAGGAAAGATAAATGAAACTAAAAGCTTTTTTTGAATACATAAACAAAATAGACAAACCTTTAGCTAGACTAACCAAAGAGAGGGGCTGAGAGAGGGAGGGAGGGAGAGAGAGAGAGAGAGAGAGAGAGAGAGAGAGAGAACTCAAATAAATACAACTATAAATGAGAAAGGAGACATTAAAACTGATACCCCACAAACAAAAATAATCATAAGAGACAACTATGAAGAATTACATGGTAACAAATTAGGCAACCTATAAAAAATGGATAAATTCCTAGAAACTTACAACTTATCAAGACTGAATCATGAAGAAATAGAAACTCTGAACATACCAATCACTAGTAGGGAGATTGAATCAGTAATCAAAAATCTCCCAATAAAGAAAAGCCTAGAACCAAATAGCTTCACTGGTGAATTCTCCAAACATTTAGAGAAGGGTTTGTATTGACTATCTTCTATTATGTCTTCAAAAAGTAGATGAGGCAGGTACATTTCCAACCTTCTTTTATGGGGCAACATTACCCTGATACCAAAAGCATACAAGGACACAACAAGAAAAGAAAATTACAAACCAATATTTCTGATGAACATAGATACAAAATCCTCCACAAATATTGGCAAACAAAATTCAACAGAACATTAAAAGGATGATACACTATGATCAAGTGGGATTTATTATTCCAGAAATGAGGATGGTTCAACATCTGCAAATCAATCACTATTACACATTTATAAAATTAAGAATAAAATCATAATATTATTTCAATAGATGCAGAAAAAGCATCTGACAAAATTCAACATCCATGCATGATAAAAACTGTCAACAAACTAAGTATATAGGGAACGTAACTCAACACAATATAGGCCACATATGTGAAGCCCAAAACTAACATTATACTCAATGGTGTAAAGCAAAAAGCTTTTTCTCTAAGATCAGGAAAAAGACAAAGGTTGACTAGTCTCATCATTATTCGTCACAGGACTGGAAATCCTAGCCAGAGCAATTATACAAGAAAATTTTAAAAAAGGCATCCAAATCAAAAAGAAAGAAGTAAAATTGTCTCTATTTGTATATGACATGATATTATCTATAGCAAACCCTAAAATTTCCTAAAGACTCCACCAAAAACCTGTAAGAACTAAAAAGCAAATTCAGTAAAGTTGCAGCATAAAAATCAATGTACAAAAATTAGTTGCATTTCTATACACTAAAAATGAACTATCAGAATGGGAATTTTAATCCTATTTAAAATAGCAGCCAAAAATAAAATATTTAGGAATAAATTTAGCCAAGGAGATGAAAGATGAAATTGGTGAAAGAATTACAAGAAGACACAAATAAATGAAAAGATATTTTGTGTTCATGGATTGGACGAATGAATATTGGTCAAATGTACTTACTACCTGAAACAACATGCAGATTCAATGAAATCCTATCAAAATTCCAATGGCATTTTTCACAGAAACAGAAAAAAAAAAACCCTTAAAATTTGTATGGAACCACAAAAGGCCCTGAATAGCCAAAGCAATCTTGAGAAAGAAGAACAAAGCTGAAAATATTATGCTTCCTGATTTCAAACTATATTAGAAGCTATAGTACAAAAAAACAACAACACACACAACACACAAAAATAAACAAATGACAAACAAACAAACAAACAAAACCAGTACAGTATTGGCATAAATACAGAATACATAGATCAAAGGAACAGCATAAAGAACTCAGAAATAAACCCACGCATATATGGTTAATTAATTTATGACAAAGAAGTCAAGAATATACAATGGGGAAATAATAATCTTTTTAATAAATGGCCTTGGGAAAAGTGGACAGCCACATGCAAGAAATGAAAATGGAACCTGATCTTACATGATACACAAAATTCAACTTAAAATGGATTAAAAACTTGAATGTAAGACCTGAAACTATATATATATATATATATATATATATATAAAAGACCTGCAACTATAAAAGTCCTAGAAGAAAAGCTAGGCGGTAACCTGACATTGGTCTTGGCAGTGATGTTGTTTTTTGTTTTCTGTTTTTCAGATTTGACACCCAGAGCAAGGGCAATAAAAGCAAACATAAACAAAGAGGACTATATCAAACTAAAAAGCTTCTGTACAGCAAAGGAAACCATCAACAAAATGCAAAGGTGACCTACGTAATAGGAGAAAATATTTGCAATTTGTATATCTGATAAAGAGTTAATATCCAAAATATATAAAGGATTCATACAACTCAACAGCAAACAAAACAAACAAACAAACAAAAGCAATCTGGTTAAGAAATGGGCACAGGAACTGAATTGTCATTTTTCCGAAGAAGACATACAAATGGCAGACACCTGAAAAGGTGCTCAACATGACTAATCATCTAGGAAATACAAATCAAAACCACAATAAGATATTATACTCACACTTGTTAGAATGGTTTTTGTAAAAAAAAACAAACAAACAAAAAAAAAAAACAAGCAATAACAGTGTTGTCAAAAATGTGGAGAAAAGGAAAGGAACCCTTGTGCCCTGTTGGTGGGAATGTAAATTGATGCAGCCACTATGGAAAACAGTGTGGAAGTCCATCAAAAAATTAAAAATGTAACTACCGTATGTGATCCAGCAATCCCACTTCTGGGTATATATCCAAAGGAAAAGAATACAGGATATTAAAGAGATAACTACACCCACATGTTTATTGCAGTATTATTTACAATAAAATATGCAAACAAACTAAGTGTCTGTCAATGGATGAATAGATAAAGAAGATGTGGCACATACATACAATAGAATATTATTCAGCCAACGGAAAGAACAGCCTGCCATTTGTGACAACATGAATGGAACTTGAGGGCGTTATGCTAAGTGAAATAAGTCAAACAAAGACAAATACAATATGATATCAACTATATGTAGAATCTAAAAAAGCCAAACTCCTAGAAACAGAGACTAGAATAGTAGTTACCAGGGGCTGGGTGCTGATGGAAATGGGAAGATGCTGGTCAAAGAGTACAAACTTCCAGCTCTGAATAAGTTCTGGGGGTTTTAATGTATAGCATTGTGATGATAGTTAGTATAATATTATTTTATACACTTGAAAGTTGATAGGAAGTAGATTTGAAATGTTCTCACCACAAAAAAGAAATGGTAATAATGTGAGGTTATTAGCCAATGCTGTGGTGGTAATCATTTTATAATAGATAAATGTATCAAATCAACATGTTTTACACCTTAAACTTAGTGTCACATGTCAATTATACTTCACTGAAGCTGGTGGGGGGAAGCTAAAAATGTGTTTTATATGCATTTGGATTCTGCCTTTTTGAACGAGGAAGTTGTTCTTCTGAAGCGTCTGTTTTTCCTGTTGTTTCCACACCAGTGTGTGTGTGTGTGGGGGGGGGGGTGGCATCCAACAGGAACAGAGCACACTAACACTTGCCATGGAAGTCCCTCCTCAGCAAATGATCTGATGAGTCCCAGTGTTTGGGGCTAGTCTTTGAAGCGCCCCTGTGGGTGGCAAGCCTCACATCTGACTTGACTGGTTTGCTGCAACCTTGATTAGATGAGATTCCTTGAAGTGAGAGGTCTGCAACTTGACTCTTCCTGCTGACTTTTCCCTCTGACAACAGTTTATTTTATCTCTTCATCGCAATAAAGATAAAACACAGTTCAGTTTGTTTTAAAGATCATCAGACTCACAACTCTTCCCTCCTTACCTCCTCATACTGGCAGTCTGCACAGCATTTCTAAATGTTGCATACCTGGGCAATTTGAGATAAAACTTTCCTCTTTCCATCCAATCCTCTGTTCTTGTTTGAAAAGGAAATCTTGCAGGAAGAAACTGAAAACTTCAAATGTTGATGAGCTGGTGCTATTCCTCTTTTAGTCTCCCTTCGAGTTTTAATGATCCAACAGATGACCTTTGTTAACAACGCTTTGTTGTTTCTGTACTTAGAGAACATCATAATGGAAATTGATTTAGTAAAAACAATCCAGAATGGCTATCATCAACAAGACAAACAGTAACAAGTGTTGGAGAGGCTGTGGAGAAAAAGGAACCCTCATATACTGTTGGTGGGAATGCAGACTGGTGCAGCCGTTATGGAAGACAGTGTGGAGGTTCCTCAAAAAATTACGAATAGAATTGCCATATGACCCGGCAATCCCTCTCCTGGGTATCTACCCAAAAAATCTGAAAACATTTAGAGATAAAGACACGTGTGCTCCAATGTTCATTGCAGCTTTGTTTACGGTGGCCAAGACATGGAAACAACCAAAATGTCCTTCGACAGATGAATGGATAAAGAAGTTGTGGTATATATACACAATGGAATACTATTCAGCGGTAAGAAAAGATGATATAGGAACATTTGTGACAACATGGATGGATCTTGAGAGTGTAATGCTGAGTGAAATAAGTCAGACAGAAAAAGCAGAGAACCATGTGATTTCACTGATATGTGGTATATAAACCAAAAACAACAAAAGAACAAGACAAACAAATGAGAAACAGAAACTCATAGACACAGACAATAGTTTAGTGGTTACCAGAGGGTAAGGGGGGTGAGGGGTGGGAGATGAGGGTAAGGGGGATCGAATATATGGTGATGGAAGGAGAACTGACTCTGAGTGGTGAACACACAATGGGATTTATAGATGATATAATACAGAATTGTACACCTGAAATCTATGTAATTTTACTAACAATTGTCGCCCCAATAAATTAAAAAAAAAATCCTAAGCATACAGCATCTGATACTATGCATCATAAATGTTAACTTGCTAAGAAGTAGAAGGTATTAGCAGAGATGGTGGTTTTTATTTTTGTCTTTCCAACAGTCCTTAGGGAAAACAAAAATTGCTAAAATTTCAGGGTGGATCTGTTAAAATTCAAAACTATAAATTCCTGTGCAGGTTAGCAAGAAATCATCTAAGAATAATATTCCAATACTTGCCTCTTTTTAAAGAACTGCTCAAAATGAGGCCTGGGAAAGGATCACAGCATAGTGCCTTTGTGTGATTATCATGTAGGGAAATCATTGCTGGTTTAACATGGTCACAGCAGCCTCTCCAAAACAATGAAAACTACCCTCTACATCCTCAGCCTCCTCATCCATTAGGTGGAGGGAAGGACTTCCAAAGAATATATAAGTTTGACAAGCTTTATTAGTGTCGTACATAGAATGGATCACTCTCCCCTTATTCTATGGAACTATAAACTGGGTTCCTTTGAGATGACTTGGGAGATACCAACTGAGGGGGGAGACTCGGTGCCAACCCGGTGAGGCTCTGTTAATCCCTAGTAGGCTTTAGACCTTTTGATGTATTAAATGCCTACTATTAAACGTAAAGGATAAGTTAAGGCACTGTGTACTCTAAATCCTTAAATATACCTGATCTAAAATTACAAAACCACTTCTAACCTTCATAGTGATCGTTTTAACTGCTTAATTCAATTCAACAAATGTTTGATAATTTTCTGGTGGGTTTTATTTTGTTTGTTTATTGCTGTATCTTTTGAACCCACCCCTCAGTACTGTGATAGGTCCTCAAAACCCTCCAGGTCTTCTCCCTCTGCCTCTTTCCCAGGCTCAATACCCCGCCACCTTGTCCTGTTGCGGCTCAATACTACCCTGCCTTACCCTTCTCACTCCTCAGGCTAGAGCTGCTGCCACAAACTGAGGAGATTATTTTTTTTTTCCCCTTTCAGCCCTAGAGCTCTTTAGGTTTACAAATTGCCAACTAAAGTTTCAGGTTTTATAGTCTTGCTTCTTCAATAGTAAAAGGAGTTCTCTAGAAATAAGATCAAAGAGAATTAAAAGTTATAACCCAAAGCTGCATATTTTCCTTATTGATCACAAGGCTTGTGTGTGTCTCAGGCCAAAAACAGACTAAAAAATTCCCACACCACTCCCAACCTCAGGAAATGCTTTTGCATAACCTCCTCATGGTCATTCCTTCTTTCTCTTTTGTCCTGAGGGGCCTAATTATTTGGCACCAAATCTCCTTTCCTTACTCCCAGAAAGCCAATGAGGTATTCCTAAAAATAATGCTACAGATAACCCGTTACCATCTCAGAATTCCTAAGTGGACATATCTTACAACCCACTATGGCCTTCACTTCAGTCTCCAGAAATTTTTGGTAGTCATAAATATGATTCCTATAGATAAAGACATAAAGAACCAATGGAGCAGACGTTTTCTCCAGTTTCATATATGTTGCCTTTTGTAAGAATGATAATCCTAGTACTACATACTCTTCTAATCAAAATTAACACTCACTTTTTGTTTATCTGATATGTTTTCTCAAATACAACTCCGTATTTCTGATTATTTTCATCTTTTCACTGATTTTTCTTATTTCAGATTATGTGCAAACAACAGAGGGGTTTTGTTAAATTCCCTAATTATCTCTTGACTTCTCAGACTTAAAACCTAAAATTGAAAATAACCAACAAACTGACATGACTGACAATAATGGTGTTAAATTAATAAAACAAGGAAGCCAGTAAACCGAGGGGGCTCTAATGCCATGGTAGCCTACAAAAACACACTAAAATCTAAGCCTGGGAATGCCTCAAAGTTACAAAATCAAAACCTAAGAACAACTAATCACAAACAGCCACCTAGCCCTTAAGCTATCAATCATTACCTTGCTTTGTTTTCACCTTTTCTCCATAAAAGTCTCTCTGCCCAGTTCCTGACAGTGGCATGTCCCTAACCACTTACTATTCGATGTTGCCTAATTCAAAGCAATTGTTGTTCAAACAATCTTTAAAAATTCTTAATATGCCTCAGTTTATCTTGTAACAGTGAGAACTCAATTAGTGTTATTCGACAAAGTAAAAACCAAAGTTAAATAGCTTTTATTCTACCAAAGTAGTACAGCCTGGCTATTACATGCTTATCACCCAAACCTTCCCTCCTCCCTCCTCCCTCACCTTAATACCTTGTTTGGCCATATGTCATGGAGTCAGTTTATATTAATTAAAATAAACAGTTACATCCGGAAATAAAATAGAAACACAAACTTCATGTGAAAATGTACGTTGATATAAATACCATGTCATAGCTGTAGGATGTTTAAAGTTCATTCATGAACATCCTTCAAATGATCGTTCATTAACCACCAATTCTCAAGATAAAAATTATTTGGCATAACAGAGTCAAACAATTAAAACTGCAACAACAACAACAAAAAATCCAGTAGAAGCTTCCACTGAAAAAAAACAGTTTGTATTTAGCATAGTCTTAGAACAGATAAAACTGTGTACTTATTTTAAGATTGGAAACTGGTTGCATTTCAGACAGAAGAGAAAAGATAAGTCAGATGCAATTAATAGAGACATCTGCCTTGAGGATAAAGGCTACAATCCTTTAACTCTCTAAAATGTTTCTGATTCTTTGTTTTATCAGAGATATTCAGAATCCATAAAGAAAAATGTGGGATGTCAAGATTTCCAGAACTATTGCCCAAGGGTGGCCAAAAAATACAATTAAAAATCAGTGAGCTGTGAGCTGTTTTTTTCTCTATTGACATCTTTTTCTAGTATCACTTTTTCCAAATAGGCATCAATTTTTCAAAACTCAGAAATATGTCGTGAAAACACTGGTTGTTTTTCATCTAGAGCAACTATATAACTATCACCAGCACAGAATCATCTCATTTTTTAGCTAATTTTAAATTAAATCCAGTCATGTTAATATTCTTTTATGTCATGAGTTTTTTATTTCTACATTATCCAAATGTTTGCTAATTTGTCAAATATCAAAATTAGTTTGAATATAGAACAACATATAATTTATATTGATCTCACATTTTCTAATATACATAATCATTTGCTTGGGCCATTAAGCATTTCTATTCTTAATTTTTTATAATTAATAAATTATATTTCTTAGAGCAGTTTTAAGTTCCCAGAAAAACTGAGCAGAAAGTACGAAGCAGAGAATTCCCATATAGTTCCTGTTCACACACATGTACAACCTCCTCTGTTAGCAGCATGTTTGTTACAATGGAACCTACACTGACACATCATTATCACCCAAAGTCCATAGTTTTCACCAGGGTTCACACTTGGTGGTGTACATTCTGTGAGTGTGAGCAAATGGGTGATGACATGTGTCCATCATTGGCGTATTATACAGAATTTTCACTGTCCTGAAAATCCTCTGTGCTTAGAAGACGTGATGTACTAGGTAAAAGGAACTGCAGTCAATAGGCATTTAGTAATGTGGTTGTAGGGTACAGGGGGAGGGGAAGCAGTCTGTAGTCCAGTGGTTAAATCTCAGCCTTTTGGTAAGCCTGTGCCCCTGGCCTGGGAACCTCATCAGTGCTTCTCAGGTTTTCCCAACCTTGGTTGGGACAAGATGGCTAGAGGATACTGGAGTTTCC
This sequence comes from Rhinolophus sinicus, assembly GCF_036562045.2. Classification (NCBI taxonomy): domain Eukaryota; kingdom Metazoa; phylum Chordata; class Mammalia; order Chiroptera; family Rhinolophidae; genus Rhinolophus; species Rhinolophus sinicus. Next base: position 74,561,751 of record NC_133751.1, read on the forward strand.
CTTCCCCCATTTGGAAGGTGACAAGAGAAAAATTGAAATGCCCCCAGTTAAATTACAGCAGGCTGAAAGGAAGATACAAAGAGGTTAATCAGCTTATAACTGCAGGGTGAAAAACTTACATTCTTGAATCTATGTTGGAACTTTGTATAAAATTAATTGCAGGTGACTATTTCTGTGATTATCTAAAGAGAATAGCCAAGTGCCACTGACCACCAGACATCTCCACTTCTTGGTTATGCATGACTTTCTGAACTGTTGTCCATCAGCAATTCAAAGGAGCAAACACTTTCTCCTTACAGACTCTTCACCTATCCCAGAACTATCTCTCCTTCACCTTCTCCCATCCCCTTTATCTAGAGAGAATGTAAATTCTTTCAAAACAACTTATATCTTTCTTCCCCATACTGTTTCCATATAAGACCCTGTGAACTCCAGAACAAGAGACATGTTTGTCTTTTCTACCTAGCTCTGCTGCTGGTGGTTTAGACTGCATGCCCCAGGACCTGGCCCTTTTCTGGCTAGAAGGAAACACAGTTGAGTATTTCCCTTCCCCCATGTAAATTAGGTTCTGAGAACACTCCAATAGATTAGGCTCTGGTAGAATAATTTCTCTTGGAAGAAGGCCTTGTTAAGAACAGAATGTTCTGGTGCATTTCAAAATGGTTCCTTTTCCCCTCCCCCTGCTTGAGGGTGAGCTTGATGGACCTGGTGGAGCTCCTGAAGGTAAACTCACAAAAATGTACCCCTGCCCGACAATGATAGGATCTCCCTGGAGTTTTTAACTCTCAGACTTGTCTGTACACTGAGCCTCCAGAAATTCCTCAGTTGCAGTTGCAGTTCAGGTTTTCCTACCCTGGCACGGGTTCCCATGGTGCTTGTGGGTTTCTGCTGTGGTAAGTTGTGATTCTCTGTATTCTCCTGTCAGACTCTCCAGTTTGGGGCACAGAAGTTGCCCTGTAATATAACTTTTCTGACATATCTAAGAAGAGTTATTAATTTGTCAGTTTCCTCAGCTTTTTACTTGTTGTTAGGATGGGATGGCAATTTCTAAGCTCCTTACATGCTGGACCAAAAGCCAGAAATCACTATTCCCATGAAAATATGAAAAAACTAAGAACTATAGGAGGTATGTCACTTCCCAAAGATCGCACAGATATTAGAGATAGAATTGAGACCTGAGCCTACTGACCCCAAGACTGAGTTATTAATCTGTTTTGTAATTGTGTAAAACGTCTGCATTCTTATCTAGTCCAAAAAAGAAGTGACTTAGTTGGGATATGCAATCAATTTCTTATATTCAGGAAAGAAAGTCACTAAAAGAAAATTCTATTCCTAAGAATTTATCTTACGTAAGTTATTATATGAAAACTTATGTACACAAATAGGCTTATTACAGTGTATCTTATAAAAGAAAAATGTAAATAGCTGAAACGATTGTGGTAATTACTACACACATGCTTACAGTGGGATATTAAGAAAGCATGTTAACAACAAAGTAAACTATTTATGATACGTATTAAGTGAAGAAAGTTGACTATAAAAGTGTCTCTATTTAAAATGGACAATGAAGGAAAATTTTAAAAACTACTAGCTGTGACTATTGAACTTTTTAAACAATTGTATTGCATACGTAAATTTTTTTTAAAAAATGCATCGATGACACTTTTATATGCAAATTGGGGACACTGCACTAGTCTTTGGGGAAAAAGGACAATTATCTTGTACAAGTTTAGCTTAAAATTTAGAATCATAAATAGCAGCCTGTGACAGGGATATGTCATTGTTTACAGTGGAGGAGTATGCTAGCATAATGGGTGCCAGGTTGTTCCCTTTGCTATAAACGTGGACTTAAATGAATGGCTCTCCAGACGCTTACTAAAATGGCATCATGTGTTATTTTAAACTAGGTATTTATGATACAACAATATAGAGAAGAAAAAGAATGGGACATTAGGCAGTTTCTATAGAAAAAGGATTTTAGTAATGTGGCTGGATGCAAGGTACCATTACTGCAGTACTATATCCACCTTCATTCATTCAGCACACAGTGAAAGAGGCATGCGCCTAAATCCAAGAGGCTAGATAAGTCTGACTTGAAATGTGTTTCTTTCTTCGGTGTAATGCTTTTTTGTTGTTGTTGTTCTTTTTCAGTAATTCTTTGCAGCACCAGCTTACACACAGTGAATTGTTGACTTCTTTATTGACAGGGATGGGGAGGAGGAAAACACCACTTTCTAAAGCCAATATCAAAGAAAATAACTCATTTTATGTAAAGAGGGATCAATAGTGGTCTCTGTGTTCTTTCTATTTCTTGTTTGTATTTTCTATGGATGTGTACAAAATCTAGACATTTGGCTTTAAGTGTTGTTTTAAAATTTTTTTTACAGGAAGAAAACAGTAATTTTAACCATCATTGATGTATTTTAAAAAATTCCATTGTATTCTTAATAACATACCCTCAACAAAAGAAAATAATCTTGATGTATGTCTACATACCAACATACTTCCTAAGTTAAGTTTTATTATTTCTTCTAGGACAATGAATAAAATTATGAAAGAGATCTAATTGGCATTATTCTAAGATCAGAAATTCTTAACCATGATAATTATTTACCAACAGTCATCTCTGCCTTTAATTATTAGGGGAAGGTGATTGTCTTACTTTGAACAAGTGGCTGAGTAGAATGGAAGGAGGAGCATTTCCCTTCCATGTGATCCTTTTTCTGTACTTGAGTCCTAATTGCTTTTATACCAAATTGGGAATGAAAAGGCTCCGATCCACTGGAAAGTCTAGTCTTTCTTTCAGGAGTAATATATATCAAAAAGTCACTGTCCTTCAGAAATTTATAAACTGAATAGGCAAACAGAAAATAATAAATTGTTATATAGCTAGACCGAAGGGTTGAATGACTTAAGAATCACATTCAGTAATGTCTATCTGGGTTTAACTTATCTATTATGTAGATAATAGATAATTATAGCTAAATATAGGCAATTATGGCTAAAATACATACACAAATGGTTTATACGATGAAAGCAATCTAGCTATGTCTCTGATTGGAAACTTGATCTAGTCTTTCATTTATTCAACAATTATTATTCATTGTATACTAGGTGTCAGGCACCACACTAAGGACTACAGATAAAGGATGTAAAGGAAAGGAATTATTCATGCTTTCTCAGAACTTAAAAACTGACAGAGAATTATAATACAGAGAGATACACTCTACAGAGAGACGGAGAGGAAGCTAAGGGCATAAATTCAGATGAAGCTACCTTACAAATAGTGGGTGTATTAGGGTTCTCCAAAGAAACAGGAGAGAGAGAGAGAGAGAGAGAGAGAGAGAGAGAGAGAGAGAGAATAAGGAATTGGCTCACGTTGTTATGGAGACTGAGAAATTCCAGCTTGCAGTTGGCAAGCTGGAACCCAGGAGAGCCAGTGGTGTAGTCTCAGTCCAAGGGCAGACGACTAATGTCTCAACTCAATCAAGCATGCTAAAGAAGTTCCCTCTTACTCAGCATTTTTCTTTTATTCTAGTCCTCAGTTGATTGGCTGAGGCCTATCCACATTCTGGACAACCATCTGCTTTACTCTGCTCTACCTCTTCACATGTTAATCTCATCCAGAAACACCCTCACAGACATACCCAAAATAATGTTTGACCAAAGGTCTGGGCACCACATGGCCCAGTCAAGTTGACACATAAAATTAACCATCACAGTGGGTTAGGTCAAGAAGGATTTCTGGAAGAAGAGAAACCTACCTTGAATACTGAAGGATAGTATCTCATAAATAGAATATTAAATTGCTACTTCTTCATAATTAAATTGTACCACTAAAGTGTATAACAGGTATATGTGTCTTCAGAAATGCAATGTTTTCTTCCATTTATAGGGGAAATCATTAGGTCTTCATTATATTAGGTTAAAATCCTAGAGAAGACAGTATTAGAATTGAATATATAAAATGAAGTTTGCATATGGCATGTTGCTATTCTATTAATAGAATATATCATTATTTTATTTCTGTAAAATGTTCTTACCTAGATTATTTTATGCTACCAGTTTTCAATGAGATGTTTCATTACTGAGACATATTTACATTTTAAAACATCTTTTATTGGAAATAAACTTTTCAATTGACCCCCCCCCAAAAAAAAAAGAGAATACAGAGCTCTTGATTTAGTATTTGTGGATGGTGTTTGGGTGCTCTTTCTAATAATTTTCAGATGTAGAGAGATCCTAATTGGAGTAGCTCTTAGGAAGTCAAAGGTTTATTTGAATGATTACAGCTAAAAAAGACAAAAATTCTGAGGTATTTCCCTTTAAAAAAAAGAATTTAAAACATTAAAGTGTTTATTGATTTTAATGTTTGATGTAGACAAGTAAATACATGTACTCAAAATTACCCAGTTGCTTCTTACATACATTGCTTCCCCCCCCACCCCATATATTCCACCTTTAGCTTTTTTCACTGCAGAGTTCTTGTTGCTCAAAGGTGCATTGCTTCTTGTGGAAACATACATGCATACACACACACACACACACACACACACACACACACACACACAAATTGAAAAGAAAACAGTAATAGCTCTTCTCCTTAATGGCCTATGTGCCATTGCTTTCTTCATTTTTCCCAGTATTACTTTTTTTGTTAGAAATAATCTGCACAGATGTTTTAAAAATTTATTGAGACTGTTTTATGGCCCAGAATATGGTCTATCCTGCAAAAAGTATCATTGCACTTGAAAAGAATGTGTATTCTGCAATTGTGTGATCTATTAAACATAAATTAAATCAAGATAGTACTGTTCAGATCTTCTATGTCTATATTGATGTTTTTTGTCTAATCCTATCAAATGCTGAGAAAGGGGTTTTTAAATGTCCAATGGTGATTGTGTAAGTGTCTATCTATTAATTATGTAAACTTTCACTTTATATAATTTGAAGCTCTTTAATTACTATATCTTCCTGATTAATTGACCATTTTATCTTCATAAAGAATTTCTCTTTATCTCTGGTAACATTTTTGTTTGTAATATATTTTATCTGACATTAATATAGCCACTCTAGCCTTCTCATTCTTAGTGTTTCCATGGTATATCTTTTTCATCCCCGTTACTTTTAAAATATCTGTGTTTTCATATTTAAATTGTCTCATAGAGTCAGTATATAGTTCGGTCTTGTTTTACGTTCATTCAGAAATCATTGTATTTTAATTGGAGTGTTTTGGTTCTTCATGATTGATATAATCATTGAAATGGTTGAGGTGGTAGGCAGAAATAAGGTCCCCAAAGAGATCCACTTTCTAAACTTCAGAACCTGTGAATATGTTACCTTGCATGGCAAAAAGGACTTGGAAAATGTGATTAAGATGAAGAACATTAAAGCAGGGAGATTATCCTGGATTATTTGGGGAGGCCCATTCTAATATCATAAATTCTTTAAAACAGAGAACCTTTCTTAAATATGATCAGGGAGACATGTAACCACAGTGAAAGAAGGTTCCGAGAGATGTGACATGAGAAGGGCTTAACTCACTATTGTTGGATTTTAAAGACACAAAGTTTGCAGTAGTTTGCTACGACTGCAATAGAAAATTAATGCAGATTTTAGTACCTGAAAGTAGTGTTAAAAAAAAAAAAAATGGAGCCACTTTAAAATGCATGCATTTCCCCTACCTCTAGCTCTAGCAACCACCATTTTATTTTCTATCTGTACAAATTTTACTATCTAGGTACCTCATTTACATGGAATCGTACAGTATTTGTCTTTCCTCTTAGCATAACATCCTTAAGTTTCATCTATGTTGTATCATGTATCAGAATTTCCTTCCTTTTTAAGTCTGAATAATATTTCCTTGTATGCATATATCACATTTTGTTGATCCATTCATCCATTCATGGAAACTTGGGTTGCTGCCACTTTTTGGCTGTTATGTATAATGCTACTATGAACATGAGAGCTTTTTCTTTTATAAAAAAAACAATACTTTGAAAATGTTGAAACCATTTGTAGCTTGCAGGTTGATTTGGCCCACGGGCCAGTTTGTTGACTTCTGAAACCAGGTCCTCCAGACTGTAATTTTTTTCTGTTTATCTTGAGTAATTTCTATTGTGTTTCAGTTCATTTACTCTTTCATCTAGCATATTCATTTGGTTGTTATTCCAGCCAGATTTTTTTTTTTAATTTCAGAAAATATATTCTTTAGTTCTAAAATTTCCATTTCAGGTATTTTGATTCATTGTAAACATGTTTAGTTTTTAGCTTGTTGATAGTTTTAAAAGCCATTTTTAAATCCTTATCTTTTAGTTCCAACATCTGTTTTTCCTGAGTTTGGGCTTGATGCATTCTTTTTCTGCTTGAGGCTGTGTTTTGTGTGTGTGTGTGTGTGTGTGTGTGTGTGTGTGTGTGTGTGTGTGTGGCCATGGTGGGGGTTGGTTTTGTTTATGTTGGATAGTTTTGCATTGTAATCTGAACATCGCCAATGTTAAATTTTAGAGATTTTGAATTTTGTTATTTTGCATTGATGTGTTGTTTCCTTTGTTTTTGCTGGTAAATATTCTTGATTTGGCGTGAACTACAAACTGTTCTTGAGAAGTAGTTCCCTTTTGTTTGAATATTTTTGTTTAGTGCAATTGCTTAACCTCTGTCCCACACATGCATAGTTCATGGGTCAAACAAACGGGGTAAGCAGAGCCTAGGAATTCAGTATTTGATTCATTCTCTTCTGGGATTCCTCTACTTTCTTCCACATTCACAGTTTCCAAGCTTCAGATTTCTGGGTCCCTAACCAGAAAGATTATTGGTTTTTCCATGTGTGTCCTGCCACAGCTCTACTCACCATATGGATTGTACTTAGCACCAGACTAAAAGCCATAGAGAGAAAAATGTAATTTAGACCTTCAGCTTCCCTATGAGCATGCACTCCTTAGCACAGCATGCTTATTTCTATTCACTCTCCTTCAGAGTGTTACACCTTCAGTGTTGCTTTTTTGTATTGTCTAGTTTTATAGTTATTTTCTATAGAGGTGTCATTTGATAGGGTCTGTGTCTACAGATTTAAGCAAAGATTAATAAATCTCAGTCATTGTGGTAGCTGGAAGGCAACTTTTTTTCTATATTTGATGCAGAAGAGCTATAGAACTAACTGCCTAGCCCCACCCCACCCTCATAAATTTTGATTGAGTCTTATTTTGGGGACTTAATGCTCAACAAGAGCTCTTATGAACCAGAGAGTAAAAAGCACTAATAACAAGGCAATACCATAAAGAAGGACTCCATGAATAGGAAAAGTATTTTCCACTAGAATTCATAAGAAGATTTGGAATTTTATACTCCCAGAAATGTTTCTATTTAATATAAAACGATTAGTAATTTAACATAAAATGTGGCCAATATTGCATTTACACAAGAACTTTAATGTTGTACTTCTTCAAATATTTGGTTTTGACAATAGCATGACCCTATTTTAAGTAAATTTGCATTTATATTATTCATTCCCCTTGCCTCATTTCTTAAATTACAGAAGTGATAAAGTATGAGTGGAAAAATAATCTTTTACTACATAGGAACAGCCATTGCAATATTCAATACCTTTATATTAAACAGTGTTTTTTATGTTTATGTAGAGAAAGAAACAGTATCACCATAGTGTTCAACAATGTGGCACTCCTGAGTCTATGGCATTTAAGGGGAAAAGACAATAATATATCTAAGAATCCAAAGCACTTAAAAATTACTTGTCCCATATTAATTCTTAAGTTGTTTATGTGTTAGTTACATTTTACTTGTGTTGCCATGTCAGTTTCACTGCAGAAAAACATCCATTTTAGAGACCTCAAATAAAGTGGAATTATTTTTTCTTTAATAAAGACCATAAGTGTAAAAGTTCAAAGCATTTTCACAATGTGAGCATACTTATTTAACCAGACCACAAATCAAAAATAGAATATTACCATAGCCTCAGATAACAACCCCCCTTTTTTTTTTCCAGTCCTCTTGAAATCACTGCTTTGCCCCAGACAGCACTATTCTGATTCCCGACGCCAAAAATTTCTTTAGGCTGTTTGCAGTCATTCAGAAGCCATTCCTTATTCCTTACTATGTGATGAGCTTATGGAGGATTTTTCCCTACTAATTTATTTTTCCCATGTGAACAACATGGGGCTTGGTATAGTAAGCACTCATTAAAAGTTTATTGAAGAATGCATTTGAGATAGTTGAGAGATACGTAGATATAGATTGTAGCAATGCTTATTTAAAGAGACTACTGCTAGCAAGCAGTACTTGGAAAGAAACTATTTGAGATATTAACCTAAGTAGCTCAGTTTTGCCTCGCTTTTGAAGATTTATAAAATTATAGCCCTGAAATGTTAAGGATTCTTAGCTAATACTAGTTTTATTGATTTGAAGTATATTTAGGCATATTCAGCCACTGAGAAGATTATAAAAAATACTACATGAAAAAAACAAATGAGGAACTTTGGCTATGAAAGTATATATAGTTTAGTTAGCAGTCTTCAATAAATGGTGCTGGGAGAATTGGAAAGCCATGTGCAAAAGAATGGAAAAAAAAAAAAAAAAGAAATAGATATAGTCAGTAACTCACTCCAAAAGGTTTTAGAAACTTTTTCATTTGGAAAGAACTGTATTCACACTAAAATATTTCAATTATGAAATACGGGTAATAGGATAAAACAAGGAAGTGTAAATGGATGAAAGGGAAAGTTCACAAAACATTGATTTTTTTCTGCAGTCCCTTTTTAGCATGAGTGGGTGGGTAGATTGAGATCATAAGAATTACAACACCAAGAAACAATTACTAAACTTCAAATTTCTGAAGCTAATTATTTGGCCAATTTTTGTAAAACTAATATTTAATAGTCATTCAGTTTTCCAAAGGCAACCATTTATTTTTAAGCTTTCAATTAATCTAGGTTATATTCCTTAAATTCCCCATTAATTATCGGTGGATTTGAAAAGGATTGGTTTACCCATTATATCAGGTAATGGGAAAGGAGTATAAAAGAAAATATAGTTAACTGGCAATGCATGCTATTGAAAAGAATCATTGGGAAACATTCAGATTATTTTACATACCAGAAGACAAGTTATATTGAATTTTTCTCCCACAAAACGTGAATAACCTTTGCTTGTACATTCACATTTTATTGATCACGTATTAAATGTCAGACACAGTGCCAGGTGAGTAAAAGAGTCATGCTTCTGGTTATATACAGCTTAGAATCTAGTAGAAGAGAGATTTTAATCAAATAGTCACAGCGGTGAATGTGTAATTATGAAAAGTAAATTGAGTGAAATAAGCGTGATAATACAATGGCATGTAAAAAAGCATCCTGGCCCGACAGGAAGAGGAAGGCGGTCCCATATAAAGCTTTCCTAAAAACATGACTTTACTGTTGAGAAATACTAAGAATTAACCGTTGATCAGGAGGTTAATTCGTCAGTTGTATTATTTTAATTTGTGTAGTAGAAAATTTAATGAACAGGATACCTTAAAAAGCTGTATTACCAAAGCATATTAATAATTGCAGATACTTGATACATTAATTTTTCATCAAATTTTTTTAGAGAAAATGTCCACTAAATAATTTTATTTTGTTCTGATTGTGATAGAGCTTTTTCTCACCTATATGGGATTTTTCTCATCATTCAGTTGTAGTTTAGTGTGTGTCGTATTCTAGAAATAGGCAGAGACAGGCTCTCTTCAAAGACAATCTTGGAATAGGTAACGTTAGGCTGTGTTTCTTAGGTTACAAAAGCGTATTCTTTTGTAATCATATTCACTTCTGCAGTCTAGAGCTGTGCAGTTCAATATGATAGCCACTAGCTAAATGCAGTTATTTACATTTGAATTAAAATTATTAAAAACTGAAAAATATTCATTTCTCAGTCTTACTAATCATTTTTCAATGGATAAAACAAGGATAATAGCTATATATGGTCATGCTCAACAGCTATATATGGTCATGTCTTCTGTATTGAACAACACAGAATAGATCGATCACCAACAAAATTTCTACTGGATAGCACTGGTCTAAGTATATAAAATGGAGTGGCTTCTGTGAGTAAAAGAGAGAGAGAGAGAGAGAGAGAGAGAGAGAGAGAGAGAGAGAAAGAGAGAGACCTTCAATTATCAAATGGCTGTATCAAAATCTATGTTGGTTTGGCTGCTGGGAGCAGAGGGACTCCCCTGACCAACCTTCCACTGATCCATTTCATGTGAGACTCTTACTCCATATTTATGAAGAAAAACAAATAAAATGTCATTGCAGGTAGAAATCAAAGAACATCCACTAATAAGGAAAGCAGAAAAAATGATATTATCTTGTGGGTCATTAGCATTGATTGAGCATCATCTGTTTTAAAGACATGATCAAGAAAGAGTGTCCCCTGGAATAGAATATCTTCTTTATTTCACCTTGGAAGTTGCTTATTGATTTCCCTGTGGTCTGGACAGAATGTATTCACAGGTATTAACTGTTTGTCTTTGCCCCAGGCTTGCAGAAAATTGAGCCTGAAAAGGGATGAGAGTGTTTATACTTCATTAGTAGGTGAAAGTCCCAGGCAGTGGAGATGAAGGAATTAAGAGAGACCAGGCAAACAAAGATGCCAGCTCTCATTCTGATTATCAGATAATTTGCTTTTCTCCCAGAGAAATTTTAAGATTTTCTCTTTGGTCATGATGTGGTACAGTTTCACTGTGCTTCTCAAGATACAGAATTATTTACTTTTACCTTGCTTAGCTTTGTATATGCTAATTGAGGATTCAGTTCTTCAGTCTGGATATGTCTAAGTTATTGTCTCTTAAATATTGACATTTTCTCTAATGACAATTTAAGGGGAAAAACATTTTTAAGTCAGACCATTCTCCAAGTCTATTACAACTTTGATATCACAGTTCCCCTTCTTTTATTTTTCTTTTATATGTTGTAGGGCAAATTCTCAGCACTCTTTCTAATTCATTAATCTTCTCTTCAGTTCTTCCAACCTGATGTTTATCCAGTTTACTCAGGTTTTTTGTGTTATTGGTGTTGTATCATTTCAAGGGCTATAATTTTATTTCTAGGATTTTTCTTCAGTACTTTTTTATAGCCACATGTTTCTTATTCTTAACCATCTTTTCAGTATTATAATCATTTTTTTCTTTCCTTCTTTTATGCATTTTAAGACTTTAAGTATGCTTATTTAGGTCTTTTTCCAATAACAAACATAATCATGTTACCAGATTAACATCTGTTTGATGGCTATCTTTCATGATTAATATTTTTCTCTTTGTACGCTTTGAAATTTTAGTGTGTTTTCTTCAATGTGCCTTTCCTGATTTCTGTGTTTGTTTATTTTTGTTTAATCTCTCCTTCCTCACCTCTGCATGTGTGACTGTTTCACAATTGTCGCTACCTGCTTTGCTCTTTTATCAGCAACCAGAGGTCTAATAATGTGAAGATATTATGGACCTATTACTAAGCTAGTTGGGGCTTAGACAGGCTGTAGTGGAGGAACTATTTGTGCTTCCTCCCAACCCTCCAGGATACTACTTATTTGCCTGGGACCATGGGTGCCTTGGACCCGCCTCCTATTGCATGCACTGAAGTTGGCTCTGTTCTAGCACCCAAGCCAGGAGCTGAATACATGACCTCTGCTGGCTTTTTTCTTGTCCTGGAATTCAGAAGGCCTGTGCACTAAACCACATTTACAGTTATGTCTTTTTATTCTGCTTTTGGTCTTTAGAGATGTTTATCTTGCTTTTGGCTGTGGCCATGTCTTTTAAATACATATGTGAAATATTAGCTATCTTTGTTGTGATTTTTGGAGGAAAAACAGGGGAAATATTCTACATAAAGTCCCAGTGCCAACTTGAGCAGCAATCTCATCACAGGTGACTTTACCTAAACAAAGACCATCAGAAGCAGTTAAAAATCTAAATACAAACTTTATAGGAAAGTAGTAACACATCAGCCCTTCTGTTATAGTCATAGTTCTGGGTACCACTTATTTAATTGGGGAGGATCATTTATGTAATCTGATTTCAGATTATTGATTTGTTCCTTTAACCTACCTGCATCCCAATGTCTGAAATTTTGGGAAGAGTTTCAAGCATTTCATATAGATTACAAATAGTATTTTCCCCCGGTAAAATACATCTCCTTGTGTTAGATATGAATTTAAGCCTTATGAGTCATTTATGTCCTTCAAATTCTTTCCTGAGATCAAGTTTTGATTAGAAAGAAAGAATATGAGGACAACCTCTCCTTAGTGTATAGATTTAGATGAGGAATAGTGCTGTTTTTGAAAGAAATCTGGTCTTGGAGTTACTAACTAACTAGGATGTGCCATCACTCACAGGTGTATCATCTTGTACAGATTTTTAAGTTCTATGCAATTCGGTTTCCTTGGTTTCTAGAATGGAATATCTATGAAGATTACATGAGATGATACATGTAGTAGCACTCAATAAATGTTAGTAGAAAGATAGAAAGTATAAAACAGGCAAGTGAAACTTGGAGCTCCAAAGAGATTTCCAAAATCATCTACTTAATTTTGTGCTTATCGGTCACAAATTCTAATATGAATAAATAATTTAGGTACTATTACTGCAAAATTAGATATCAGGTTATTAATTTTAGGGACGTATTTTAGGTATAAAGATCTTATAATCATGGCTTCAAAGGAAAATATTCAAATTAAATAGGCTTTGATTAAGTCGTAAAGTCAAAGATTCTGCATAGATTTCATTGCACATTTATTCTTTTCATTGACAATTAGTTTTCAGTGGAGACTCTATAAACTAACACATTTGCAAAAAGCAAAACAAATCACTCTGCAGAATGACAAAGGAGGCCACAAAGGATAACTGACTTTGTTGCTAGTTAAACATGTTTGCTTTCATTAGTCCTAAGAGAAATATCTTGGCCCCAGACAGTGCCATTGAACTAAATCTTAAATTACACATTTTTAGTGTAATTACACTAGTTTAGGCCCACAAATTAGCCCCAAATCCCACACTACTCTTACAAAATAATCACAATTAATTGCTGTGTTATCAAAACTGTGCCCAAAGGACAGTAATAACCATGTCTTATATTTTCATAGTTCCTTGCAGTTTGCAAAGCACTTTTATAGGCATTGTCTGATTTCAGCCTCACAATAAATGTATAAAGTAGGAATTACTACTGCTAGTCCACAGATAAGGGAATTGGGGGTAAGAGAACTGAAATGATTTTGGAGAGTAACTTGGAGCTTCTTCATCTATATTGTAGTTGGAAGGGTGATCAAAATTTCCAGCGCCTACCACAGTGTCATCTACATTAGGTATTTACTTTTTTATTGCAGGCTATAAGATTCACTGAGTGCTATACAATATATTCAACGTAGTATTCTCAAGATTACTTAGATGATTCATGTTATAGACTACCATTAAAATGTGTGCTTTTGGCATATAGTGAAAATCACTAATTTCTAAATCTCTGCTTTTGAGGAATTATGTTTTGCATTTTTTTTATTTTGGAAATTTCTAGCATTTCATAACTTTTTAAATAGCTCCCAATTAGTCATGAAAGCAATTTGTAAATATAATTTTGTACAATACCACAAAACCAAGCAACAAGAAAGACTCCTCTTTACTCTTGGTTAAGTATAACACGTGATATATCCAGAATTATCTTATGAGACTTCAGATACTGAGCTCAAATAATTATACCAAAAAGGATGAAGCCCAAGGCTCGCCTTAACAACAAGTTCAGATTCTTTTGTTAAGATTTTGCACTTGCATGTCAGCATGGTTTAAATATAGCTTAGCTACTCTTGAGCAACAGGGCTACTGTAATATCTGTAGCAGCACATATTTCTTTGACTTCATAGTTCTGTTCTCCAGTGGGTTTTAAAAATTATTTGTATGATTTTAAATGAGGAGCTGTTTCTATTATCTGAAGAATAGTAAAAATTGTTTCTGTCTTTATAACACTTTCCCTATTATCTGAATTACTCACCCTGGCCGTATTCACCTACATTTCTTTGTACTGTGTCCTACCATATGCCAATGTTACTGTAATGATGTATGTCAATATCAGTCTGAGAAAACCATGCCTGGTCCATTCTAACAAGATAAGTGCACCCCTCCACCTAGCCACCACCACTCCCCTAACACCCTCCACCAACAACCAAGCAGAAAAATAAAGAAAATGTTTCTGTTTCCTTTTTAAACTGACTCATGGTCACCTAGGGAAAATTCTATTACCTGCACATTTTAAGCAGGGTTGCATTGTGTTTTTTTAAAGGCTTTGGCAGTTTTGCCTTCTTAGGCTCCTTCATCCATAAATTTTTTTTGAATGTTAATTTATGACTACATTGGTATGAAGATGAATGTGTTGATATTACATATTGAAACTCTTGCTTTTTTTATCCAGAAGTTCATATTTTTCATACAAACTGCCTGCCTTGGTGCATGCAGCAGACTTTCCTAGGGTCTCAAAAGCTTCATGGAACCCAGACAAGCAGCACCTGGCTTGAACATGTCCCATATCTCTTGCTGAGCAGCTCTAAGCCTTGCACTAGTGGTAGCCAGCATCTGGCATAGGTTTGTGGTTTGGCCTCTCGAGGCATATCCAATCATGACCTGGGCAGCAGCCATCTACAGATTGCTTTGTGGCTCCTGCTGGGTGGCACCTGGTGAAGCACAGGCTACAGCTGAACTTTACCTGCAGCGGATTCCCTCTTAGGAGGCCCTGAGGCTGGCATACCCAATGGCCACCTTTGAAACGAGCTGGACCATCACCCAGCCACCTCCAAAAGTGACAAACCCAAGGGGTGGATTGGGCAGGCACCAGAGCCCTTCTGAAGTAGAACCTGCTCTGTATGGTCAGCCCCTGCACCACAACTCCTCCACTGTAGTCACGGCCAGTCCTCACAACCAGTGAGCCCAAGGGTCTTTCACTCCCATTGATGGGCAAACAGTAACCAAGACTCAACTACAAGAGGAAGGCACACACAATCCATGCAAGGGACACCTGGAGTGAATGGCTCAGGTGACCAGGGAGACTGCACGACTGAAACCCATGGCACGCCTACTACATAAGGCCACTCTGCTACGACTGGGAGATATAGCAGCCCTACCTAATACATAGAAACAAAAACAAAGAGGCAGCCAAAATGGAGAGACAAAGAAATATGTCCCAAATAAAAGAATAGAACGAAGCTCCAGAAAAAGAATTAAGCAAACTGGAGATAAATAACATACCAGAAGCAGAGTTCCAAACACTAGTTATAAGGATGCTGAATGATCTCAGGGAGAACTTTAACAAAGGGATAGGAAATATAAAAATGGCAATAGAAAATACAAAAAAGAACCAGTTGGAAACAAAGAATACAATAACAGAAATGAAGAAGACATTACAGGAAATCAACAGTAGATTAGATAAAACAGAGGACTGAATCAGTGATTTAGAAGATAAGGTAGCAGAAAATACCTAATCAGAACAGCAAAAAGCAAAAAGAACCCCCCCAAAATGATGAGAGTTTAAGGGGCCTCTGGGAAAACATCAAGTGTACCAACATTCATATCATAGGGGTACCAGAAAGAGAAGCGAGAGAGCAAGGAATTGAAAACCTATTTGAAGAAATAATGGTGGAAAACTTCCCTAATGTGGTGAAGGAAATAGATATACAATCCCAAGAAATGCAGAGTCCCAAACAAGATTAACCCAAAGAGGCCCACAACAAGACACATCATAATTAAAATGCCAAAGGTTAAAGACAAAAAGAGACTCTTAAAAGCAGCAAGAGAAAAGTACTTAGTTACCTACAAGGGAGCTCCCATAAAATTGTCAGCTGATTTTTTAACAGAAACTTTGCAGGCCACAAGGGCTTGGCAGGAAATATCCAAAGTGATGAAAAGAAAGGAACTATAACCAAGATTACTCTACCCACCAAAGCTATCATTTATAATCAAAGGACAGATAAAGAGCTTCCCAGACAAGAAAAAGATCAAAGAGTTCATCACCAACTAGTATTACAAGGAATCTTAGAGCAAGTCCTTTAAGATGAAAAAATAAATAAAAAATGTGAATAATCAAATGGCAATAACTACCTACCTACCAACAATTGCTTTCAATGTAAATGGGTTAAATGCTCCAATCAAAAGATACCAGGGCTGAATGAATAAGAAAACAAGATCCTTACTTATGCTGCCTACAAGAGACTCATTTCAGATTGAAAGACACACACAAACTGAAAGTAAAGGGATGGAAAAAGGTATTTCATGAAAATGGAAATAAACAAACGAAAAGTTGGAGTAACAATACTTATACCAGATAAAATAGACTTTAAAACAAAGACTATAACAAGAGACAAAGAGGGACCTAGTAGTCCCACTTCTGGATATTTATCTGAAGAAACCTAAAATGCTACTTCAAGGGGGTGTGCTCATCCATAAGTTTATTGCAGCATTATTTACAATAGCCAAGATATGAAGGCAACCTGGGTGTCCCTGACTAAATGAATGGATGAAGAAGATGTGGTACACATATACAATGGAATATTACTAGAGGGTATTGTGCTGAGTAGAATAAGTCAAACAGCAAAAGACAAATGTCATTTGATTTCACTTATAAGTGGAATTTGAAAAACAAAATAAACAAACAAATGAAACAGAAACAAGCTCATAGATACAAAGAACATGTTGATGGTTGCCAGATGGGAGGGGGGTTGAGGGTGGTTGAAAACGGAAACGGAGTTAAGAAGTACAAATTGGTTGTTACAGAGTAGTCATGGAGCTATAGGATATAGCATGAGGAATATAGTCAGTAGTATTGTAATAACTATGTACGGTGTCAGATGGGTACTAGATCTAGATTTATTGGGATGATAGATGGAAGTGGGTTAGAGGCAGGGTGAAAAATGTGAAGGGATTAAGAAATACAAATTGGTAGTTATAAAATAGTCATGAAGAGATAAAATAAAGCATAGGAAACATAATTAATAATATGGTAATAACTACGTATAGTGCCAGGTGGGTACTGTTGAATAACTATGATGTACACCTGAAATTAATGTAATAGAATTTTTTTTTAAATTTTAAAAAAAGAAAAGGAAATTTTTTTTCTTAATGAACAAAAGCATGCTCCTACTAATGAAAGAATAAACTTCTTTCATTATTTTGACTAAGGGGTCATATCAGGTCACAGTTCTGCTGCTACCCACAACCCATTAGCTCCAGACAACCTCTATTCAGCTAAAAATAATGTGTATGAAAATAATTGCATATTACTTGCCAAAATGAAAAGAGAGGATAATGCAAGTGGGCAGATTTGTAAGTGTGTTGGATGAAGAACTGTCACCAACTAATGGCCTGAATTTGCACTAACAATTTGGAGTAGATGGTGCGAAGGTCCTACCCAGCTGCATCCAAAAGAAGCATGATGGGTAGCCTGGATACCTAATGCCCAGGCAACCGTGCCCAAACTTCTGTCCTTACCCACAATCATTTTGTTGCTCTAATTCATGTGCACTGTTTTTGGATGTTAACATATGTAAAGAATTTTTAGCAGTATCAATTAACTTTGAGGGGGAACAATGAAATGGTTGACTGCTTGTCATTTTGCTGAGGTTCAACATGTAAATCTTTAGACATATTTAAGCAGAACAGTGATAAATTCAGATTATATTCTTTAAATGTCGTAAATATGTACTAAATGGGAGAGTGGTGCATTCAACATTTGCATTGGTTTGTGAAGCTACATTTTACTTCATGAATATCTTCCCTGAGCAAACATTGCTAGTATGAGAATGTCATTTTCAAAGGGTGTGTCAGGGTGCACAAAAAGCAGCAGCATGCCAATTGTACTCATTGCCTTTTCCTATTCATGCCCATGCAGACAGGGGCATCCTGTCTCTGAAGTGAAAGGCAATTCTGGAACAAACTCCTCTCATCTGGAAAGGGAAGTCTTAGCTTAAAACACACACACACACACACACACACACACACACAAACCCATAAACAAACAAACAAAAACAACTGTATATAGGCAACTATAATATTCTACATAAGAAATAACTAAGTATTGTCTAAGTTCTAAAGAATTATTTTCTCTAAGCCATATGTAGAATTTCTTCCTGGGTCAAGATTATTTTAAAACTTCAGAGTTGACAACTATAAGTTGGAGTAAAACTCACATAGAGAATGGACTGGGAAAGTTACAACATGACGTGATTGCAATGGTTTTCCAAACTGTAAATCCCTACGTACTGAAGTGTTTAATTGCAGGTTGAGACCTGGACTGGAAGAATCTGTGGTTTATACTTTTAGACCAGTCTCATCCAAACTTGAGCTACAGAACAACTACTAGAAATGGAGGCAGCTTTAAAGGCCACTTTCAAAAGTACCCTCAGCACTGTACATGCTTTACAACCAGTTCACCACTCCCTTATGCACTTAATAATTTAGACTCGATCATCTCGATCATTCTGGTTTCTTATCCTACTTGGCTGACTATAAAATTTCATATTTTATAATACGTAAGTATATTGAAATCAACTGGAATCTGAACAAAACCATAATATAAATGAAATATTATATATGTAGAAATTTACAAAAGCTGTCAGACATTTAAATATGGATGTGTGAGTAGAAGTGGATTTTTAGCTAGCATATACTCTGTTCTATCTGTGAGGCACTATACCGTTAGTTTAGCTACAATTTTCAGATTGTTGCTTAAGTTCACATAGCAAGAAAATGGCAGGGCTAGGTCCATCTTTACTACAAAAAAAAGAGGTTTGAGAAGAAAACTGGGTTTGATAAAGAGTGGATTACAAATCAAAACAAAACACAAAAGCAACAAAAGATAAATAAAACCAAGGATTAGGTTAAAAATTATACATTATATATTAATATCAAAAGGATCATGTATTTCAAAAGAGTTCTTAATCCAAGGAAGCCACCAGGCTCCTTTCACTCTCGTTTCTCCTTTTGACTCCTGTCCCCAACTTCCTCTGTTCTACCCAATATTTTAGGGTTCATTCAGAAATCCATGACTCTCACGAGGTATTTCAAAACTCTCTGTCAGAACTCATCTTCCCTTCCTCTGTTCTCATGTTGCATTTTGGCTTGCATGTGACACGGTGATACAAGTATGCTTTATCTCTCCCACTAGACTGAAGTGAAGGAGTCCAGAGTACGCCACTGTGGCATAAAAATTGTTTTGAACAGAAGACATTTGAATCCTGGAAATCTCTTGTCTGTCTAAAAGTAGAGCCTCTCAATAGAATTCAATTAGGAGAAAGCCCCTGCTTGGAAGCAACTGGGAGATGAGAATTTCCCACATCACACCTAAACAGACATTGTCACAAAACTGTATCTCCCAGCTATTCTCCTAAGGGCTCATTTCTCTTCTTAAAAGTCATTTATTTTCCCATAAGTTTCCTTCTCCCCCTCCTCTTCTCCTATTAAGACTCATGCCCCAAATTCTAAACACCTTCTTGAGTCACATTTTTCTGTGAACTCTCTCTCATTCATACTTACATAAAAATCAGTCTTTACTCTTGCTCATCTGTCATTTGTTGGTTCAATTTGTGAGCACCCAAGACATGAACATAAAAGGTAGAGGAAAAGATTTTCCTTCCCAACAAAAGGCAATGAGGATCCGTCATCTCTGTAGTCCCTTAGTGGCAAGTCATGGCAAATATCCAATATGGTTTTGCTGAGGTGAAATCAACTTAAGTGAACTGAATTGAAATATATACTAAATTGGTGACCAAGTATACTAAAGCCTGTGAGAAGAAAAAATGTAACTTGTAATTAAGAGGGAAATGAAGCCAATGTTATTTTTTTTTAAAAAGGTTTTTTTTTTTTTTTTTTACAAGACCTATGAGTGTTCTTGTAAGGCTAAAATAAACATGAATTAAATAGAGTTATAGCATAAGATATCATGAGTCTAATTGATAGGCTAACATTTGACAAACTAGACTAAACTTTGGCCTTGGTTTGTAATTATATATCTATATATTCGTTGTGTTTTTAATGTTCACACAGTGTGGCACTTTTGCAGTGACCAATTAGGTAGGGCAACTTTACTGAGAGAATGGTGCGGCTAGGATCATAGAGTCATAGACCTTTGAGGAGAAATCCTTAATATACTAGGAGACATCAGAAATTTATCATTGAGAAAATCATGGTGAACTCATCTCAGGAGCATTCAGAGACATGTTTCTTCTCATTGGTTTCTGGCCTTGACCACAAACATTTGATTCACTGTAATATGAGCTCTACCCTTTCCTGAATTTCCTGGGTCTGATGCTTGAAGAGTAAAGGTTTTGAAGGCCATTGACATTGAGCTTTGCTCAGACATGCAACCATCCTTCAGGGAGATATCTGGAGAGGTTTCCAATCTTATTTTGGGGAGTGAGAAAGACGTAAAGAACAAACCAGGACAAAACATCTCCCAGATTCGTGTTCCTCACAGCAGGTCTAGGCCAAAGGGTATTAAAAGTACAAAAGTGGTTTGATGCTTATGTGTCTTTTATGTTAATCTCACTAATTTCATTGCAGTGTCTCACACTTTTTATATTGAGATGATAAAAAAAGATGATGGGAGAATATTGCTTTCTTTTCCCCCAATAGAGCAAGAACAAAAGGCAACAAACAGCATATTGATTCTAATGAGAATGTAATACAGTGTTTGGGAATTTGAAATAGCAGACAAGCAAATTAATTAATAACTTTAAGAAAATGTGCTCCTGCATTTTCTTGTACATTTCTCTTCCTTGCATCTCTGGATTTGCTCCAGGAGAACACCATGACCTGAAAGGCATGCACTCCACCTCAACTAGCCAGATAGATTCAAGTCTCACACCCTCCATCCTCCTCCTCTGCTTTCCTCCATGAAGCTGTTATTGGCCTATTTCAACTAGGTAACTCTTTCCTATTTACTATTAGATGTTAAAGATGAAAATAATTCTGCCTTCTCCCATTTTCTAATTACTTCCTCTTTGTGTGTCTCTCTTTCCCCCCAATAAATTAGTGCCTTAACAGCAGGAATTGTCCATGCAAAACATGCAAGCTGTCCTATATGTAGTATCTTGATTTGAGCAAAAATAAAAAGTTATCAGTCAGTACAAAATCAAATCTAGTCTAACTCTTCTAATTTTTAAAGATTTACATATTTACATACGAATTCTTACATAATATGACCCTGTCATGATTTTTTTTTCTGTTTTGTTTGTTCATACTTTGTTCTTTAGATTCCACATATAAGGGAAATCATATGATATTTGTCTTTCTCTGACTTATTACACTCAGCACAATACCCTCTAGGTCCATCCAAGTTGTTGCAGATGGCAAGATTTTATTCTTTTATATGGCTGAGTAAATATTCCCTTGTATATGTGGACCACCTCTTCTTTATCCATTCATCCATTAATGGACACCCAGGTTGCCTCCATATCTTGGCTATTGTAAATAATGCTGCAATGAACATATGGATGCATATGTCCCTTTGAAGTAATGTTTTGGGTTTCTTTGGATAAATACCCAGAAGTCAGATTACTAGGTCCTTCTTCGTCTCCTGTTATATCCTTTTGTTTTAAAGTCTATTTTGTCTGGTATAAGTATTGCTGCTCAGCATTTTTTTGTTTTGTTTTTTTGTTTCCATTTTCATGAAATATCTTTTTCCATCCCTTTATTTGAACTCTGCGTGTGTGTCTTTCTATCTTGTGAGTCTCTTGTAGGCAGCACATGTAAGGGTCATGTTTTCTTATCCATTCAGCCACCATATGTCTTTTGATTGGTGTATTTAATCCATTTACAATGAAAGTAATTGTTGGTAGATATGTTGCTATTGCCATTTTATTATTCATATATTTTTTTTTTTATCTTTTATTCTTCTTTTTGAAGAAGTCCCTTTAACATTTCTGTAATACTAGTTTTGTGGTGAAGAACTCCCTTAGCTTCTTCTTGTCTTGGAAGCTCATAATTCTAAATGATAGACTTGCTGGGTAGAGTGATCTTGGTTGTAGGTCCTTGCTTTTCATCACTTTGAATATTTCCTACCAATCTCTTCAGGCCTGCAAAGTTTCTGTTGAGAAATCAACTGACAATCTTATGGGAGTTCCCTTGTGGGTAATTAAGTACTTTTCTCTTGCTGTTTTTAAGATTCTGTCTCTGTCTTTAAACTTTGGCATTTTAATTATGACGTGTCTTGGTGTGGGCCTCTTTGGGTTCAGGTTGTTTGGGACCCTTTGCACTTCCTGGGCTTGTATTCACAAGGTTAGGGAAGTTTTCCGTCATTATTTCTTCAAATAGGTTTTTAATTCCTTTTTCTCTCTCTTCACCTTCTGCTACCCCTATAATGTGAGTGTTGGTACACTTGATGTGGTCTCTTATACTCTCGTCATTTGGGGGGATTCTTTTTTCTTTTTGCTGTTCTGACTGGATGTTTTCTGTGTCTGATAGATTACTTGTCTCCATTTTGCTTAGTTCTTTTCTGGGGCTTTATTCTGTTATTTTATTTGGAACATTTTTCTTTGTCTCCCCATTTTGATTGCCTTCCTGTGTTTTTTTCTGTAAGTTAGGTAGAACTGCTATGTCTCCTGGTCTTAGTAGAGTGGCCTTATGTCATAGGTGTTTTATGGGGCCCAGTGGCACAGTCTCCCTGGCCACCTGAGCTGGGGAGTTCCAGGTGTGTCCTTCGTGTGGGTTGTCTTTTTCCTCCTGTTGTAGCTGAGCCTTGGTTGCTCTTTGCACATCAGTGGGAGGTTTTGCCCCTCAGGCTGATTGGTTATGAGGACTGGCCGTGACTGCAGTGGAAGAGCTATGGAGCAAGGGCTGACCCTACAGAATAGGATTTGCTTTAGCAGGGCTCTGGTGCCTACCTAGTCTGTCCTTTGAGTGTGTCATCTGTGGATGTAGCCAGGTAGTACACAGGTGCAGTGCAAAAATGGCCACCAGGTGAGCCAGTCTTGGGGCCTCCTAAGAGGGGCCCCAATGCAGGCCGAATTTAACTGCTGCCTGTGACCTGCTGGAGGCCATCTGGCATGAATCACAAAGTGATCCACAGACAACTGCCACCCATGCTGAGCTTGGAGGTGCCTGAGAGGGGCTAAGCTGAGAACTGAGGCTCGATGCCACTAGTGCTCACTCCTCAGGGAGGACTTCTGTAGTTAAGATACCCCTCCTAATTCTCAATCGCCAGGCATGGTTATGGGGACCAGCACATTCCGTATGTCTGCCCCTCCTACCAATCTCCAAACAGCTTCTTCTATATATCCTTAGTTATTGGACTTATGTTTGGCTAGTATTCAGATTCTCAATGATGGTTGCTCTGTACTTTAGTTGTAATTTTGATCTGGTCATGATAGGATGCAAGCATAGCATCTACCTACTCTGCCATCTTAACCAGAAATGCCCTATCATGGATTTTTTTAAAATAATAATATTTAATCACCTTAGGACAGCCCCCACTTAATACTTTCTGTACCCGAAATGCTTCTCCTATACAGCTACCGTCTATTACTACTATCAGTACCATTGCTACTGTTAAAACTTTTGCGACATTGCCACCATGAAGACCCTCACAACTTTTAACTGCTGAGACTTGTTCTTCAAGTTTCAGACTTTTCCAATATCCCAGACAGGATGGGTCCTCAAAACCAGTGTTTTCTTACCAATTACTACAGCCTAACAAGTTACTGATAAGCTGAGGTAGTACTTTCCTCCACTCTCTTGATCTCAACTGCTAATCACATACCATCATATACCATCACATCTAGCTGCGTGCCTTGACAGGGAAAAAATGTGAACTCTGCTCTAACATCTCTATGATTCTAGGCAGGGAACAACACAAGGACAGTGACTTACACAGTGCAGATCACTCAGGCCCTGCAGTGTCTGGAACCCAGTGTGTCATAAATACATAATTGTTAAATGTATTACTTGGCCATGTCTACATTTCATATCCACTGTAAAGACAAGGAGAATTTTGAGGGGGTCCCATCCACCTTTTCTGGAGAACTTAAATGACAGAACCAAAATAATAGTCCTGTGCTGGTTCTGAGTGTGGGGGATTTCAGAAGGAGGATTGTAAAGAAAGAGAACGGGGTAATAAGAGAGAAGTGAAGACTGAAAATATGTCAGTAAGCATTAAATTAAGTACTGGCGAAGAAAAATTGTTGCTATGCTTAACTTGTCATGATAGGTGCGGGAGTCAGATTATTGTTTCATGGGGGAAGGAAAGGGAGAGAGTGGGATGGATTTTAAACAAAGGAAACCAGAAATGACACAGGCAATGTACATTAAGTTTCTCTATACTGCAGTGGAGCTCCAATTTTTAAAGTTAGGTTATTGAGATATGATTTACATACTGAAAAAAGTCACCCATTATACAATACAGTTCTATGATTTTTTGACAGGCACAAAGAGGTATGACGACCACACAATTATGATTGTTTGCATTGCCTCTAAAATTTCCCTCATTCCCATTTCTCAACTTCCTTCCTCTGTCCTCACTGATCTTCTTTCTGTCTATTGTTTTTACTTTTCCATAATGTCATTTAAATGGAATCAAACATGTATAGACTTTTTAACCTGGTTTACTTCACTTAGCATAGAGCATATGAGAGTCATCTATGTTGTATCAGTATGCATATATGCATTGTTTATGTCTTTTTTATTTTATTTTATTTTATTTTGCTGACTATTATTCCATTGTGTGGATATATTACAGTTTATTCACCAATTGGTGGACATTTGGATTATTTTTAGTTTTTAACTATTGAGATTAAAACTACTATAAACATTTGAGCACAGGATTTTTAGTGGGCGCATGTTTTCATTTGTCTTGGGTAAAAACCTAGGAATGAGATTGCTGGGTCATAGGATGACAGCATGTTTACCTTTGTAAGAAACTGCCCTTCTATTTTCTGAAATTTTGCCTAAATTTTATTTTGTTAAATTACTAACATCCTATCTTCTCTGAAAACCACTGGCAAGGCTAATTTCCTGCAGATGGCATGTGATATGTGTATGGAAAAAACAAGGATTCACAGATTTGATGGGAGGAAAAACAGATCATGTATGAAAGTGTATGTACCTGGTATCTTCTGATCCGGCCTTACATTTCATAATTTGAAGACATAAGTCAGGATTAAATCAAGGAGGGACAATACTGCCTGCAGCTACCATTTACAGATATGCATTTCTCCACTCCTGGTTCTAAGCCTTAGCAGTTCTGTCACATACACATCCTACCACCATACACCATCCTGACTCTGAGTTCTATTAAACGGACTGAGAGTGTAATTCTAGAAATTTAATATGTGCCAAGAAAAAGCAATCATGCCACTCTGTTTGACAATATTAACAGTGTCCTGGAGGTTCTTTAATAGAAAAACAAAAGCAAAGAAAGAAAATCTTGCTCATAGTACATTATTATTTTTTTTTCTTCTGGCACATTTCCTGAATTCAGCAGGAACTGGAAAAGCATGGGCCAAAATGCAATTTGGAAAAGTGTTCATGTTTGTGGGTGTTTCAGTCCTGACTGGAACCAGGAAGTAGCAGAAGTCATAAATGGGAATAAATTTCCCCTGGAGCTTTCCAAACCAGTTTTACTGTATTATTTTGCTATGCATTATTGTTATTCAAAGCTCTAACTCCAAGTCTCCTGAGATACAATTTCAGGCAGGAAGGGTCTACTTACATTAAATCAAAGATTAATGAAGATTGGAGTGGAGAATGGAGGCTACTTCTCTACTTCTGGTTACTGACAGTATCAGAACTTTGTATGAAATTTATAAGGCAAATGCCTTCAAGAAGAGAGGGAAAAGATTTAAGGCTCAGACGAGCTCTGTCCCTGGAGATCTTGGAGCCCTGAATTGGTTTACAGATTTTCCTATGACTTGAAGGAGCAAATGAGCTCCTGTCTATGTGTCATTTTTGAAATTGGCAGGGGGCATAAAGGGTTCAGATAACTCCGCGATGTAGAGTCCTTTAAAATAACTTTTCACAGAGTGAAAATAGCACTCTTGACGAGTAGCTCTTCACGAACACGGGTTGAGAGTCATACTTTAGTCACCGCACATGACCTATCGTTTATGACTTGTAGAACACAGCTGTTTGTGAGTGATCTCTGACGAGTTGTCTTAATAGGAGAAGTTGAGCAAGTAACTTACAGGCCTGTTGCTCATGAATTCCTCCTTCAAACTATGTGAGAGATACAAGAAGCTGCCCAGAATAATCATAGGATAGTAGTCATAGACCTTATGAAAAAGGAATAAACACAGAGAAATGAAGCCCTTTAGAGTCGGTCAGTGACTTTCAAAAACAACCCTCAGTTTCATTAAAAATGTATTTATTCAAGTTTAATGTGCTTTGAAATAAATTTGCATTTTATTAAAAACAAAATATATTTTCATAATACTTTATCAAAAAAATACCACTCCAGAAAGTTCACTTATATGCTGTGACAATGTCAAATGGGTTAGGTCCTAAATTTTACATGGTTGAGTATTAAATTCTTGTTCCATAAATTACTCATGATAGCATCTTACCTTTATAATACAACATGGCTCTTGATCAAAGCCCTCTTAAAATACACCTTGCGCTTCAAGCTCATTTAATCTGAATATACCCATTCCTAATTCCTATTAAAGAAATATATGTAATATATGTAATACATTTCCTGAAAATGCATGTAGTGAGACAGACGAGAAATTGAATTTTTTGCTTATAAAATAGTCTTGAATGCTAAATGGACTGCCATGCAAAATTTTGACTTACAGATTTACAGTTTCAGATTTTTTGACAAAGAACTGCTGTAATCAAACTGCATAGCAGTTTTGTAGAATATTTTTCTATTTCACTAAAGTAGAGTTATAACGTGTTAGACTATTAGGGGAAATTTAAATATTATTTAATTCAGTGGTCTACAAATTATGGGCCATGAGACAACCACCTGTTTTGGAAATAAAGTTTTATGGGAACCCAGACACTTCTATTCATTTAGGAGTGTCCATGACTGCTTTTCTCTATGGTGAAAAAGTTGAGTAGTTCCAACAGAGACCATAGAGCCCACAAGCTTAAAATACTTAATTATTTGGCCCTTTAAGAAAAGGTTTTCCAAGCCATGATGTAGTCTATCGTGTACATTTTATAAAAAACACAACACAAAGTATTTAACATTTTCCATTACTTCTTGAGACAATACCAAGAAATAGATGATCATATCATGAAATCTTAAAATTATAAAAATATGTGCTGATTTGCTTTACATTAATATATATGTGGGGAAACTGCCTTATATCCCTTTGTATTAAAATGAGATTAAACTAGCATATCTGATGGGAAAGGAACATTGACTCTATGGTTTCTCTCAAAAATCCAGATATAAAAAGCTTAAGGAGCCTACAGTGACTTAGTATTTAATGAATTTAAACATTTTATGCAGAATTGAGTTACTGATCAGAAAAGAAGAAGGAGTTTAAAACAAAATAGTCACATGCAATGAAACCACATTTCTCCCTCCTTATTATGAAATTGCAATAATGAGGTCTGAAATAAATCAATTGCACAACTCTTCTTATAAGCCCTCTCCTTTTTTTTCTGTTTGGTAATGACAAAAAAGAAGAACCCGATAGTTGGAAGAGTAGGTAGAATGTGCCTCAGTTAAACTGCAAGCTGATAGCTTTCTCAAAAGGAGACTAGGGCCATATTTTAAGAAAGTCTATAAAAGCATTTGACTCTATTGTGCCCTGAAGTCAAAAATTAATGGGGATCGTCCTTATTTTAAGGACACTTAGAAAGGACTTTTAATACAAAGTAAAATTGTGATAAAATCATATTGTAGAGTTCATGAAGGGTACCCCCTTGAGTTGTACAGTGCACAACTTGCGTGAATATATGTGACAGTACTGTTTCTGAAGTATGGGCACTCATATTTTAAATTTAAAAGCTAATTTTATGGTAAAAAATTTACAAATAAAAGTACTTGTGTAGAAATACTGTTTGTATCACTAAACAATCTGGATCCTTAAGCATGTGTTTCAATTTATTGAAATTCAGATGATATAGAACTTTTTATTTTCATCATAGTTTTTTGTCTAGCACAAATCTTCTCTTGCGTAATACAAAATATATTTCCAACTCCCAATATATGATATTTTAAATAAAGGCAGTTAACATCATTAATTTTTTTATAGTCTTAGTTTTTTTCTTTTTAGAATAATTTTATTGAGGTATAATTTATATACAATGAAATGCATCTATTTTAAGTATATAGTTTGTTGAGGTTTGACAAACATGTGTATAGTCGTGACCACCATCAAAATTAAGTTACAGAACATTTTTATCACCTCAGAAAGCTCCTATTGTCTCTTTGCAATTACCACCCCACATCCGCAGGCAGTTATAGGTCTGTTTTTAGTCATCATAGATTAGTTCTGTCTGCTCTAGAAAGTCACATGAATGGAATAATACTATACACATCCTTTTTAATTTGTCTTATTTCACTCCATGTAATGTTTTTGAAATTCATTTATATTGTTACATGTATCAATATTTCATTTTGGTTTATAGTTGATACCATTCCATTGTCTGGACTTACCATAATTTGTTTACCCATTTACCCATTGATAGATATTTGGTTGTTTCTAATTTGGCTATTATGAATGATTCAGTTATGAATATTCATGTAAAGTCTTTTTGAGGATGTATGTTTTCATTTCTTTTTGGTAAATAACGAAGAGTAGAATTTCAGTTTTAAGTATTTATCTGAAGTTTCTAATACTCATTCTACTATTTTTCTGTGAGAACTCTGTTCTCTATCCTTAGTCTTCTTCATATCTATGTTCCAATTTGTATCAATCTTTATTAAAATAAAATGGCATTAAATATAATACATATACCTGTATATAGTGAAAATTCATTAAAAGTAGCAAGTATTTGTGAAATATCTGTTCTTTTCCTGTAAGTGCTCACCAAAATAGCTCTGCTAAAATCCTCAGAACAAAATTCAAACCTAGAAAGTACTGATTATATGAATTCTTCTTTATTTGGGAGGAATCACAGAACAAAATGAAACTTTGTGATGTGCAAGACCTGAACAGAAAAGGTCTGCCCCCAGCGTGAGAGAAATTAAACTTTCTGAGCTTTTTAGAGTCTTGGTGACACATTTTCATGACCTATGTGGTGTGAAACTTTACTTGTTACAATTCTTGGCAGGGTGAGGAGGGAATGTAACCGAGATATGTGTGAAAAGATAACATGAAAATCTCTACTCTCAAGATGACATGAGTTTAAAGTTCTCTTGCCCTAAAAGATGGCTTAGTTGAACACAAGTACTGCTTAAAACCCAAAGGAACCCCTAAAACTTGAAACACACATTATGAGTCAAAACACAATAATTTACTCAGGAATAAACAACAAATGAGTACTTAGGTATCAAGACTGTCAGAAAATGTGAAGGAAATGAGATTTTACTCTATACGCAAGCTAACACGTTATCCAGCCACATGTTCGTATGTGATGGCAGAACACATGAGATACCTAGTAAATTGATCTTCTGAGACTCAATTTCCAATGTGGAGGATGGGTGGGGGCTCCCCACACCTCAAACAATCCTCAGACACCAGTAAGTTATCCAAGAATTCAACTCAATTCTGACACTATGTACTCAGAGATAGCTTCAGATTTCGCAGGTTAAGGGTTCAGACCTACAAGGCTGCTTCCCTACCCTTGCGCCTCACGTGCCAGTCACAAGCCCAAACTGTTATCTGTGCTTCTAACCAACTGGCTATACATCAATGGTTCACATGACCTCCTCTTTGGGTTCGATTAATTTACTAGAGCGGCTCACAGTTCGCAGAGAAACATTTTACTTACTAGATCGCAAGTTTATTATAAAAAGCTCAGGAACAGCAAGATTGAAGAGATGTACAGGGAAGGCATGGGAAAGGAGTGTAGAGCTTCTATGCCCCTTTGAGTGCAGCAATCTCCCCAAATCTCCACGTGTTCACCAACCCTGTCCTTTTGCGCTTTTTAGGGAAGCTTCATTATACATGCATGGTTGGTTAATTCATTGGCCATTGGTGACTGATTCAACCTACAACCCATCCCCCTCCTTGGAAGTCAGGGGTGGGACTGAAATTGCCAAGGCTCTAATCACACAGTTGGCTTCATTGGCAACCAGCTCCCATCTTTAGATGGGTGCCTGGAAAAAGGCACTTCATTAACATAACAAAAGAACTTTGATCATTCTTAACATTTAGGAAATTCCAAGAGTTTTGGGAGGAAGACCAAATATACATTTCTTATTATAAATTACAATATTATACCTGGGTAAGAGACAAAACAATATCAGTAGCCAGAGCTCAACATTAGTGCTGGCTTCCTAAATAGGGAAATGTGAAGGGCAGGTCATACCACCCATTGGCAGTGGGTTGCATTACAGGAGAGGGATTCTGAGCTTAGGGAATATAAATACTTCCATAATGAGTAGTGATGGTTAGTAAGCCTGCCTGACATTTGCTTTGAAAGAAAATATTATTTTTATTATACTAGACAATTAACAAAATTATTTTGAGAGAGAGAGAGAGAGAGAGAGAGAGAGAGAGAGAGAGAGGCTATCTCTGTTTTCCAAGGCTCTTAGCTATAGAAAACATCCTTGAAAAGACAATCCAGAACAAAGAGAGTCAGTGGTCAGCGTCTCTGCTCTAATACGCAGAAATGCAAGAGACCCACAAAGACTTGCTTTTCAATAATATGTCACTTGATTTTCCCTTGTCAAACACTCTATCTCCACCCGGGTTTTCTCAACATATTACAGATAATATGGAAAGCTGCAGCATCCCAGAGACCAGCATTGTGCCCCTCCTACTGGAGTTTGCCATCATTTCTATGCTGCATCTTTTCATACCATTAACACTTCCAACACCAACAGGTCTGCAGGATTGTACAACCCAAGCTGGAGGATGACTGTGCTGCAGACTGGACATACTTGGGGCCCCGCACAAACCTAACAGCTTTCCATGTCTCCTGCTACACGGGTTGGAGTAATATTTCTAGGTATGGAATGTGTTGCCTCTGGAATCCAGAGAAGCCTGCCAGGCTATTTTGTAGTAGTGGATGCAAGACACAACAATTTATCTTTTACTTTAAGAAGGGATATTTGAGCATAGCCCTGACCACTAGACCCTTTAAACTATCATTGAGTGTCTATTCCCTAAATCTGTATAGGATTTATCTCCAACTTTCTCGAGTGTTTTACTAAGGCCACCAGCATACCAGGCACCTCTTACTTGTCCTGTCCAGTCAGCATGATGTCAATCTAATGCAGTGGTTCTCAAAAATATTATCATATTCCAGGATAAGAGTGGGAGTGGTGGCAGAGATTGGGATCACCATTAAAAATAAAATGAGGTAGGAGTGGTGGTTCCTGTCCTATCTCCATTTAATCTGGCCCATAAAGCAAACCGATGAAAGTAACCTCTTACTTAAACATGAAGTAGCCATGATGTTTGATAGCCACACTATGATAAAATGTCTCCCAGGGACCAGGGCTTAAATGTTGGTGTTACTCTAACTGCCAAGTATAGCAATTTCAATTATGCACTCAGGAAATAGGGAATTAACTACAACGGGCCCACTGTGAGCTGGATTTGAGTCAGGACTCTATTTGTTACCTGACTCCCCCACTCTGAAGGGGACTTTTAAGCTCTGGATATCAATGTCAACTCAGACCTTGTGTTCAATACAGGCATGCCTTATTTAGTGCACTTTGTTTTATTGCTATTCATAGACGTTGCTGTTTTATTGTTTCTTTTGTTTGTTTGTTTTGTTTCATTTTAACCAATTGGAGGCAAGACTCTTCATCAGCAAAAAGATTACAACTCACTTTCTTGTGGTACTCCCTTTATTGCAGTGGTCTGGAACTGAATCCACAACATCTCTGTGGGATGCCTGTATTTATCCCCAAAGTAGGTGTGCACTCACCTAAGTGGTCACAAGCCTCTTTGGGGAAAGACTGGGGAATCATGCTGGTATAGGTATATCTGCCATGGTCTTGCAGGGTTATTCCTCCCAGAGACCCAGCCATCACTTTAGTCAGTGGCTTCTGGATCTGAAAACTGACTCAGGTATGGGAACAAAATGAAGGATCACAACTTTTTATTGAGACCACCCTTACCAGCATGATCCACTGCTCTTGATTTTGATTTATTTGGTTTTGATTTTTAGTTACAGATGTTAAGGTAACACTATGTTCATGCACAGATGAGAATTGAGGCAAAGATTCAAAATGACCAATGTAGATTTCTGGAATTCTTTCCCTGCCTAGCTCCCTCCTGTCTCATAATTCATCCTGAAAATTCAGGTCACCTCTGTCTCCCATACTTCCAATCTCTGTCTCTTCAATTCCACTGGGCCACTTGCTTAGCTTGAGATCTAAAAAGAACATTCAGACAGAAAGTTCACCTTATGTGCTCCTTGATGTCCAATGTCTGAAAACAAATGTGTTATATGTTTTGTTCAGTTTTCTAAGTTGTTTATAATGAGAGGGTATGTTCAAGCCCAGTGATTCTACGGTGGAAAGAGGAAAGTTTTGTGTTTGAACACTGACATTTATTTTTACCATATTAATGAATTGATTTTATAATTTAAACGATCAGTTTTAAAAGCTAATGCTTATCCAATGGGTTTATGACAAGAACATTATAGCTTATATATTTTTCAAATATTTTATGATAAAAGTCTACCCTGACTTATTTCCTCTACCTTCCATCATTCCTTAGCCAATTCATAGGTATACAAATAGTCTACGTTCAAAATTTTCATGGGGCTTCAAAATACCTGGAATAGACTGTAGTGTCTCTCCCAAAGTCTTTTTCTTTCAACAATATTTTATTGAGTCAATTCCAGAGTACTTGAGACTGCACACTGTACTACAGGATTAAGTGATCTGAATGAACTCTGACCAAAGTACTTGTCTAGCCCCATGGCTCAGAGCCTGTCTCCAATTTCCCACATTTCGGTTAACAGACTACTGTTCTTTGTCTTAGTTCTAATTAGTTATCTCCAGCACAATTCAAGCTCTTCACCCCTCAAAGAATTAATCTCCACCTTAAATAGTAGTGCATTTTGCTGAAATTCTGATATTCTAAGAGTCTCACACTCATTCTTTCTTTCAACGTCTCTTTTCTGGGTCTGAGGGCAACTTCTCACCTTCTCTGTCCTTCAGAGAGACCATGGAGAACAAGCTGCATTTGACTCCTGGCTCCATCAATTTCTCTGTGTGATCTAGGGTAAGATATGTACCATTTCTCGGTCTCTGTCCTTTTCTGAAAATGGCGTTATTAATATCTACCTCAAAAGATTGTTGTGAGGATTGAGCTTATATATGTAAAACACTTAGAACAGTATCTCGCATATGGTAAGCACTCGATAAGTCTTAGCTACTATTACTATTTCCCAGAATCATCAACACCTGGCTTCCAATTATCTGAGCACCATAAGAATTATACACTATTATAAATGTTATGCCTTGCTCATGAATTTAGATGATCTCAGTTCCAAGAATTTTTGAAACAAAATTCAGCCTGGGTCCTTTTAAACACTTGGCACAGACCCCTGTTGCCCTCTTCACATTGAGTGTCTGCAGCCCAGTCACTTTATTCTGTCCTTGAGCTCTCCATTTTCAGCTTGCTCTATACTGGTGGCCAGCCATGTGTCCCCAAGTCACTGGTACCATTTCTCTTATACTGTACAACAACCTAACTTATAGCAATAACATTCACAAGGCCACCGTGAAACCAGTCTTTGACTCCTGTAGTGGCAGCGAAGGCCCCTAAGTGTCAGCTGTGATTGTATGCACTTAAAAAAAAAAAATTATGAGAAAAGAGAATAAGAGGTGACAGGCAAGACAGGCAAAGACTTGTGTATTCAGCCCTAAAAGGAAAAAGAAATAAGCAAAGAATTCATCTTGGTCAGAGCATGTTTTGAAAGAATGTTGTGCAGCACGCAATAGATGTTTCCATAAACTAAACTGTAATTATGCAATCTGTACCTTAGAAAAGAGACCCGTTTGAGAATCACAGGGATTTAGGTCATGACTATAACTAAAATGTAAAATCTGTGTACACAAATAAGTAAAATAAATCAGTCTTATTTTATTAATAAAACAGATATTTATATCCCAAGTATAAGCACTGACTCTGCCTCCGCTAGAGGAATTATAAGTCAGTAATGCATCTTATAAATCAAGTGCATGAACCATTCACCATTTCCTGAGATTATAAATCAGTCATGTTCTCAAAGCAGTTGCATGACTTGGAAACAACTCCTTGGATGAATAAATCAGTCACTTCCAGATATATGAATAAGTGACATGACCCATAAATCACACGACTACATGCTCATGCTTCATCAGTCAGAGAATTTTATTTATAATTGAAAACTTAAAAACACTTATTGTGAACCAGTCCTGAATTCCCATAGTACTGTAAATTGATATGTATAAGAAACGCAAAACTTTCCCTGTGCCAAATAATGTTTTTCACCGAATACCAAATTGATATGTTTGCCAGAGTTTGCTAGTACTTGTGATTGTAGTAACACCTCACTGTTCTGTATGGAAAACGTAAGCAAGTACAACTCATGCACAGTCAGACCTTTCAAAGAGGGTCTTTTGAGATATATGGATATAAATGCACCAACTGTTAGAAAACTATTTGGGTTGTTTTGAGAATGTTTTAGAAAACAGGTAAAGAAACGATAATTATAATTCAAAGAAAAATAAAGGTAAACATTAACATAGATAATTAAAAGCCTACATGCTACTATACCATTAGCACATGTAAATTTTACTAATGTAATAATGTTTTATGTTTTCATAGCATTTTATACATTTATTGTTTTGACTATAATTGTTATACTAGTGATCACCGTTTTATAGGTGAAAAACATATGTATGATGATTAAAATCCAAAGTCACATGTCTAGCCCAGCTAGAACTCAGGTTTCTGGTCTTCCCTTTCTGTATTCTTTCTGTTCACCGTGTCACCTTTCATACATTTTTCTGCAATTAGAAAGGTTGGATAATTTTTAATCTGTCTATGAATATATGAGATTACTAATTCAGGCTTAAAGATCATTAATGTAAGCTAAAAGTTTACTAATTTAAGCTTACTTCTACAAGCTTAGAGAAATCACCCACATTCTGAAGCTCTTACTGACTGCTGGTTTTTAATGGTATAATTATAAACTATTCATACACGATTGTACATCTGATATGAGCTGAGGCCTGGATTTTATGTTTGTGATAACGAATTTATCCCAGGGACCAGGGACCTCTTCTATATAGATTCTTCCTAAGCCATTACAAATTTAATGACTTTGTCATTGAATTAAGACCACCAATGAATGCTGGAATTTCATGTGTCTTCTAACTATAATTCACTTGACTGCATAATCACATACTACTGATAATTTAAAGTCTATCCAAATGTGTCCACACATATTATCTGATGATCAGGCATTCTCCCAGAAATGTCAGGCCTCTCACTGAGATTATTCCTGTGACTTAATGTGGTTGAAGATTCAAATACTTCAATCTCTTATTATCAGACAGGCAGCTTATATAAAAGCAATTCAGAGTCTAGCAAGGGGAACTAATTTTTCACCTTCATAAAGGGTACAATATTCAGTGTACACCATAAAAAGTGCTAATTGGAAGTCATTTTTACTTATTGGCTTGAGCATTAGTTTGACTAACTTTAAATGTCAGTTTTAATTTCAGATTTTTTTCCATTAGAACTGTTGTCTTAATTAGCTTACAGACTGTTTTGGCAACTCTTTTCTGCTCATGTCAGTTACCTTTTGGGAAGGAGAAATTGAAAATTGTACTACAGAATTCATAATATCAACTCTAAAGTATGGCATTTAGAGTTATACTCTTTTTGAATTGCAGCTCAGTCATTTGCTAAAGAATGCTAATGACATGTCCATCACATCTCTGGAGGGAAGGATATCACACAGTCATTAAGTCTTGCTTGGTTAGCATAATTCTATGGGATTCAGCATAATTTCAGTTTTATCAACAGAGTGAGTCACTTGGGAACTGCATGGACAATGTGATCTAGGGGAAGATTGCTAGGCAGGAAGACAAAAGTTAATTCTATTTCAGGTTCAGATGGTGCTTTCATGATTTCTCATTCTGTCTCAGTTTCTCTGTCTTTAACTTGAAGATTAGGTTTCTTCCTTTGTGGTTCTTAGGAACGTTGTAAGCAAACATTAATAAAATGGATGTGCTCTGAATTCATCAGATAAGAGATATTATGGAAGTCTAAAAGTGTGTGTGATTGAGTCATGATGGGTTCAGGGCTTAAAGATTCCAGATGGTGTACATATTCAAGGGAACATAATCCATTTTAACAGCTTGGAATTTGTTGCTATTAAGCTTTCTTGGGAAACTCATGCCATTTGCTTTAAACCTGCCCCATGTATAAATTTGCATTCCTCTTTTAATTCCTATTGTTTTTTTCTTAGTAGTGAAAGCATACATCCAGCTTCCATATTTGTTACACTAATATAGCAAACGCAGTTGCCCAATATGGTGATCACCTTTGCAGCACTTCTATGAAGCTCTTGGATTTGATAAAGTTGGTGGAGAACTTCTACTCTAAGCTGAAACATGTTTGACCATTACAATGTGCTAAGCATGTGACAAATACTCAATATACCAGTTAACTCATCGATTAAATATAATGTTAAGTTGAAGTCTTTTTAAACAATAATATTCATAGGAAAATTAATATTAATGAAGTTCTATTCAGGTGAAATGTCCTTAATCTAGCTTGTTTTATGGTATCTAGGCATTCTAGCATATATGGCATGATTGTATTTCTTAGGTCTCTGTTCTCTCCCCCACCCCCCAAGAAACAGACTATAAAATAATCCTCACTTACCACCCCATCTGTACAGCCCTTCCTGTCCATCTGGATGTCAGATGGAAGCAAAGAGATCCATGGCACTTTGAAATAACTGAGGTGGCCTGGGTAGCATTTCATAGTGCAATTTACAAAATCAGGTTCTAATATCCACATTTCTGTTTGAACTGTTGCTAAGTGGCTAATGGAGGCCACATTTTCCTCCACAGTCATTCTATTACCAGATCTTTTAATTCATTATTCTTGAAATACTTGGAGATATCTAGAATAAAATTAAATTTTAGGCAGCGCTCTTTATTCTCCAACAAAGTACATTGCAGAATCATCTTCCATAAGCTCTTGACCTTTTCCCAACAGAAACATTTCCCTTGCTTATACTGAGTCAGCTTATGCTTTCATGTGAAATTTGTTATTCTTGGAATGCCTACCCAAGAGAAAGGGGAAAAGGAAAATGGAGAAAAAGGAAAACAAAGGAAAATCAAGCAAGGCAGCATAACTCCAAGAAAATTCTGAGAACATAGGAGTAGTCTTTTCCCTCTAGCACAACAGATGAGATTCAAAATGTTGACTAGGCAGTTAGCCTGCATACCTAAGTATCCATGATGAGTACCTGGCAATGTGCAATTGTCAAGTAGCATGGGCAGGAAATAAACCTTTATAATTTTCACACACTGAGGTACGGGGATGTGTTTTATGGCAGCAGAACCCATACTATTCTGATTATTACAGATACCCACGTTTGTTAAGAAGAATTAAAGTACAGTCCTCTCTAAGTGCTTTCCAATGCTTCAAACTGTGTTCACTCTAGTTCTTAGACCTTGGTTTGATATTAAATAAAGTGATGGCTTAGACTCATACAATAATACTCATTAGATTTGTAGGGACAAATAAATTATTCTGATGTAGTAATTTATTGAATACTTTATAGTATTCAATAGATCTGTTCAGTCATTCCATTCATATGCAGAATGAGTTGATTCCAGGATGAAAAATGTTTACCCCTTATACAGAGGGTGCCAAAAAAATGTATACACATCTTAAGAAAGGAAAACTGTATTAAAATTATAATACTTAATAGATAACGATAAGAAAAGATGAATACAAGTCACGTTTGACTCCTGCCATTACGAGAGGTGCTCAAAGTGGTTACCATCAGCGTCCGTCCAGACACTTCTGATTACAGCGAACTACTGCTGGAGCAACGTTGACCAAAGTGTCTACTTGTACGTATTTTTTTGGCACCCTTGGTATAATGAAATGAGTTCACCTGCCTCCAGGTGACAGGTTTGTCCCCTATGATGTGCTCTTATGTAAGAAGCTCACCACTGTTCTCCAGTAATGCCGTATTTAACACAATACAATATAAATAGTCAGATAAAAAATCTTTAATGAGAAGATACGTGGAGTCCCTGTCATTATGCCCACTTTGATCATGAGCCCCATGGACGTGAGCTGCAATGGTTAGAAAGATGCTGACATCCACAGTGCGAATCACAATGGTGTACCTGAATGAGACTGCTCAGAAAAGGAGGCTGTTTGGTGATTATTTATATGAAAAACAAATTATCTTCTATTCTAGTCCCATTTCAAGAGATCCATTCAAATATTACCTCCCCAAACTGCATTTTTTTCAATTCTATTTCAGTTCTAGAAATTCTACGTACAATTAGTTTCCACCAAAAATAACTGTAGGTCTAAGTACTTTTATAACCACATTGGTTCTGCTGCCTATTAGAGTAACTATTACTCTTGTCCTTTTTCAGGAAGTGCTGCTACCTTGCCTCTATCAACTAGGGATTTCATAATCTCATTGAAATCAGAAAATTTTTTTCTAGGTCACCATTTCCTACCTTCATTCATGGATTACAAAGAACAGACACTATACTTCTTCAACTAATGTGTTTATCTACACTGACATATTTCTCAGTTCTGTGGTAAAGGGAGTGTAAAATAGGCCCTCTCAGAAGACAGAATTAAGAGTTGACTGAGCCAGTTGCCTATAAAAATAATCCATTACAGCTGTCCTATTTCCCTAAGACATTAATTTTTTAAATATTTTATACTAAGAAAATTCCAATATCCCAATCTCAACCTGGCCAATAATAGGCCAATACTGAATTTAGGTTTTAATCAACTCACTGAGAAAATATTTAAAAGCACTCCCAGCTGCTCAA
This sequence comes from Rhinolophus sinicus, assembly GCF_036562045.2. Lineage (NCBI taxonomy): Eukaryota > Metazoa > Chordata > Mammalia > Chiroptera > Rhinolophidae > Rhinolophus > Rhinolophus sinicus. Next base: position 74,600,870 of record NC_133751.1, read on the forward strand.
ACTAAAATTCTAAATTAAGAATCTCTCTAGTTAAGTAAGCCCTAGTTATATAATACCATATTAACAATAGCAATCCTTTCTAGAGATGATACCCTTCTCATCCTTGTCTAGAATCTCAGAGTTTATTTCCATAAATATTCCTCAGATATTTTTTTTACTCATTAACAAAATCTTGTAATTATTTTGATACGGCCTTATCTCTCCTGGTTTGCTTTGTAGTTGTCTCCCTGTGGCATATTGAAATCTGATACCATTTCCAGGCCTTGAGGCAAGGAATGGAAGTAGACATATTAAAATGAGAAGAATTGGCATCCCCTTGCAAGATAACCAGTTCATGTGAAAATAGTTATTGGCATTTACTGGGTTATCATGCAAGAAAGAATGAGACACATGGGCCAGAGAAAGAAAGGTTGCTCCTATTAACACAAGAGGCACACTAGAGTTAGGAGACTCAAGGAACTCATAGTTATCCAGTTCACCGAATGTCATTGATCAATAACCCTAGTCCTTCTCATTTCCAAGCATGGCCTTGATTTTCACTCAAGAAACCTAGTGTGGCTGTGAATTCTATCTAAAGTGCAATTTAGCTATTCTGGTTCAGTGAGATTTGGGTGCTGATCAAAAAAAAAAAGACATTGTGGTGATGGAACCACACAATGAGCTTTATCTGGGCAACACTTTGACAGACTTGCATGTGAGAGAAGTCCCTTACAGCATGAGACCATCCAGAGGTTATGGTACAAGGACCACTATTCAGATGGATAGGAGTGTAAAATAACACCCAAGGGGACTCCTAGGAGAGAGAGAGAGAGAGAGAGAGACAGAGAGAGAGACAGAGACAGAGACAGAGACAGAGACAGACAGAGAGAGAGAGACCAGAGAATAAGGTTTGTGTGTTTAAGTAATGTCACTGAGCTGTCCAACTGGGAGTCTGGGTCAGAGAACTTTGAAGGGCAGCAGCAGCTTGGCATCTTTTTACCTGCAGGATTTATTTAATCTATGACTAGCAGATGTTGGGTGTAGTTTCATGGGGTATGGAAAGCAGGTAGGCTGTCAACAGCTAAAAATATGCTTATCTGGGAATGATTAAAACAATTGGATGTGTACAAATTTGAGATTGGCAGGCTTTTTAGCTAAAAGGACTCAGTGTGCTATAAGCAAAAACACAACAAATGACTGATATACCGAGGCCATATTTGGCTCATTTACATAACAACAGGAAATCAGAAGGCTTCTGATTTTTTACTACTTCAGCTCTGCTGATATAAGAGATATCATTTTAAAGCAGGAGTGAAAATTCTTTGATTCCCTGGTGATATTTTGAGGGATTCAAAATGCTACAGTATAATTAGAGTTACCCCATTCCACCCACACAGTCCTTTTATGCTTGAACCAGCATTAACGGACTATCCAAACAGTCACTAAATCTGGATATAGCTTTGTCTTCAATGGGACTTTATTCTAGGCTCAACACAAGAGATCATTTAAATAAGTGTTTTTACCACTGGTTGTCATGGGAACATATCCATCTTCCAAAGATAATGTACTTGGTCATATAGCCAAGCAAAGATTTGAATTTCTTTGAATGTTGATTACCTTCAACCGTTTCATGAAGCGGTTATGATATCATTCAAATTTCACCTGCAGTTAGACAACAGAATTCATTCTAGTTCAAGCAGAAGAGATTTAATAGAGGAAACTGGATGAATGCAGAATTGTAAAGGATCAGACTTTAGACTAAGTTCTGGGGAAAACTCTCCACTCTCTAGAATTCTCTATTACAAGTATACCACTACAAAAGGTTAAAGACTAACTGCTATTGCTGCTCCTGAGTATAAAAGCACATCACCTCTGCCACAATCCAGGTCAGAGAAAAGAGGATGCTTCACTTCCTCCCTCTCTTAATATTATATAATCCAGTTCCTAATGAAAGTTTTTGGAGATTGTATCTCACGCATTCATTTATTCCTTAAACACCTACCATATACTTAATCACTGCTCAAGATGCTGGGGATACAGCAGTGAACAACACAAGCAAATATCTTCCTTACAGAGGCAGGAAATAAATTGAAATTTCTTTATATACTGTGCCATACGGCAATAAATGATTTTGAGGAAATTAAAATAGTATAAATGGAAAGGGTAGTGTTAAAAAGGAGGGATTACTATTCAATGTGCCTGTATTAGGGAAAGTTTTGTTGATGTGTGGTAATTACATTTGCGCAGAGACCAGAAAGAAATTAGGGAACAAGCCATAAAAACATATTTGAGAAGAAGATTCTAGGAAGGGAGAAGAATGTGTTCAAAGGCTCTGAGGCAGGAGCCTGGCAGGTTCAAGAAATAGCAAAGAAGTCCTGTCGAGGAGGATTAGAGTAAGCAAAAAAATGAGTGGAACAGAATGAGGTTAGAGTGGTGTGAGTGGTAGTGATTTTTAAACCATTCTAAGAACTTCAGCTATTCTTCTACATGAAATAGGAAGATATTACAAGGCTCTAAGTAAATGAGTAATACGATTTTACAGTTTTGTATAATTTTATTCTAGCTACTATGTGGAGATATGAGTAGTAGGGTCATCAGAGGAATGTAGAAACAAGTGAAGAGGCTAGGGCAATCCAGTCAAGAAGTTACAATGCACTGTATCAGGATAGTGGTGATGAAAGTAGCAAGCTGTCAGTTTCTGGGTATATCTTGAAAGCAGAGTCTATAGGATTTGCTGTCAAATGTGACAGAGTAAGTCAAAGATGACACGAACATTTTCAACCTGACAAACTAAAAAAATAAAATTGTCATTAATTAAGATGATGAAGAGAGGAAGTAGAACATGTTTGGAGTAGAGGAAATATAAGGAGTTCCACTTTGACATGTTAAATTTGAGAAGCTTAATAGAGATCCAGTAGAGATGCTGGATGTACATTTTGAGTACACAGGAGATAGCTAGAGATATAAATTTGGGATTTATCAATATAAAGAAAGTTTTTAAAGCCATGAACTAGATAATACTACCTTAAAGTACTTATACATAAAGTAGAGAAGAAAAGAGATCAAGGATTGAACTTCAACATACTGTAAGGTTTAGTGTTATGGAAATGGAGAAGAATCTATCAAATGAGACTAACCAAGCACACTCAGAGTGAGTAATTTTCTGAACACTAAGTAAATAACATGTTTCACAAAGAAATGATATTCTGTATTAAGTGCTGCTGGCAAGTCAAATAAAATAACAATAGGGAACGGACCATTAGATGCAGCTATGTTGAAATTATTGGTGATCTTGATAACTGAGTCAGGAGAACTACAAGAGCAGGTTCAAGGGAGAATGGAAGGAAAGGAAATAGGAGACAACAAATAGACGACTCTTTCAAGGGGCTGTAGCTGAAAGGGATGTGGGTCAAAAGAGTTTTTAAAATAAGAGCTATAGCATATGTATATTCTGATGTAATGATTCAATAGGGAATGGAAATTTGATGATGCCATCGATAAAGCGGAAAAAAAATAAAAGGAAATCATTGAGAAGTCAATAGGTCATAGAAAACAAGTGAAAAAAAGTGAAATTAATTGAAACCAACAGAAAACAAGAATATATGGTGGTGGTGTTTGGAAAATCTTCTTTGATTGCTTATATTTTCTCAGTGAACTAAGAGTGAGGATGGGAGGGGGCAGAGGTGGTGGTGATTTTGAGATTTGAAAAAAGAAGGTATGTAATATTCTTCTAGGTTAGGAGGAGAGTGAATCAAATGGTGAAATGCAGAACTGCAAGGCAGAATGAAGAATGCAGTTAAGGTTAATGGTCACAAATTGAACTAAGATTAATCAGTATGGTTGTTTGATTTTCTGTAACCATTTTTACTGCTCAGGTGCTGGCAAAGGATGAAGAGAGTTGCATTTTATCAGCACTAGTATTTTTCCAAGTGAGTGTGAAAGAAGAATAGAGAACAACCCAGTTGAAGTCATAAGCAACGGTGTGCTCAGAAAGATGAACCTTACAATAATAATACTAAACTGATAGTATTACTAAATTTTATGTTTTAGTCATATGCCATTCTTGCAATTGGGGTAATAGAAGTAAATGTGCTAGAAACATAGGAGGCAGTTGACAGAGTGAGGCATTTGAAATTAAGAACACAGAGTTAGTGCAGTTTTAAATAGTGAAACAATCTGGTGTATGATCTTAATAAGAGGGGCCTGGGTCAAAGCCAGGAAGATCACTGGAGAACAGAAGACCAAGAAACAGTAAAACCCAACATATGAAAGGATTATCTACATGGATATTGAAATCACTATGAGTTATTAAATGGGCTGTGTTAGAAGGAATGACAAGAAAGCCAGGAGCTAAAATCTTCACTCAATGTCAGGAGTGGCTCTGGTAGTTGACGATGGCTTCAGCAAGAACAGAGAGTAGGATATTTTGAAAAACTGAATTCCAAAACTGGAAATGGAAGTTTCAAAGACACCTACAAAAAATAATTTTAAGCTTTTTAGCCTTTGTACACTGGAATGGGTTTGGAACAAATGTTGAATATGTCAGTCCAGTGTTTCCACAAAATCTCATTAAATTGTACGTAAAATTCTGTGTATATGTCCATGTGCATTTTTGTTGTTGTTTTTAGAGAATGTAGCTTTGATCATATTTTCAGTGGGTCCATGATCCTGAAAAGTTTTACGAACATTTATAAATGTTAAATTTATTCAAATATTTAGTGGCCATATATTTGTCAAGTATTATTCTTAGAATTTGGTCCTAAACATGTGTAAGATAGACTATCATAAAATTTCTTATAATCTGGTTCTCATGGGGTAGGAGGGGGGAGGGGACTTATAAAAGGGAAAGCCATATTACAAGGTTAATTTGAATAGTGCTAAGGGGAGCAGAAGGGACATGATATAGGATTGTAAGGAACAAGTTATTCATTGTGACTGGGTAGTTAAGAAAAACCATAATGAAAACAATAAACTTGAATTGGATCTTAAATTTGGGGGTCCTATTAACAAAGAATAATTCAGGCTTAAGAAATGATATTTTGAAAGAATCATAGTCTTAGAATTTCATTATCTCCTCCAAGATGACAATAAATCTAGTATGAATGAATTCTAGAGTGAAAAGCATGCTGTAGAATATGAGTTTCCTTTTGGGCCATTATAGGAAATGTTTGGAATACTACATGAGAGTATACAGACTTCTGGAGATAGCAGGAATCCACTGAACATTGCTTGAGACAACACGTGACACGATCCAACCTGTTATTTAGGAAGAAAAATCCCAATAGTAATGCAAAGGATGAATTAGAAAGTCAGCAAATTAGAGGCAGAGAAAGATTGTTAGACGACTAATATAATAATCTAGACACAAAAAAATGTGAGGCTTAAATTAGTATAATAGCAGTGAAGACACAAAAGGACATTTTCATAAAAAATGAAAGAGTTGAATCTTAAGTACCTAGTTACTGATACATTTGCTCGGGTGGGAGAGGGTATAGGTTAAAGAAAAGGGAAGAATGAAAAATTGTTAGTATTTATAGCTTTTGAAATTGGGTCCTTGGTAATGTCATTACCAGAGAAGTGACTCAGCATGGGAGAGATTTTCAGTGAATGCTGAGAGTTAAAGTATTCAATCTTAGTCAGGTTTGGAGTTCAGGAGAAGTCAGGGATAAAAGTAAAGATTTGGAAGTTCTTAGCTTTGAAATGATGTTAAAGTCATTTATTTCATTGGATAATTTGGTCGAGGCAGAAAATAGAACTCACAGAATACTAATAATTTGGAGATGAACACTACAAGTAATGATAAAAAATACCTCCAACCCAGGCTGATATCCAGCTAGCATCACACAAGAAGGCCATTCTCAATGTCTCCAGGCCAGTGGCTGCTCTCACTGGTCAGTGCATCTGCTCTGATTCACAAGGCCAGAGACCCACAGTTGGTTAGATATGTATCTTCAGCCACTATGGACTAAAATAATATGTTTTATTTAAGGAGGATCCAGTGATGAAGTCTAAGGATGAACAATCACTGAAGTAATAAGAGGAGAGCATTTTTAAGGTGTCAAACTTATGTGGCAATTAGGGAATTCTTGGTAACAAAAACAGCAGTTCCAGGTGTAAAGTGAGGGGATCAATGTCAGATGGCTTGATCATGTGCAAGAGTGTGTTTGTGGTGAAATGGAGGCAGCAAACGCAGATTCCATTTTTCACAAGTTGGTTGAGGAAGCAAAGAAAAAGGTGATATGCCAGTCAGGATTTTCTTGGTTATAAGTGAAAGAAACCATTAATTCAAATGATCTTAAACCAGAAGAACAAAACAAATTGGGGTGGGTTTGAGGTTTACAACATACCCATCTTGTAAACACATTTCAGGCAAGGCCAGATCCAAGATCTTTCAGGGATGTAATCAGATTCCAGTTTTTCTTTTTCCATGTAGCTCCTGGGCTATATCCTACCTGGATTTCATGCAGAAGAAAAAAGAGAATCTCTTTCTCAGAATTTTCAGCTATTTTATTTTCAAATCATGTGCCCAGATTTGAGTCAATCGCTCCTTTTTGTTTGTGACACTTGTTTGTGACACATCAGCCCTTATAAGGCAGCTTGCTTTAAGAATATATGTATGTATTTATCTATGTATTTCTATCGCTATGTGCTAATCCCATTCTGCTTTCCTTATGAAAACTATTTAAATTTGTTTAATGCATCCCTTTTTGTTGTATTGTGTTTTTGCAAAATGTGTAGTATTTTGTGTAATTGTGTTTTAACTTCCCTAAATGGATATTACATATCCTACTTTTTCACTAAGCAGTTCAAATTATATTACTATTGTACATCTCACCCATTGGTTCTATTTGTTATATAACACCACGAAGTACGCATCTACCATATTTTCCCTCTCCCACTGATAGACATTCAGACTGTCCCCAATTCCCTATGCTACGAACAACTTATTTATTTACAATGTGATAACGTGCCAGGCACTGTTTTAGGCACATGAAACACATCAGTGAATAAAACAGACATTGCTGCAATAAACATGTGTATACACAGCCCCTTGTGTATCTGTGAGAAAATTTGCTTAGTATATATACTTAGGAGCATAATCAAGCTTTTATTTGGCCATATGCCCCATCCATGTAGCAATCACTGTGTTAGGGAAATATGGTGCACTAATTAGCTTTAGTTAGATAAATGCTCATTCACCCCAAGCCAGTGAGCGGGTGTGTTATGTAATGCAGCTCACTCCGAGCAAATAAGAATGAGGACTCTATCCCACAGAAGGAAATTGGGGAACGCAGATGGTGAATAAATGCTGAGTAGCAAATACAACAGATATCCTCTATATATGGGAAGACAGATTGGTGAGGAACCTCCCACCCTCCCACCCCTATGTCCAAGAGATTTGGATACCTCATGATGAGGAAAAGCGTTTTGATATCAAAACACACAAACTCAGTTTCTGATTCAGTACATGTGGATAGCACCTAAGTCCTGCATTTCTATCAAGCTCCTAAGTGATGTTGATGTTGCTGGTATAGGCAGAATAAAGATGAAAAGTTACTAAATGTCATTGTCTACTAGTCCTGTGAGTATTAAAGGGAATAATATACATAATATACAGTATGGTAAAGTGCTTGATTATCTTAAACATGAAACTTTTTAAATGATTATTATTATTTTGTTATGTGAATCTTAGGATGAATAATTATATGAATCTTTGATGAGATTTTAAGAAAACAAATATAAAGAATGGAATGATAAGCCTCTTAAGTCTACATATAAACTTTATTGACTCCACAAATTTTCCAGTGATCATCTAGGTTTTTGTTAATGACTGTTGTTGATCCTTCCGAGAATTTCAAAAAAGACTGTGTAATCATCTATTTAATTTACTGACAAGGTCAGGTCAGAAAACTCACTCTTTGAAATATAACCTAATAAAATCAATATGAAATGGATAGGTTCAGCCATCTATAAGATGGTATCTGAAAGGGTTATTAATGAGACTCAGCCAGCTGTTTGCAAAACAAGCAAGTCATCTCTTGTGTCTAATAAAACCTGGAGTGCCTCAATCTAACTACGGTGACCAGAATATATTCTCAAGGCTACAATTTAAACATGGGGGAAGGAAGCTGTGTTGTTACCTCCTTAATATGATGGTGAGTTAAAGAAAGGAGGTGGTCTCCGTGAAAAACACAAAAATAAATAATTGAACAGTAATAATATATTGATATATATCCAGTACTGTCCAGAGAAGAGGGTAGATGTATCTGGTAGACATAATATACTACAGAGGAATTGTTTTAAAAAAATAACAAGGACTATCAGTGTTAACCTTAGCTTTTAGTAAATAGCTGCTATGACCATGAATAAATACTTTTCTTGAATTAAGCTATATTCTGGGGTTTTGTTCCACTTTTCGGTGTGTTTGTTTTTTCCTTCTGGGTGCCCTGAAAGAGAAAAGCAGTACCTTGGTCCCTAGGCATTGAGGTTCTGTAACATTACAATAACCTAAATATAATTCCCTTTTCCTTTTCTGCCATTTAGCTAGAAGCTAGATCTCTAGTACATTGACTCATAAGAGGCATATTTAACAACTAGGCCCTTAAAAATACTTTAAATAAGGTTGTGAAGCAAGTAAAAGGGAAAAGGGGGGATTTGGGGAATAATTAAAATATGTATCTTCGAGAAGCAGCGGGTAAAGGAGGGCTTAACCTATGCTTTCATTTCTAGAAACAAATTCTCCTGAGCTATGGTCTCTGAAACATGTATCATTGCTCATATTGAGAGTTTGGTGAATGAAATCCACTTTCAAGAGCTATTCAATTTTGGGTTAACTGACAAGTTTGTATTTCTGGGACAGTAAAGCTAAGGGCCACACCCTATGGCTTATACCCTGATAACCACACCACGTTTATCACCACCTGAAGAGTCCCTGATTTAGCAGCTCAGTTACTCCTTTCTTTAACATCTTTGTTGTTGTTGTTGTTGTTGTTGCAACAGTTTAATGCATTTACTTTTCTTCTCTAAAAATTTTTTTAAATATATTAGCATCTTTATACCTACCAATTTGGTGAATAAAATATGCTTGGGTTTTGAAACCCATAAATATTACAAATATGATGCTGAATCTCTGGCTACAAATAAAGCTGTCCCGTCATGTGTGAATATGTTAATATTAATTTAGAATATTTATCATAATGCTTTTTAAATTGATGTAGTAACATACAAAAATAATAATAAACCACATCCAATTTCCTAACCATTAATTATGAGGCATTACTAGGCAAATCATCATGATAAACCTCTACGTTTGGGGGCCATCTAGTTAAGCACCCAATTCTTGAGAAATATGTGAGTGTCAAACATGGCTCCATAATTAATTGAAATACCTCTACAATGTCAGAGTGATTAGACTTATTTTGTTTGGCTCCAGAGGGCAAAATAAGGGCCAGTGAGTGCAATTATAAGGAGTACAGTTTTTTTAGGAAGATATTTCTAAGAAATAGAACAGGTGAAAAATTGAATGAACTTACCCAAAACCGAACATATTCAGGCAATGATTGTATGATCACTTATAGGTGATATTGGGACCATTTTGATGTCACATGAGCAGTAGGCCACATGACCTCTGAGATATAATCCCGTTTGGAATTTATGATTCAGTGAAAATAGGGTCTGAGGGCTTTCTAATATTTTGAGTCCATTTTGTTTTAAAATTCAAAAATCTAAATAAGACTACAAAAAATAATTCTGAATTTAAATTTATTCCTTGGTAAAATCCTTTTTCTTCTGTATATGTTCCCACAAGACTATGAGAAACCCTGAGACATGGCAAATGCCTTGCTTATCTCTCTGAATTCACAGCACAGTGCTGTGAATATTGAGATACTAATATTTACATGGTCACATATTAATATTGGAGATTAATATTGGAGATCTGATTCATATTGGAGATATTAATATACATTGTTTTTCTTAATACATATCTTCCCTTCCTTCCATTCAACTAGAACGGATCTCCATTATATTGGTTCTGAGGAGGTGTGTGGTACATCTAAACCTTAAAGAAATACTTAAAATATTATGAAGGAAGTAAAACGAAGAAGAATTCTTGGGAACAGAAAATGTATCTCAGAGAAGTAAGGGGTGGATGGGAGCTTAACTTATCCCATCATTTCCAGAAATAAATTCTTTTGGGCTCTGGTTCTGTGAAATTCAAGACCAAGATTTGTCTGCCACTGGAGTAACTAGCAGGCAGAATTAGCAAGATGGGTTAGCGGACAGGCCCGGGGCAGGTATATAACTGATTCTGTCCTTCTCCCCTTATTCTCTGAGGCCTAGCCACCTTGCCCTTCTTTCAGTTTCTTAGCAGGGCTGTAGTCCTACTGTCTCAGAGAATTCACACAGGCCATTTACCTGGACTTGGGCCCTCACTGTCTCTCCTTGCTTTCTCTCTCCTCTGGAATCAGAAGTAACCAAGAATCTCTTTAACCAAAAGAGTCAGGCAGATAAGAACAACAACATATGCAGACCAGAATAATTGATATTAACTAACCCTCAGTGTGAACCCATCGCCGAGAACCAGAAGAAAACAGGACCTTAAAAACTGGACCCTGACCTAACCCTGGGGAAGAGAAAGAGCCCCAAGAGGAATGAGGTTAACATTTCCCAATAGCCCATTGAAATGTAAAGTCAGAAATTAAGTGGTTATAGAAAATAAAGGGATCCCTCTTTTACACCCAAGTTATGTACTGAGATTTAGGCCAATCACTAGTGAACGAAAAGAACCTATTAACTATTCAACCAGCAGATATTGAAAATTGCAAGGCTTACATTCATTCAGTTTTTAATGTTTCCACTGAGAGTTATGCTATTTTTTCTTCCAGTTTTTTTTTTGACTTACGGATTGAAGCTCCACATTGTCACTATCTCTGCTTCTAATTGTTTTAATTAGTGATAGCACAGTCTAAATCCCATTGTGAGAAAGTTCATAAGGATGTGGTTTATATAGTGTGTCCTCCTTTCTTCCACCACCCCACTGAAAGTAAAATATAATCAAAGAACTATTTTTTTTCCTTTAAAGACACTGAGAGTAAGTTTAGCATGTAGAGTACTATTTAATCTTTCTTAAAGAAGGAGTGCCTAGTTTCTGCCTTGAAAATGTAGAAATACAATGGCTTCTCAGTCCTCCAGTGACTACTTGTTTAAGTGTTCTTTAAGTTGAAATTTTCTCTGTGTTTGACCTAAATATTCCCTACTGCAGCAAATGACCATTATATCCTGTTTCTTTCCTCTTGTCTGGAGGAAATAATAGCTCCCTGGCCTCTACTTAATATCCCTTTATGTCATTATACATTGTGGTTTTTATCTTCTCTCTCTCATGGTGAATAGGTCGACAGTGCTTACATCCCTTAACCTTGACTTCTTGTTCTCACTTTCCAACCTTTTCTGCTGTGTAATGTGTGAACTCTTCCAGTGTCACTCATTTTCACTGCAAGTGTACATCTATTTGAGCGAGCTAAAGCTACTAGGATTTTACTAGAGATTAAAACAGAAGGAGAGCTATTAATCCCAAGGTGGCACTTCTGAATTTTAAAATCAATTTGAAATGATGAGCCTTATGAACTGCTTTCATGAGGTTTCTAGAGCAATTTGAATTAAAAGCATCTTGCTTCACAACATGATAAAAAGTCGCTGTTGAACTTGAAGATTAACTGAGGGCTGTGGAATACTTGACTGCTTTGATCACGTTACTCCCTTGCCTAAAGTTCTCTCCTTTACCTAAGAACTAAAGCCCAAAGGCCATACCGTGGGACTGAAGGGCTGGGCTCCAATACATGTCTTCAGTTTTACTACATTCTGCTTCTAGTACAGAAGCCTTCCCCTCGATCTCACTGGGCTACTCAGTATGTACTCATTCCAAGTTCTATCTATAAATTCATATTTAGTATATGAGTATAACCTACTCAACATATTAGTTTAATCTTATTTAGTATCATACAATTCCATGTGCTAAATTGGTATACGTGTTACCTCCTTATAGTAAAATCTCACTGCTTGAGGATAATGGGTACCTGTCTTGGTGAACTCTTCAAAAGTGATCATTCTGAAGGTAATTTAGGTGATTTTGAAATTGGTACCAAGAAAGGATAAAATATGTGAAGCCGAATGCCTCTTTTCAGCCCAGATGAATAGCTCTATTCCACGTAAGTATTCCTTACCCTTCTGATTAAAGCCAACATGGTCAGTGTATTGCAGATGAATTTCCAGAGGGCACTCTGTCTCCGCGACTACCAGGTACCTCCAGAAAAGGGAAATGAAAGATGAAAGTGAAGGCCACTAATAGAAGAGAAAAAAGGAGCATGCTTTTCTCATCCTATCAATCTGTTTACATTTCTAGTCTTGTGAGGGTCTTTCTCAAGGGTCACCTGAGACCTATACACAAGGTTGACTCTATATTAAAATGTCATTACTAATATCAAATAGCTAGGCCCACTTAATATCAGCTCCTCTAGCAAGGAAAATGCCTCAAAGGAAATATATTTCAATGAACCAATATATTTAACACTAATTTGGACCAATTGTGCTCACTCAGGAGTTATTCCAAATGTTCAGGGGCCTGAAAATCAATCTTATATAAAGTAACAGCATGGACCATCTGGGACAAGCATTCAATTTGGATTTTTGTATGAAGTAGGAAACAAGAGAGGAAAAACCTCTGCACTTTGGAGATTTCATTTTTCAATTGGATAAAGGTCAGAGCCCTCAGTGGAATCCATGGTAATGCCTAGAAAGCTTCCAACCAATTTATATTGGCACCAAATGGGAACTAATTCATTTGTTAGTTGAGGAGAGAATTGACATATAGTTTTTTAATGTTTAAATTATTATTTTCAACTACTTTTGTACATAAACTGTCTCAGTAGACTTAAAAGTTGTTAGTTAAGTAATAAAGGCTATGTTTCACAATTTAAATGAATTATCTTTCTTTAAAAATTACCAAGATGTCATACGTGATTATAGCTGAATGCATAACGATCAAATATAAAACAGCATTTTTAGATAATGATCCTACTGAAATCTGTCAATCTCAATAATTCTATAATTTTAAAAGCAATTATTTTTCATGTTTTTCTATAGAATTACATGTCTGGTCAAACAATTGAGGACTTAAAATTATATTATCAACAACTTTTATTTTCAAACTGTAGATGCTAGATCTCTTTAGCCATCATCAATTGTCACTAAAATTACATAGATGATGAGTGGCAAGAACATAAGATAGTAGTATTAGGCCATCTTCGGAAGACTTTTGGAACTTTTAAAAATCCTCTTGGCAAACTCAAGGAAGAAATATATAACTGGGACATATATATACATATTAAACAAAACAAAACAAAACCCTGAACAACGTATAGTGATATTGTATCACAAAATAAAAAATACTGTTTTACAAATATGTGCTTTTCTTCAATATCTGTTTTGTGCAACTTTCAAATATGTTCCTACAGAGATCGGTAATACATAGTGCCTGGAGTTTCAAGTGTCTTTTAAAACCTTATAAATGTATGTAAGTCACATATAATCATTGCCATAATTAAAATACAAGCAGTAAATTTGTAGCTAGAACTTCACAACTCAGGTGTAATGCTATTTTTCTTTCAAATGGAATGGGAGATGAAACAGAGACTAATATAGAGGACTAATATTTTCCATGGAAATATATATGGACATGAAAAGAATACACACTTTTGGCAGTTAGTATTTAAATTGCTGACTTTTATGAAAGATTTATCAGATAAAAATCATACTTTTCAGGTAGAATGAGGTATATAAATGCACCTCAAATGCCTGCCTAGCTTTAATATTTTACTGAGCGTTTTTAAACAGAAAAACTGTTAAGGACATAAGTCATTAGATTACTAGTAGTTCTATTTTTATCCTTGACACTTCTCTTTCTGCAAATTCTTTTCCTTGCACCAAGAACTTTATGATGTATGGGGACAATGAAAAGGAGAAAGGTACAGAGAGTAAGGAATGAAATGAAAAGCTATTCACAGGTATTACATGACATAAATATATAATTAGCCATTTAATATTAACTGAACATCTCTTACTTAGAACTGAATCAAACCTAGTGATAGAAGGTAAAGATGTCAAGTACAATGTCCCAGCTGTTAAGTAGTTGTTCATTTCAAAATTATTGTTATAGTTACAGATTAGTCATTGTCTAAATGCCAGGCACAGTATTAGCCTCTGAAGATGCAGACCTAAAAGGCACTAGTCCACTCTCCAGAAGTTTAAGGCTCAGGAGAAGAATAAAACACAGGTAACCAAACACAAAAGAGTGGAAGTGACCAGGGCAGAAGTTAGCATTGTGATGCTCTGGTGGAGAAGGCGCATCAGAATGTGAGTGCTGTGGGGGAGGGGAGTGCAAGATCCAGTTGGTGGACAGTCAGTAAAAGCCTTCTGATGGGGTTGACCCTGGGCTAAGTGTTGAGAGATGACGTCAATTAGCCAATGAAGGTAGCAGGAGCATCCAGGCACAGAGCACAGTTTGTGGAAGGGTGCCAAGGTTAGAGGAAACATTGACCTAATTCAGAACTGACAAATTTATATGTATGGCTTAGTCTGAGACTGAGAGGTAGGGAATGGTAAGAGATGAGATTAATGCATCTATGTATTTATTCATTCGTTTAAGACACACATATTGAGATGTGACTATAGGCCAGCATTGTCATTAATGCTGGGGATACAGTGGTAAACTAAATAATCCCCAACTTCTTGAAGTTTAAAATACATCAGGTCAAATGGAATTGATATAAGTAATTACAGAAATCAGTAATTGCTTATAATAACAAAAATGGAAACAGTACAACATATTTTAAAGGCATCTAATTGGGAGAGGTGGCTAAACCAGTCTGGGATTTCAAAGATGTTGATTAATTTAGAATGAGCAGGTGTTAGCTAAAAGAAGAGGAAGTGAGGGAAGAAGAACTGAGCATCCAACATGACATCTTATAGGCTATATAATGGCTTTGGCATAATTCCAAAAGCACTTTGGAAGTCACAGAAGGATTTTTAACTGAAGAAGTGACATGATCCAATTTGCGATTTGCGAAAGATCCCTTGGTCGCAGTGTGGTGAATAGATTGTAGTTGAGCAAAGGTGTATGTGGGATGCTATTTAGAAGGTTATGCCAGTAAGTCAGACAATGTCTTATACTAGGAAGGTGGCCGTAGAGTTAGAAATAAGTGGGAAATTTTTAACAATATATTTAGGAAGGTGCGTCAACATTTCTCAGTGGTTGATTGGATCTGATGAGTGAGAAAGATGGAAGTATTTAGTATTTATTTTCAGGTTTGGCTTCAGTAAACAGGTCATTCATCTCTTATTGAAATGGGGAACACGAGATATAGAGAGGAATTGGAGGAAAAGCAATGATTTGATGTTGTATGTATTAAGTTGAGCTGCCTATGATATCTTCAAGTAGAAATATTGAGTAGGCTGTTTGAATGTGTGAGTCAGGAACTCGAAGAAGATTGTATCCTGAAGAAATAAACTTAGAAGTCATTAAAGGATAAATGAGAGTAACGTTATAAAAAGGAATGAATAAAATCACCCAGGGAAACAAAATATTTAGTAAAGAGAAAAGAAGTCCTTGGAAAGCCTTGAGAATTTTCAGCACTTCAAATAAGATGAATTGAAAGAAGACATAGACAAGGACCAACTAACAAGGTATAAGGAAATCTAGGATAAAGTATTGTCATGGAGGTCAGAGTCAGATAATGTCTCAGAAAGGGTACAGTGATCCATTGAATATGATGAGAGAGAAAATAAGATTTAGAACTAAAGAGGGTCTGCCAGATTTACTACCATGGCTATTATGTCTTGTCCAGGACTGTTTCAGTTGTATCTTGGAGATGGAAATCAATGTGGAACATAAAGATGTGTGAGTGAGAGATGACAAAGTGAAGATGAGAAAGACATTTGGGGAAGTTTGTTCCTCAAGAGCAGAACAGTGGTATCCATGTAGGTAAAGGGAATATGTCAAGAAAAATTTGTGGAGAGAGGCAGAGGTCAGATCATAAAGCGTTTCGCACGCCATGCTAAAACATATCCACTTTAATCTTGAAATGCAGAGGTAAAATAATGGAGACATCAAGCATGTCTCTGAGGTTTCTTGGCTTGCAAACCTAGCTGGGCACATGTACTATTTACTGAGAGAGGGAATAAAGAAAAATACATTTGGAGACTTTATGTGCTCTTACTGAGCTTAAAATGTCTTCAAGACTTTTGAGAGGTATTATCCAGTGGCTGATACATTTATATGCTTCTCAGGAGAACTGTCTGAGTAATCTAGTTAGGGAGAGAAAACAAGAAGTAAATAAATACTATATGTAAAACTGAGTTTCATGGATGCTAAGCCTGTAGGGGATTCAATGGGAAAGCTTATCATCAACCAGAAATGTAAAAACCATCTTCACCAAAGAGGTAGGATTTCAGTCAGTTTTGTAAGATAAGTTAAAAACTGTATAACTGGAGCAGAAAAGTGGGGAGAGTACAGAGTGTTACAAACAGTCAGAGCAACACGTATAAAGGCATGGAGGAAGAAATATATGTGATCAATAGGAAAGAAAAAAGGTTAGGTTGAAAAATTTTTTCCAGAATCAACTTGAGTTAAAGTCTACCATCATTAATCAATACATCCTGTGATTTCAAAAGAAACACACACACACACACACACACTAAATTAGGGCTCAAGAATAGAAAATTTGTGGGAGGGGATGAATGGCAAGACATCTGGGTAGTGAGTCATATTTTAACCATATAATTATTATAACTGAAGTGAGAAAAGGTGATTTTTAATAAAATTCCTATCCCTCTGTCATAATTAAGTTTTCAAAGTGTCTTCATATCTGCTTCATCATTTTTTCCTCCTCTCCACTTTGAGGTACAGAGACACTTAGCAATTACCTAAGATTGTAAGCTAATAAGTGACCAACAGAGATTTGACTGAATTCTTCTACCTCCCGTTACAAACCATTTTCACAATATAACTATATTGTGGACATGTAGGTCCTTTACATGGTGTATACACGTAGTTTGTCCAGTGAATATTCACTCATTTTGTTGTGTTTTTCTAAAACTAAATGCTTCAATTACTTTAATGTAGATAAAAATACATGTTTTTCAAAGATAAATACATAGCAATCTCTACCAAGGAATCAGTGATGGCCATACTATCCAGCTTATCTGTAGTTGTCTCATTGCCTTAAACAAGAATGGTGTCCTTAGAGAGGTAATACTATTTTCAAAAGCTTTCCAGCTCTATGACCATGTAAAATGCATGTGTGGCTACAGATGGTAGCCTGCACTGAGATGTACCTGTTGCTGGGGTTTCCATGGAAATAGAGAAACTTACCATGTTTTAAAAATGCATTTACAGAGGCATGTGGAAATCAACAATGACAGAATTCTTAATATGTATGTAGATATATACACACATATGTATGTATATATATATATATGTGTGTGTGTGTGTGTATATATATGTAAATTATATATATATAAATTATATATATATTATATAGTTATATATAATATATATGTGTGTATATATATATATATATATATATATATATATATATATAATTTCCCTTTGGAAAAGGACAAGCTGTGTTCATGCTTCAATTAATAGCAAAAATGGTAATGACCCTTTCAAAATAAATTTTTGAATCTGTCAGATAAAAATTATATCTGAATTTAAGAAATATTACTAGTGTATACATAATAAATTCTTGTTTGTTATATATATTTTTGCAGCCAGTGTATATTTGCTAAACCATCATTTTTACTCAATTTCTCAGTTTTCTTTTTTAGGAAAATTTTTGAATTTCCTCCATTTTATAAGCACTTTTATAAAAAAAAACAAAAAAACAAAAACTTTCTAGTGTTTGTTTGATTAATCGGACCCTTAAGAGGGCCATAAAATGACATGAGTTCTTAGCAAATACCTATCATTTATTAATCACATTCAGCATTTAATCAGGTCTGGTCTTACAGAGAGAGATTGTAGGGATAAAGAATACTGTATGTTGACATACATATTTATATAGAGGACAGTAATAATCTCCAAGAGCTGTTTTGGGGGAATAAAAATCACAAAAGGTAACCTGAGAGACATTAAATTTGAACTCAAATTTCTTTTGTTCTGATGGTGATTATCAGTGTAATGTAGTAGATAAGAGAGACTTGGCTTCCTTCAAACTGCTACTTAAAATCTATATAGCATATAGACTAAGTTTCCAGCTAAGACAGAGTAACGAGGACTAGATTTACTCTTCTACCTGAAACAACCATTAAAACCAGATCAAACATATGAAATAAATGGTTTTCATGATACTGGACATCAGGCAACAAAAGACAGATGGGAAACAAATGAAGTAAGCCCTACTATTGCCCTGATAGAGGTAGTAATAAGAACACAAAAAAGATAAAATTAAGTCATAAAACATATTCAATCCAAAAGAAGACAAGAAGAGAAAGGAGCAAAGTTCAGATGAGACAAGTAGAAAACAAATAGCAAGATTTTAGACTTGAACTTAACCATATCAATAATCACATTAAGTGTAAGTAGTCTAATCATTCCAGTTAAATACAGACATTGTCAGATCAGTTAAAAAAACATGACGCCTACCATATGATCCAGCCATTCCACTTCTAAACATTTTCCCAAGGGAAGCAAAACCATATGTCATTACAAAGACTTGTATAAAAAAAAGTTTATACTACCTTTTTTTGTAACAACCCCAAACTGGAAAAAACACAAATGTCCATCAACAGGTGAATGAGTAAATAAATGATGGTGTATCTGTACAATGGAACACTGCACTGCGATAAAAACAAACAAACAAAAAAACTATTAATAATAGTATAAAATGAATTAATTTCAAAATAATTATTTTGAGTGAAAGGAGCCAAACAATATAAAAAAAATAGTACATACCAAATGATTTCACTTGAAAGTAATTCCATGAATGCATATTAATATATAGAGACAGAACGCAGATAAGTGCTTGCCTGGGAATATGTCAAGGGGTGGTGGATGCAGAGAAATGAAGGCGGGTGGGTTTACAAAGGAGCATGAGGGACCTTTGGGATAATGGATCTGTTCAGCACCTTGATTGTGCTAGTGGTTTCACAGATGTATACACGTGTCAAAATATATTAGATTGCACTTTTTGGATACTTACAGTTTACTGTATGTCATTACATTTTAATAAAACTGTTTAAAATTCTATATGGCCTTGGACAAGTTTACTCACCTGTAAAGTGGTGATGAAAACTGTCAACTTTATAAGGTTATTTCATGGCTAAATGGGGTACTTTTATTTTCAAAGCTTAACACATTTCCTAGCACATGAAAAAGGCTCAGTGAGAATCTCCAGGTTTCTCTGCAGAGTACTGGGTGGTATATATCCTCCTTCCTTCTATCCCCACACTGTGTGGATAGCACAGTATACATAACCATGAACTTTTATCATGCCCCATAAGACAAGTCATCATGATAGCATCTCTGTGAGTTTGTTGGCAAGAAATTAACCTTCTAGCATTGATGGGCTGTGTAGTGTTTGGCTGCAATAAATTAACTGTTGTGTGCTATCCCTGCCCTGAAATCTGTCTGTGGGAGCCAAACTGCTATTATGCCAAGATTTCTGTTGGACAAAGTGACAGGAGCAGGATGGAGTGGGAGAGAACTGCAACTGGAGTAATTCTGGTAGGTATTTTGATATTCTAAATCTGAAGTGTAAGGATTCATCAAAGACCCCAGTCTCATGGCTAGTTGTACATAGCTAGAGCATATTTTAATAATACTAAATGACACATCTTTGGGACAGATTGCTGTAGGCTGAGTTGCGTCCCCCCACCCCAAAATCAATATGTTGAAATCCTAAGCCCAGTACCTCCATATAGCCATATATGGAGAAAGGATCTTTAAAGAAATGATTTATTAAAATGAGGTCATTAGGGTCCGCCCTGATCCAATATGACTGATGTCCTTATAAGAAATGGAGATTAAAATACAAACACTCACAGAGGAAACAGAATGTGAACGCAATGAGAAGATGGTTATCTACAAACCAAGGAGAGAGGACTCAGATGAAACCAACCCTGATGACACCTTGATTTTGGAATTCTCGCCTCCAGAACTGAAGAAAATGAGTATCTGTTGTTTAAGTCACCTAGTTTGTGGTATGTCCTTACAGCAGCCCTAGCAAACTACACATGCACAGATCATTTTTATTAGTCTTAAAAAACATTAGTACCCACCATCTTTTCTCTAGCCCATTGAGTTAATTATTTTTCTTGGGAGTACTCATCACATCTATATATGGTTTTATGTAGGTACACAAACTGTACTCAAAATTTCTCAGTCTACTGTGTGTGTGATTTTTCCTTCTCTAATGCCTTTCTGACTGCCTGCTGCTAATTGTTTTTCTTGGAAGTGTTATTCATTGTTTGGCCTTGTACCACACTCATTTTAGAAGCGCAGTTTTCAGGAATCCTACTTCTCTTTTTCCGACAAGTGACCGTTCTGGCTTACACATTGAAATATTTTCCTCCCACTCATTAAACTTAAGAATGGTAATTGTGCAATAGTGATCTACGAATCTTCCTTCCAAAGCATCAAGCAAGTTGAAAAGTAAAACACATGAGATGGCAATGCTTTTTGTTTCTCAATTGAAATTTTTACCTGTCCCTTTGCTTAATAATTCAATGCTATGTTTCGGTATCAACTTTGGTTAAATATGTATTGACATCAAAGCTGAATAATTGAAGTGATAACTGAAAATAATTGAAGTGATGGCATCTTCTTTGACTGCTAATTTAAGGCTTCCCAAAAAGCTATAACTTTGGGGAGGCTCTGAAAGAAGAAAGAAAAAGAGAAAGAGAAGGTCTTAGAGGAGAAAGAAAGAAAGAGAGAGTGAGTTTAGTGGTTAAAGTCAATTGTTTTCCCCTTTGCAGTAATTTTCTCTATCTACAACATGTTTATATTAAAGTCTTTAGCATTTATCCACTATACTTTATTAGTATATTCAGAACTGGGACGATTGTTTACATTAATGATCCTCAAACCATGGTTTCCCATCCTTTTGCATTAGAATGACTTAGTGTGATTGGTGAAATTGCAAACCCCTGGGCCCAGACCTATTGAATCAAAATTTTGAAGAGGATGTAGCTCTGGAATCTGTATTTTTATTGTTTCCAGAGTCTTTTTCAGTCTGGGAACAACTCTTTTAAGTTCTGTGATGGCAGAGAAAAGATGATGGTGATAGCACTTTAAAGAGAAGGGAGACAAAGAAGGTAGACCCCAGAGAAAGTGGCAGTAAATAGAACAGGTAAGTCTTCTGGTACTCAGTCAATGCTATTGTGAAGACAGAAAGTACTGTGAGGCTGGAAATAATTTCTTATTATAAATAAGAGGACTACTTAAGAACATATTGTTAATAGTTCAAGAGATCATATCTTTATGAACTAAGTTCAATATACCTATTTATAGTTGAGTTTTATGATATTTAACAGTGATCCTTGAGAATATTTTAGGCTACCAAACAGCGGTTAATCTTTTCCTCTTAAATCAAGAATCAGAATACATTAATTGCATAAAGTAGTTAAAACAAATAAAAATTGGGGTATTTTTGGTGTTTTCCAAAAAAAAAAAAAAGGAGAGCTTAACCAGTGGGGATTTTAGAAATTATGAAGATATTTTCAGTAAACAGCAGGAAGTTAGCAACTAATTATTTTCTTTTCTGAAGAATAAGTTAGGGCTACTACCACTGTTATGTCATCATGTACTAGGCAGGCATTTGTTAATTCAGCTTCTGTGATTCTCTGACTTTCACATCCACTCTGTAAAATCACTATTAGGATTATTGCTTAGCAATTATTATTACCATGGCATACCCAGTATCATGTAATTTAAAAAGTTTCTTTTATTCATTATCTACCTTGTTCTTCAAGGTTCCAAGCCTCAATCTATCATGTGTTACCTGATCCAAGTTACTATCCTGACAAATCTTTAGGATCCTACCTTATTTGTCAGTTTCTTTGTACATGAAAGAGGGTTTGGAATATTTCTACCTACAGAAAGACTAGTCTTTCAGATGTCAATTAACTGCCTGGATTTCTAAATGCCTCCTGTTTCGGAAATCACTGTAACTATATCCTAGCCTCTCAATAGAAACCTCATCCCTCAATCAATATTGGGCCCTTTGATGATTATGCCAAATTATGTGGTACCTTATGTGGTAAGTATTCAGTTTTTGAATGAATGGATGAATAAATGCATAAAGTAGCGTCACAAAAGGTGAAGTCCATGCCTTACTATTCATACTGTTTTACAAATCTGGAAGACTTTTATATATAAGATCATTTCTAATTCCTTAAATACATCTTTTTTAATTTTATATTTAAAAAGACAATACAACTTTCTGATTCTGACTTAACAAAATAAGAAAAGCCCAGTTTCTCTAAGCATAGCAAATGGAGAGATTTTATCTGGATTTGGGACACGGGGTTAATGATAGAATGACAGGGTAAACCCTGGTTCTCAACCAAGGGAGATTTTTCCCTTGGTCAGCATTTGATAGTGTCTGGATACATTTTTGATTGTCACAACTGGAGGTGCTACTGGCATCTAGTGGGTAGAGACCAGGGTAATGTGAAACACTGTCTTCAACAACGAATTATCTCCAGCCCCAAATGTCAATAGTGCAGAGGTCAAAAAAACCTTAGGGAAAGACTACGGTGTTTGAGCTGATCCTAAAAGGATTGATAAGATCCTAAAGGCATACCGAAAAAATTTTGTTCTAGTTAAAGGAAATGCCATAAGTAGAACAAAGGATAACAAAATATGGAGGTAATTTACAGAACCATGAATAGTCAAACTTGTAAGTGGAGAAGAAGTAGAATATGGTAAATTCAGAAAAGTGGGCTGTTAGGATGTAGAGCAGTGTTTCTGAAATTTTAGCACATTAGAATCACCTGACAACTTGTTAAAACAAAGATCACTGGACCCGCCACCAGAGTTTCTGATTCGGTACATCTGAAATAAGGCCTGAGAATTTGTATTTCTGATAAATTCCCAAGTGATGCTGATTCTACTGGTCTGTGGACCACAATGTTCAGAACGAGTTTTCCCAGTCAGGGAAACCATGGAAAGATCTTAGGAATTCGATTTCTACACAAGAAGAGGACCATTAGTCAGAACAATTCTTTAGGAAGATTAGTCAGATCACAACATATAGGACACATTAGCTTAGGGAGAAAATCAGTAGATAAACAAACCAATTGAAAGTCATGCCAAGAGTCACTGAACTGCTTAAATTCCCTGAGTCAATGACAGGAAGCCTGGGAGACCTCAGGCAATGCGCCTTCATACATATTTTCCCTTGCCTGGAGTTTAGTCTTAGACAGTTAGGCATGATCCTTGGTTCTCTGCAATGAATCTCCTGGGATAAACCCTAAGATGACATTGTTCAGACAGGCTGCCAGGCTGCATTTAATAAGTGGAATTGAGGTTATGAAAGCTAGGTGACAGGGCAAGGAGAAGCTCTCTTAGATAACCAAATCACTTAAAATTGCATTTACTTCTGGGTCAAAGCAAAGAGCAAAAAATATTGCCTCTGCTCCTGCCTCATCTCATTTTCCAAATTACGCTCACAGAGCTTTGATAAAATCCATACATCATAAAGTTTTTCTGCAATAATGCAAAATCGGAAGGGCCTGTCAAATAGATGATCTGTGTGGGAATCCCACATGATAGGGTACCTAGGAATTCTAGCAATCAGAGGGGCTCAATTTAAACTGATTTTAATGCTTTTCCAAATGCAATTTTCTCTTCGTGGCGGGAAAGTATTACTTACTTTATCTGTGATGCTTGGTATCACCAGCCATAGGGAGAAGGAAAAAGCAAAGTTTCTTCTAAGCAACTGATCTGACCCTCCTGAGGCTTAGAAGCTCTTACCACCAAACAGAAGTCCTGCACAATAGACAGCTGGAGGCTGTTCCCTCTCCTGAGAGTCCCTCCTGCCCAAGGGCTTCTAAAAATGATCACACAAATGGAACATACATCAAACGTATCTGTTCTATCTTGTCTTTCCAAGTATTTTATCCTCTATCCAATAAAGGAACAGACTACATCTTAATTAATGGTAAGACTAGCATCTTCTGACCAGGAATTCTGCCTCATTCTTGGTCATCTATTTTGTTCCCTTCAGAGATCTTATGACCTGTACCCCTCTCTTAAATTGTGGTTTTCCTTCTTTTGCCAGCCACTCAGCATTACCCCATGCCACTATACCACATTTCCCTGAAAATAAGACCAGGTCTTATATTAATTTTTGCTCCAAAAGTGCATTAGGGCTTATTTTCAGGGGATGTTTATTTTTTCATGTACAACAATCTACATTTATTCAAATACAGTCATGTCATCTTCTTCTGGAACATGGTCATACCGTACTAAATGCATCTGTCTGGCTGAAGATCTTAACTGGGGCTTACTTTAGGGGAAACACGACAGTATACTCACTGTCTTATACTCTGACAGTTATGCTGATATGTTAATAAACAGAAAACTAATTTGTGTTTCTAGTAAACTACCTATATTAATATTATTTTAAAATCCTGACTTAAGACTCCAAGTGGAAAAAAAGGGAAGGAAGGAAAGAAGGAAGAAAGGAAGAAGGAAGGAAGGAAAGGAGGGAAGGGAAGAAGAAAGGAGGAGGGAGGAAGCAAGGATGGATGGATGGGAGGGAAGAGGAGAGGGAGGAAGATAACCACAATTAAAACTGCAATATAGCAACACTGCAATTTGTCCAAAACTCCAGTGGTTCTTGAACTTTGGTGTGCATAAATAACACCTGGGGTAATTGTTATAGCTGCTAATTATAGGACCTCATCCCTAGAAATTCTGATCTACTAGGTCAGCAATAGGTCTCCATGATGTTCATTTCAAACATTTCCCCCAGGCATTTCTGGTGTTGGTAGCCTGGGGGAACTACACCTTGAGAAGCTTTGCAGGTTTCGATTGTCTGTAATGAACACTGTCAGGGAAACAGCCTGTGCTTGTTGTCAAGATTTGCCAGCTGAGAGGAGGGAAGGATGATAAACAGCAGCTGCTTAGATTTGAAATGTCTGGGGAAATAAGTACAGGTGGTGGATTTACCAAACTTCTCCTAAGGCTCCAAGCACCAATATGCCCATCTTCTGCAGGCATCCCTCATCCAGGCAGGTCATGTCCCTGTCCCCAGCAGTTGGACTGTTTTCTCAGACCCCTTCCCACTTTCTTGTACAAGCTCCTTTTGTTATAGACTGAATTATGTCTTCCCCACAATTCATAGCCCTCAATGTGACTGTATTTGAAGACAGGGCCTATGTGGAGGTGAAAAAAGGTTAAGTGAGTAGTAAGAGTAAAGCCACTTTCTGATAGAATTCTGTCCATATAAGAAAGGAAGAGACACCAGAAATCTTTCTTGTTCTGCAAGAGCACAGAGTAAAAGCCATGTGAGGACATAGTGAAAAGGCAGCCGTCTGCAACCCAAGAGCCATCACCAGACAGCAACACTGCTGGCACCTTGATCTTGAACTTCAGGCCTCTAGAACTGTGAGAAAATATATTTCTGGTGTTTAAGCCACCCAGTCTACGGTATTTTGTTATGGCAGCCCAAGTCAATATACCTTTCTTCAATGCTCATTTAGGTATTCCTCTGTCAAAAGACTCTGATTCTGGGCACCAAAACCTTAATTCCGCTTCATTGCTCAAGTTTCAAGGGAACTCAGGTCCCAGGAAAACTGGTGGTGCCCTGAGAAACCCTGGCTGTGTCCGGGAAGACAGGTGGTACCCTAAGAAGTCCAGGAAGTCTGGCAGTGCCCAGGAGTACTGGTGGTGCCCTGAGAAACCCTGGCTGTGTCCGGGAAGACAGGTGGTACCCTAAGAAGTCCAGGAAGTCTGGCTGTGCCCAGGAGTACTGGTGGTGCCCTGAGAAACCCTGGCTGTGCCCAGAGAGCCTGGCTGTGTCCAGGATATTGCATTCACCCCCAGGCTCCTCGCACAGGTCCCCTCGCGGAAGACGCTTGTCGCGTAGATTGTGAGGCGAGAGCCTGTAGGGGTGGAGTGTGGGGGCGGAGCCCCAGAGAGTAGTTTCCAGGCTCTCGGCCTCACATAGACAGGTGCTGGCTCAGGTAGTAAATGGCCAACTGTGATTGCATGGCCATCAGCTGTGGCTAGTTGGCCGTCAGCTGTAACCAGTGAGCCATTGGCCACTAATATAACTGCTGTGGCTAGGCTAGGAGAGGGAGGAGGAGAAAAAAGAATGGGGCTAGCAAGAAGATGGCGGCTGGGCTGGCAAGTGTGGGTGGCGGTTTGCGGACAGTGTGTATCCAGCCTCCAGTGAGAGTATAGTGCCGCCAGAGAGAATATAGTGGTATGACTCCCCTACCTATGGCTCCGTGGGTGTTCCTTTTTGGCCTCACCATATCCTGCGTTCTTGTATGGGGAGCGGGAGCAGAGACCCCGCAGGCCTCCCTGCACGACAAATGGCGCAGCGAGCAGGGTCTCCCGCATGACACATACCCAGGAGTACTGGAAGAGTTCTGATTATAAATATCTTTATATTTTTGGGTTTTTTCCTTATAAATGTCTTCATATTTATCAAAACAGAACATACAGTCATTGTATCTATGATACATAGTTCAATTTACTCAACAAATAATTTCTGAGTACACACTGTGTGCTCAATGTTCCAGATACAGAAAAGCAAAAATGAGTACGACAAAGTAAACAGACAAACAAAAACAAGGAAATGTATGTCAATACGATAGTGGTAACTGCTACAAAGAGAAAACATGGGGAGGAAAATGAGAGAGGGTTCTTAATTTGTATGAGACGGTCTGAGAAATCCACTCTGATAAAGGATGTTGCATCAGTGACCTGAAGAAAGTGTGGGAATCAGCAATGTGTGCCTCTGTGCAAACATCACTTCACAGAGAGAAGGCAGCCGAAGAAAATATTCTTAGGCAGGACCACATGTGCTATTTTTTAATAACAAGGAAGCCCATGCAGCTGGAACGGAGTAAGTGAAGAGGAGTTGGATAGATCTGAAGTTATGGAAATGTCTAAAAGTGAAGACATGCAAGGTCTTCCAGGCCCCTATAATGTTGTCTTTACTTTGAGTCAAATGAAAAGCCATTTGAGGGAGGAAAGCAGGAGAGCCATTGATTTGACATGGTTTTAAATGATCAATTTCTTGTTATGTGAAGAATAGTCTCTAAGGTTCAAGAATGGAAGCAAGAGACCAGCAAGAAGGCTATTGCATTATTGATCAATGACAATGATTTAGACGAAAATGGTGAAATGGTATAGGGAATTGGTCAGGTGCTAGATGTACTTAGAAGGCAGAAGCAACAATCTTTGATACTGATTGGATGTATTATGTCAGAGAAAGGGGAGCAATAAAAATGTTGGGAATTAGGTGAATTTAGTAGCCCTATCCAGAATTAAATACTTAAATAAATGAATGCATTTATCTGTTTGTCTATAAGTTTAAAAGCCAAAAGATTAACAACAGTCGTCTCAAATGATGTAATATAGAAAATATCTGTTTGCTGTATTTTGCTTATTTGTAATGAAAATATGATTTGTGTAGAAAATATGATTTTTTTAGAAGTTGCAGATACATGAAAAACATTTCTTGGTCTTTTGAATTTTATGGTATTAAAGATAACATTTCTATTGCAAGGGGACCTTTCTGACTTGTGAGACTAAACAGAGCAGCTGAAAGTAATTGATTCTATCCCTTTATTTCTTTAATTTGGAGATAAAAGACACTAAAATAGTACTATATGTTTAAATGTTTTAGTGATATTAGTTTTCAAATGCCATAGAATGTTTTGGCTGGTGAATAAAATAAAACCATGAGGGAAAAAAAATAGAAATAAAATCTGTGAATCTTTTTGAAGAGGCTTTTCTTCTTTTCTTAAATAGCATTGCCTCCAGCAATTCTCTGGTTCCTAGAGATAAAATCAAAAGCATGACTCACTTTTAAAAGTGAATGCAGCACCCTTTAAACTTTGAATCTTGTCTTTGTGTTTTTATAAGTAATATATATTCACACACGTCTATAGTACTTGTATTCACACACACACACCTGGTTTGTGGTGGTTTTAGTATTAATGCAGATGAAGAAAAGATTCATGAATATCAGAAATTAAACATATGTGACTCTTGATAGACAATGAAGAATAATAGGATTATTTTAAATTCATATAAAAGCTTTATTTTGAATACCATGTAATATTTTGTAGACATTTAAAAAATCTTTAGGTATATATTTTATCGGTGAAAATAATCTCTTGAGGGGCAGAGATTCTTGTTTTAAGAAATTCTTAATAAATTAAGTTATTAGTATAAAAATTTCAGATAAAAAAGCCAACTATAAAAGTATAGTTCATGAAAAAGTACTAATATGAAACAAAAAGGCCATAGGACACCTGAAAGTCTACTTTGAAGAAATAAAATTATATTAATCTCGGAAAGGTTATATATCAGTGAAGCAATGGATACATGAAGAAAAAATTTTTTTAAATAATTGCTGAAAAATAACATCAATTTAAAAATTTGAAGTAAAATTGTTTGCTACAGAGCTAAAGGAATTGTTAACTGAATCAATCCCATACCTGAATTATATTTCTAAAAGGATCGTGTAGCACTGGGGGGGGGGGGGGCAACATAAAATCGTAGAAAAACAGGTATAGCATTAGGCTTTAAAAAAAAAAAAGCAGAGAACCAAATTTCAAAGGAGACAAGACACGTTAATTAAAAAATATTAACAGGTATCTTGAGGATAGTATAATATAAAATAAACTTTTAGAAAGAAAAAATATCATGTCACAAAAAATTGATTTTTTAGTTTGTAAAATAAGTAAATGAAAAAAAATAATAAAAACTAGATCTTCTAAATGTTTACCTCATCTTTTGTGTGTGTGTGTAAGAACAGCAAAAGAGGAAAACAGAGACAAAACACTAATTGCATTAATTCACAATATTCCACTTACAAAATTAATTTACGAAGGTGACCACATGTTGAGCCATAAAACAAATTTCAATAAATTTAAAAAGACTCACCACATAGAAAGCATGTTCTCTGATGACAATAGAATTGAGTTAGAAATTAATAATAGACAAATATCTGGAAAAATCCCCAAATATTTGAAAATGAAGTAACATAGTACTTCTAAATAAGTAATGGGTTCAAAAATAAACAAAAAAGGAAATTCGAAAGTGTTTTTAACTAAATGAAAATAAAAAATACTTATAAAAATTTGTGGGATGTAGCTAAAAAAGTGATTACAGGGAAATATATATCGCAAACTCCCCCTCCACATAAGAAAAGAGAAAGATCACAAATCAATGGCCTTAACTTCTACTTTAAGAAACTAGAAAAAAACAAACAACAAAAAAAAGGTAAATCCAAAGTAAATAGCAAAAGCATAATCAAGAGAAAAATGGAAATCAATACAACAGAAAATAGAAAAACACTAAAGAAAATAAGATTAATATAATGTACAAATCTCTAGCCAGACTGACGAAGAAAAAAAAAGGAGAACAAATTGCCAATATCAGGAATCAGAGAGGTAACATTATAATAAATTCTACACGTATTAAAAGATAATTTTAAAATATTACAAACTATTTTAAGCAAATAAGTTTCAAAATTTAGGTTAAGGGGACAAAGTTTTTGAAAAATACAAATTATCAAAGCTCAATCAAGAAGAAAGATTAAAAACTGAAGAGCCTTATATTTATTAAAGAAATTTAAGTTATAGTTCAAAACATTCCCCACAGAGAAAGCTCCCATATTTCTTCACTGAGAAATTCTACCAAGCATTTAAGGAGAAATAATACCAATTACGCAGAAATATCTCCACACTTCAAAAGGAGGGAATATTTACCAAATTATGAATTTAGGTCAGCATTACTCAAACAACAAACATAGCCAAAGACATTAAAAGGAAATACAACTGAGGACATCAGAAACATGGCAGCATGAGGGGTACCCTTTGACCACTCCCATTGAAGTTACAACAAGTCGACCAGTTATAATTCAACAAAGGATTCTCTGCACAACACACAACATGTCTGAGAGACTGCACATTGGAACATCTGAAGGTGGGCAAACCAGGGTGAACAGGGGAGGAAGGAAGGTAGAAGTGCAGAGATGGAGATGATGGACACAGTCTGGAGGTCACTGCAGTCCTGGGGGAGGGGAGGACTGAGACTGCAAGTGCACTCTCTGTGGCCCTGAGTATTCCTGCCTGTGAAATCAGCATATAATATGGCTGAATCCAGCAATTTGGTCAGAGACCTTGGGGCAAAGACCAAATACAGGAGTATAACAGCTGTGATCTAACAGTCCTCACTGCCAGGAAGAAGACAAATCTATGAAGCCTGGTTGCCTACCCACACCTTCCCAGAGTTCACCTCCCCCATACCCTCCCAGTGTTGGCAGCGAGCCCCAGAAGAAAAGGTAGCCATTATAGGTTATAGAACAGAATATCTACACCTTGAGAACTGGAGAGACAATTCCTGAACAGAGGAGCACACTGCAGCTAATTCCAGTGACAAGGAAGGAGACACAGGGGTGAAGCAGCTGTGGTTTGGCAGTCACCATTACTCAGAGGAGAACTAAGACACAAACATACAAGCTGCCTCTCCCAGCCCATCCTGACCCCACCTTTTGCAGCTAATCCCCACGGGCCATCCAGAGCTACTAAGGTGCACAGCCTTGCATCTGGCTACAAAGGCAGCACTGGAATTTCAGGGCCTTTGAAACAACATGGCCCACCATGTCCTCCCACAGGGGTGGTGCCCAGAAACCAAGGCGATCTGGTCACAGAGGAGATGCCATCCCCAGAGAATCTTCCATAGCAAGAAGCTGGAACAGGGCCAGAGAACATGAAATTCTCTAGTGCTACCTACTGGAAAACAAAAGAAAGACCTATTTGTATTAACCTGCTACAGAATTTATTTCCATAGATGCCCAGGAAGAGAAATAATCCGTCAATTACTATGAATAACCAAGGTAACAGACAGCTCAGAAGGAAAATGAAAAATCTCCAAAAAATAAAGACATGAAGTACATGACTTAAATGACAAGAATTCCAGATTGCAGTTGTGAAAAAAACTCAATGAGTGCAAGAAACCTGAGATAGGCAGTTTAATTAACTCATAAATGAAATCAACAAACAAACTGAATATTACACCAAAGATATTGAGATTTTAAAAAAACAACCAAACAGAAATTTTGGAGCTGAAGAACTCAATAAAAGAGTTGAAGAATGAAAGAGCAAGCATAGAAAATAGAGCTGGCCAGATGAAGGAAAGAATTAGTGATACTGAAGATAGAAATCTGGAAATAATGCAGATGGAAGAAGGGAGAGTCTTGAGTGTTAAAAGAAATGAAAGAACTCTACAATAACTATCTGACTCCATCAGAAAGAGCAATATAAGAATAATGGGTATACAAGAAGAAGAAGAAGGAAGGAAGAAGGGAGCAGAGAGCCTATTCAAACAAATAGTTGATGAGAACTTCCCAAACCTATGGAAAGAACTGAATCCTCAAATCTAAGAAGCAAACAGAACACCTAATTACCTCAATCCTAACAGCCCTTCTCCAAGGCACATTATATTGAAGCTGTCAAAAATTAATGACAAAGAAAAAATTCTCAATGTAGCAAGGGAAAAGATGATGGCAACCTACAAAAGAAAGCCCATTAGATTATTATCAGATTTTTCAGAAACTCTACAAGCCAGGAGGGAGTGGAATTAAATACTCAAACTACTGAAAGAGAAAAATCACCAGCCAAGAATAATATATCCAGCAAAGTTATTCTTTAAATATGAAAGAAAAATAAAGACCTTTCCAGATATACAGTTGAGGGAATTTTGCACCACAAGACCTGCATTACAAGAAATACTGAAGGAGGTTATTCTACCTGAAATAAAAAGACAAAAGGATACAAAACTATGAGTAAGATTACTAACAGACAGACAGAAGCAGGAAATGGCAACTCCTACACAGAATAGGGCACTATACACTTAAACATAACATAAAGAGTAAAGGAACTAAAAAC
Source organism: Rhinolophus sinicus (assembly GCF_036562045.2). Classification (NCBI taxonomy): domain Eukaryota; kingdom Metazoa; phylum Chordata; class Mammalia; order Chiroptera; family Rhinolophidae; genus Rhinolophus; species Rhinolophus sinicus. The sequence goes on from NC_133751.1 coordinate 74,633,045, forward strand.
ATAAAAAAGAAAAAGAGAAGAAGACAATTTGCTACTGCAACTCAGAAATTAACTCACACCATAAATGGGGATAATTTGTGACAAAAAAACGAAAACATAAAAGGGGAGAGGGGCAAGGTCTGAATTTGCAAAGAGGAATGGAAATAAGATGCAGGCTGAAAAAAACACTACTATATATGTGAAACTTTCTTTTACATAAACTTAATAGTAATCACTCAAAAAAAATACAGAACTGAGACACATAACATTAAAAAGGAGGAAACAGAAGGAAAAAATTCATAATGTACCACCAAACTAAAATAACAGACAGAAATACAAATGCAGAGAAACCATGGAGACACCAAGCTACCAGAAAACAAAAGATAAAATGGCTGTAGGAATTCCTCAAATATCAATGATCACCCTAAATGTAAATGAGCTGAACTCACCAATAAAAAGGCACAGAGTAGCACATTGGATCAAGAAAGAAAACCCAACCATATGCTGCCTTCAAGACACACATCTCAGCTGCAAGGACAAATATAGACTTAAAGTGAAAGGGTGGAAAAAAGTACTCCAAGCAAATGGCATCCAGAGAAAAGTGGATGTAGCTGTACTTATATCTGACAAAACAGACTTCAGGATAAAAAAGGTAACGAAAGACAAAAATGGACATTTTATAATGATAAAGGGGAGACTACAACAAGACAACATACACTTATCAATATATATGCTCCCAATCAGGGAGCAGCAACATATATAAAGCAACTAGTAACAGAACTAAATGGAGAAACTGACAAAAACACAATTGTAGTAGGGGACCTAAATACACCATTGACAGATATGGATAGATCATCCAAACAGAAAGTCAATAAGAAAATATCAGCTTTAAATGACACATTAAACCAAATGGAGGTAATTGACATCTACAGAGCCTTTCATCCTAGAACACCAGACGTTACATTCTTTTCTAGTGGACACAAAACATTCTGAAGGATAGATAAACCATATGTTGGGACACAAAACTAGCCTCAGCAAATTTCAGAAGATTGAAATCATACCAACCATATTCTAACCACAATGCTTCGAAATTGGAGATCAACTGCAAAAAGAGCACAGGAAAAAACACAAATACAAGGAGCTTAAACAACATGCTACTAATGACTATGTCAGGATTTATGATCAAGATGGCAGAGTAGGTAAATTCTGTGCTCACCTCCTCTCAGAACCACATCAATTACAACTATACTACAAAACAACCATCACTGAAAATCACCTGAAGTCTAGCTGAACAAAAGCCCTACAACTACAGATATGCAGAAGAAGCCACCTCAAAACTGTTATCCACAGAAGGCTTTATTAGAGGCTGAATGTTACAGGAGCCAGCACGTGGTAGCAGGCCTCAGAGTGTCCTGGCTTTTTGTGGAGCTATCCCAGACCCAATACTGGTGGTAGCTGTCCTTGGTTCACAGTGTGGCCTTTCCCACATTCCTCCAGGTATAGCACAGGGAGCTTCAGCTGGTCACAGGGAGTGGCTGACCTGGGACTGCACTGGAGACCCTCCCAAGAGGTCCCAAAACCAACATACTTGGATGTTGGCTTCAGACCACAGCATAGCACCACCCAATTAGTTCCACAAGCAGCACACACAAATGGTGGTTTCTACAGGCACCACTGGGGCAAATTCCACTCAGTGGGGTAAGTCCCCCACACAGCAGTCCATAGCTGGGCATGTGGCCAAACCTCACAGCCAGTCAGCCTGAGGGTCAATCCCACCAACTGACATTCCAACAGAAGTCAAGGCTCATCCCTAACTGAAGGGCACATACAACAGACACAAGACACACTCCTGGAACACCCGGCTCAGGTGACCAGGGAGACTGTGCCATGGGCCCCACAGAACCCCTTACTACTTAAGGCCACCTGGTAAGACTGGGAAACATAGCAGCCCTACCTAATACATAGAAACAAACATAGAGAAGCAACAAACTGGAGAAACAAAGAAATACATCCCAAATGAAAGAATAGGAGAAACTCCAGAAAATGAAATAAACAATATGTAGGCAAGCAACCTACCAGATACAGAGTTCAAAACAATGGTTACAAGGATACTCAAGGAATTTAGGGAGAACTTCAACAAAGAGATAGCAAGCATAGAAAGGAGATAGAAAACATACAAAAGAACCAGTCAGAAGGGAAGAATACAATAACTGAAATTAAAAATGCACTGGAAGGAATCACCAGCATAGTAGATGAAGCATAAGATCAAATCAGCAATTTGGAAGACAAGTTAACATAAAACACTCAATCTGAACAACAAAAAGAAAAAAAAAATCCAAAAAAATGAGGATAGTTTAGGAGACCTCTGGGACAATGTTAAGCATAACAATATTCATATCATAGGGATACCAGGGGGAAAGAGAAAGCAAGGAATTAGGAATCTATTTGAAGAAATAATGACTGAAAATTTTCCTAACCTGCCAAAGGAAATAGACATACAAGTCCAGGAAGTGCAGAGTCCCAAACAAGATGAACCCAAACAGGCCCACACTAAGACACATTATAATTAGAATGGCAAAGTTTAAAGACAAAGAGAGAAAATCAGCAAGAGAAAAGCAGCAAGAGAAAATCAGTTACCTACCTACAAGGGAGCTCCCATAAGACTTTCAGTTGATTTCTCAAAGAAACATTTATCCATTAAGATATATGTATCCCCTATGTTGTTTTCAGCATTATTTATGATGACCAAGACATGAAAACAACCCAAGTGTCAATCGATAGATGATTGGAGAAAGAAGATGTGGTACATATACCAAATGGAATATTACTTCGCCACAAGAAAAGATGAAATACTGCCATTTGTGAAAACATGGATGGATCTTGAGATTATCATTCTAAGTGAAATAAATCAGACAGCAAAAGTAAAAAACCATATGATTTCACTCTTATGAGGGTTATACAACAAACAAGACAAAGCAACAAATGAACAAGACAAGCAAACAAAGAAATGAAAACTCATAGACACAAGCAACAGTTTAGTGGTTACTAGGGGGTAAGGGGAAAAAAATCTAGAAAAAAGAGGATGGTGGTAGAAGAGGGAAATGGGGGTCAAATATATGGTGATGGAAAGAGAAATGACTGGGTGGTGAACACATAATGCGATATATAGATGATGTGTTATAGAAACGTACACTTGAAACCTGTATAATTTTACTAGTATTACTCCAATTAATTTAATAAAGATTAAAAAATAAAGGGATAAGTCAATGAATAAATAAGTTTTGTTAAAATTCCAACCAAATATAGTAAGATAAATAAGGAAAAAAAAAGAAAGGAAGGATGGGAGGGAGGAAAGAAAAGGTTCTTTGTTTTGTTTTGTTTTGTTTTGTTTTGTTTTGTTTTGTTTTGTTTTGTTTTGAATTGACAGAAATGTAATTGCAAGAGGAACCAGGTAATATGTCTGGCTTATGCAGTCACTCCCTACAGGCACACTACATAGAAAGCCAAATTTTAATCATACTCATATGTTTACTTGGTGTACAAATGATAAGAAGAGGTTTCTTTTAATATAAAAATTACTAAAATATTTTCAATCTGAATTTTTTTACTTGACAGCCCAGGATTCCTAATCTTTTTTCAGTTCCATAGGAGAAGTCTCCACATCACATTTGTTTGTACTTTTGAGAAATGAGAAAAGAAAGTGAAAAAATGCTTGGCTGGATGTAAATCAAGTTGCAACATTAAGCCTTCTTGAGATACTTAAAAGAGAAAGGAACCCTCAATCTGCAAAATCAAAGATGTATAATAGACTCATCTGGAACCAAGGAGAAGTTCCCCAAACCAAAAGAAGCATGACCCTGGATTGAGTATAGGTTGTACAACCAAAAGGTGACTTCGTCTAAAAATGGGACCCAGATACATAGCTTATATGATTGTTTTGAGAATATACGCTAAAGTGCTTTTTCACCATTCACTGTGAATTCATCTACAAGATTAAATAGAACACCTCAACAAGATGTCATGTAGGGTTGTCTGTCTGTTCCAGGTTAAAGGTTGAAGTAAAATTGGTTATAAAGGGAATTTCTGTGAAATCTCTTCTATAATAAAATTAGAACTGGGCTTTCAGGTGAAAATTCAGAATTAAAATATTTTAGTAAAAAATGTATTAAGACTCTGGGAGGTGAACACACAATGTGATATATAAATGATGTATTATATAAATGTACACTTGAAATCTATATAATTTTATTAACCATTGTTACCCCATAAATTTAATAAAAATTTATATTTAAAAAAGTATTAAGTCAGTCAATGAAAGTATACTTCTATGTCACTTTTAATATTTTACGTTTCTTCACCATAATTCTAGATTCTGAAACATCCCCTTAGTTATTGTTCCTTCATCTGGAAATTCTGTTTTCTTCCCTTCCCCAGTTTTAAAGATTTATTTGTATATTTATTATGTTTATTTAGGATTTAAGATGATTAATAGAGCAGGATAGTAATACCATATTTCCCATTAGGTGGAGCAATATATTGTAATAAAATCTGAAAATTGTTTAATTTTGAGGATCCAAATTCTAAAATCACATATGCAAGCTGGAAATTCTGTAATATTTTATTAGAAATGAGGAAATCTTCTGAACAGGAATCTAATTCATGCCTGTTAGAAGCCACATGACATGTTTAAGATATACCTACAGAGTCAGTTTACTTTAGTTTACAAAGACTTACTGTGTTTCATTTATTGAGATGTCGAATTCCAAGAATTCAGAGATTAATAAGATACAATTCGGACCTTTGTGGAATTTTCAGTCCAGTGATGGAGACAGATCTGTAAATATCTAACGTCAATGCAGGGAGCATTTGCCGTCTCTGCATACATACCTTCTCTGATAAAAGCAGTGAAGGCAAAAAGGGATCCAAATTCAAATGAATATTCCAGACTCCTTACACATCTGTCTCCGGGACATTGCATTACACGTGGGCCCCAAAATGAGAAATACCCTAGCAGGTCACAAGCATTTTATTATTATGAAACCATGCTCTTGACCGCCTCACTTCAGACCACTGTCTATTCTTCCTCATTTTAGCCTTCTCTTGACCCTCTCTCTAATTTGATATAATGATTTATTACTACCTAAGTTTCCAAATCAGCTCTGGTTATTGATATTTTCTCTCCACTTCAGACTGAGGATGCTCCAGGCTTTGGAGGAGTACACTAATTTCACCTATGGCAGAGACTAACTTTTTTCTCTTTTTTTTGTGCATGGAGCTGAACTACTTTTGCCACCATTTTTGCAGTTATGTGGAGTCATATAATTGAGTCCTTTTCAATAGAATGAAAATGGAAATGTTGTGCACCACTTCCAGGCCTGACCCATTAAAAACGTCTCATGCACAATCCTCTATGTTCTTTCATCTTCTGTAGATAAATGTAAAATAAAGGGGAAAAATGGTAGGTAGACTGGAAAGAAGAGTGAATTGGTTTTGAATCCAATAAACTTCACCTCATCAGACAAAGAAAAAATTTTATTTAAGTTAGTGCAATAAATGTCAATAGGTAAAGTGTTTGTTGTTTGTTTCAGGGGGATGGCAAAATTTGCATTTGTGTCGTGTACATGCCTTCAGGTTTAAAGCCAAATTGCAAACTGTTACTTAAAATTGCTAGTGAATGGTCAGAATCATTAAGGGATTTAAATGTAATTTTTCTCATTTCCTTTCTTAGTTCCACAAGGAATAGAAAAATATAAATTTAACTGCCTTCAGAATTTTAATCACCTTGTAATTTAATTTAAGTTTCTGCGGCCACAAGGCATTCTTTGTAATAAAACTAAAATGATGTGAAGGGGAGCAGCTTCTGGTAATTGATGATTTTTTTCAGGAATTTTGGTTATATTTCTAATTCTACTGCAGACACATTAGATTGCATTAGGTTCGTCAAGTTACAATTTCTTTGTTAGGCGGTTCTGTGGGCGGCGTAGTAATATTCTTCTAAAATACTCTTACTAAGATGGGAACTCCTGTGGACACTTACAGCTCCCAGAATATATTCATGTGCCCTTTATTTTATCCTTGTAGCTGTTCTCTTTCACTCTTTCTGATTCTTCTAGCTGCCGTTTCCCAGATTGTTATTTCTGTAAAAGAATGATAAACTACCCATCTGGCAGTTGTTCGCAATGAATTGAAAAGGTTCGGGAAAATTTCCTGGAAGAGTGGCACTTAACATTTGTGTCATTGATGACAGAAATACAATAACAACTCTGTTTTCCTGAAAGACCTAGCCGGACCAGCAGCTCTAATGCGTCTTTTGGAGCAAAAATTAATATAAGACCCAGTCTTATATTATATTATACCCAGTATTATATTATATTATAATATATTATATTATACCCTGTCTTATAGTAAAATAAGACCGGGTTTTATACTAATTTTTGCTCCAAAAGATGCATTGGAGCTGATGGTCTGGCTAGATCTTACTTTCGGGGAAACATGGTATGTTAACATAAATATGTCCCTTCTGAAATGTCAAAATGTTTTCAGGCTTCACCAATTATTTTAGATATTATAAATGATGGTGGTTCTTTTCTCAAGAGAGTGATCATTTTCAAGCTTCTGTAAAAGATAGATATAGTGCATATTAGTGTTGAAATATTTCAAATAATACATGTAGAGGAAATAGCTTCATAAGTGTTTAACATAAATCTGAAGTATTAACAAAAAAGTAAGCTTGCGATGGAACAGTAGCAGACCTGCCTTTGTCAAAGATGGTAATACCCAGCTTCGTTTTCTTAACTGTTCATTAGGCTGCCAAGACCACAACTTCCATTGATTTGTTAATTAGTTGAATCTTAAATATTTAATTGTAATGATTTACTGCTTTTTTATATTTTACTTTATCCTTACTCACATGCTACAGCACAATTTTCTTTGAAAAGATCTATAAAAGTAATTAAAGACAAAATACTCAGAGTACATATTTTTCATAACTGAACTAAGTGATGGACGAGATCCTAAGTAGAGAAAATTGATGAACTGAAGAAGCAAAACAGATGGTAGAGCTGCATACATGTGCCAAGACAGTCCAGCATGCAGTCTGTTCCAGGTTCTGTGAAAGCCAAAAACATAGTGAAAGTGATACTGAGAGCTTGATTCAGCAGAAAAAGCCCAAAGTTCCCTTGGGTCCTTAAAAGCAGGCCTCCTGGCTCCAACACAAGTAGCCTTGTGCAAAACAGTATTCCATGGAAATGCTGTGTTTTGTGACCTTCTGGAAGCTTGTATGTTAAAGCATATGGTCTTTTTCAAGGGGAGAAAATCCTCTCTAAATAACAGTCAAGGCAATAGACGATGGAGATGAATGGCTATACAGAGACAAAATGGTTCTTTTCTTATGCATGGCTATCAATTTTTTTCCTACCTGTAATTAATCTTTCATTTGATTTTCACTCATATGTAGCGGATACTTCACTAATCTTTCAGAGTTACACAGATGATTAAAATGATAGTTCTACTCATAGAACTATCACTACTTCAATGTGCTAAGAAAAGCTTTGAAAGAACACTATTGGAGCAATAAGAATGCTGGTAAAATGAAAAAAATAAGTAAATGAAGACCATTTTTTTTTGGGGGGGGGGCTTTATAATGTCTTTTCAGCTGCCAAGATGGTGTCAAATTTATAAGGGTGTCCTGAGCTCCTAAATCAAGGTCATTTTCTATTAGTGTTCCAATTAGTACCTTGTGAGTAAAATACATTTGATTCAGCAATAAAATAAGCATGGAACAAAAGTCAGGTGTTATTGGGTTTTAATATTTAAATTTGAACTAAACATTAGTTTTAACTTAATATTTGGAAAGAAATTAAATATCCAACACTATGAGATTGGTAAAATAAAGCATACTATTTTATACTATGGAATATTAGGCAGCCAAGGGAGTAATTTTCCAGGAATAAGAAGTAGGTTAGAAAAATGCTTATGATATAATATTAAGTGAAAGAAACCCAAATCAAGTCAGCATAAACTGTTTTGTTATTAGTCTGTCTAACTGACTAGGAACAAATAATAGATTCCAGTAATGATTTTGGTTAGTCATCTCTTAAAATTGACCTTAGGAGGGAATGGAGCAACAAAAGTGGGGAAATGGATTATGGGGGGAAGGGAAACCTACTTTTGCTGGACAAGTTTTTGAGGATGGTTGAAGCACAAGGAGCATTATAAGGGCACTCATTGAGGAGGAGGGGCATTACTGTAGGGCTATGAGCCACAATATGTTTGGTCAGATAGCATTATAATCAATGAAGCCTTCATGACCCCATAGAACAAGTAACCAATTATTTGGTGATCCAGCAGCAGTACGTTATGACAATTCCACAGAAGTAATAGATCCAGTACCTGCCACTGACCTTTACAATATAGAGAATAACCAGTCCATGGGTGTATGTCTGCATTAGAACCTAAGACCAAAATTTATATATGGGTGATACATGACTTTTCTATCTTTTTATTTGTCTGTCGACAACACCTTAATAAATCAAGTCTTTTTAACTTTTATATATGCCTGGTGGAAACTATACTTAATGAATTGGCCAAAATAAATGACTAGGGAGGCACATAGGTCCTTAAAATTCTCAATTTAGTTCAGAAGATACTTTGCAACCTATACAAACTACTCTAATGAAACTTATACAGTATCTATTAAATATACGTATTCAAAAATAAATAGGGGCCATTAGGATATATAAGAATATCAAGGATGCAAAAAAGAAAATAGACATTAGGCCAAATATAGACAACACTAATTTTTAAATTAGTCATCTCTGGTCACTTTGTCTAGCCAAATTCCAGACAGTATTTTCTTCCTCCTTTCTGAAAATTGGATGTAAGAGAGATGAGAGTCTCATCTAAGGGATTTCATTAATCTACCCTGTAGCCAAAAATAGGAGTTAAGTTGATAGGCTTTTGTTTAATAGTTCAAGGTCAGAGTAAATACTATCTCCCGATAAGCCCACACATTCTCTTAATTAGGCTGCCTTGTTGATGCCCCATAAAGCATCAATTTTTATACCTCACTGTGTAATATTCATTACTTTGTTCAGATAATCAAAACAATAACCAGCATAAACTTTAACCAGCAAAACAATAACCAGCAATAACCAGCATACAAAAGTGTCTTCACTGGGGAGGACTTGGAGTGAGAAGAAGATAAGAAAGAAAATGGAGGAACATTAGACCTTTCTGGTTTGGGCATATCTAGTCTCCATAGCTCTACTTAGGTACCTAGTCTAGCATTTTGCATCCATAAAGGCAACATGAAGACTGGGATCTGAGGAGTGGAAGAAAGATATATAGAATGGGAAGCAGAAAAGAAACAAAACCTATTCTTTTTTTTTTTTTTTTTTTCTACAACCCAACACCAGTTTTCCACTTAAAACAATCTTTAATCTTTGGCAAGCTCTTAATACCTGGTATCAAGCAACCACATTTTTTAGGAGTCTGATCACACTGAAACCTCTTAGCAAGCGGGGTCTATACTTCACTTATCTTCTTTAGCCCTGGCATATAGTAGTGAGATAAGTCACAGATAAACAAAAATGAATAAGATGGTGACTTCTTTCATGAAACTTACTACCAAAAAGGAATCAATGAACAAAGTATTATAGTTAAAATTTATAACAGGTATGTGTGCTGGGTACAGAGGGAACACAAAAAGGAGTAGGTGAAAGTGGTCAGTTTGCTGGGGGGGAGGGGGGGCAAAGTCCAGAGAGGTTTTTATAGAATAGCTTATGTTCATGTTGATGTTTCATGTTCATTTTAGGAAGAGAATTAGCAAAGGGTATTACAGTATAAGTCAAAGTCATGGGTCTTACTGGAGTCCAATTGTACCTCCAGTGCTATTTCATTCAATTTCTATTCAACTAATATAGTAATTTCTGCAACTGTCTCACTCCAACGCTAATCGTCAGACATCCACTCACATATTCATAATGCTTTTTTAGCTCTATATTTATAATGCATCTGTCAGACCAGGACTTATTCCACCAGTTCACAAATATAATGCATATTTCTGAATCTGCAACATGTATTTGATATTATTGTCCCGCTTTCTCAAGAAAGGAAAAACTAGGGAAAAAAATTCCTTCTCCTAGGTTATAAAATGAGTCTGTGACATCTGTGGTTGTTAATGCAAGTCATGTTTCAACTTAGAAAGTTCCTTCACGTTAAATTTCAGGTGACCTCAGTAATAGATTTACTATCAGACTCACATTTGTGAACCTCAGTTCAAGGCTGTTATTTCCTGGCTATGAATTGAACTTTATCAACAGTAGTTATACAACCATGCCAAACAATCTGGCAGGTACTCTACAACACTGATAACTTTGAGAAATGATGGTGCCATTCCGTGGCAGAATGGTACTTTCAGAGTCAAAAAAACTTAACTGTAGCTGTAACAAACACATTTAGTAAGTATGGGTCATATATTTGGGATTTTATTGACTTATAGTATGTGAGTACAGGCAAAAAAGAAAATAAAGGCCAAAATAGCCTATAAAATGACTTCCTTAAGATAGTGACATACAAAGATAGAGCAGCTGTATGTTTGACTTTCTGAAATAGCTTCTTGTAAAGCAGAAATCTCTTATTCAGTATGCACACATGATAGTGAAGGCAGATGTTGTGTAGAGTTCTGTGATTCTGTGCCAAACCTAGATTTTGAAGTGATAAGGGTGTTTAGAAAGTTAAATACTTGCTTTTTTTTTTCTTTCTTTCTTTTTTGAGTACTTGCCCATACATGTTTCTAGTCTCTGCTTGGTGAAATAGAAATGTTCTTTCAAAGAGAGGAATGAGTGAAAAGTAAGTGGACCTGGTGCTTAACGTTTGGACAGCATGCCTGCAACTGATATAGCTAGAGGCTGCTAAGCATTAAGATCCTTAGTGCTTCATGGGAATTTTTTCCCAAATTCTTACATAAAGATATGATTTTTTTTTTAGTTTTTAATATAGCAATCACAAAGGCCATATAATTCAACCACTCATTTAGCACTTTGGGAAACTGAGACACAAGGAAGTAAAGAGGCAGGGCCACACAGCTGAGACTGGACACAGCTCTCCTGGACTCATAGGGTGCCACATGTGCCAAGGACATTAGAGGTCCTCTAGCTCAGGCATTTACCAGCAAGAGTTATATTTATTATTTCTCTCTAGAGACCCCAAGTTCAAAATAATATCTTGACTCTAAGTTCCTGCATGTGTTAGGTAATAATTACCCATATACCTAATTGTCCTTTATTTGTTCTTGTAACAAACGTTCATCTAGTACTTATTGTAAGCTAGGAAACTCATTGTGAACAAAAAAACAACATGGTCTCTGTGTTCATGGAGCTTAAAACGCTTTAGGTACTATACAATATAACTGCATTATATACCATCATATATACTATCACACAACTTCAATTTGTAATAATTTTAGACTTGATGGTCAGAAGAGGCTTCCTCAGGAAAATACATTTGAACTCAAATTGCAAAGCTGAATTAAGGTTAATCAGATGGAGAACGGGAGTGAGAAATCCTGGCAAAGGGAACACCATAGGGGCCATGGCATGTGTGAGGCACTAAAGGGAGTATACAGAAGTGGAGAATGGAGAGTCAGGGATGAGTGACAGAGAAAGAGATTGGATAGGCAGTCAGGGACCAGATCACATAAGGCCACATAGGTGATGCTAAAGAGTTGTAATTTAATTCCAAGTGCAATGGGAAGCTTTTAAAACATTTTTCTAGCAGTGATGTTCATATGATCGAATTTACATTTTTAAGTGATCAGCATTTCTGATCAGCATTTGATCATTATTAGGGTTAATGTGACAACTAGAATCACAGAAACTTTAACTTATACTGCCTTGGTGCAGGATTATTGTACAATTTCTACAAGTACGAAAGCCCAGCAACCACAGCAGGCAAGATCTCAAAAGTGCAACCACAGAGATGCTGAGTTTTCACGCAGGAAGCTCCAAATCTCACCATTTCACCAGTTGATTCCTTGGTTCCCAACCTTGTACCGCTGATACTCAGTTACTTTCCTTCTCTTGATCTACACATTGCCTCCTTCTCCAGGAACTAAACTTTGCGTTTCTTCTCCGGTTTTGAATCTCATTTCTCCTGTCATCTGGTATTTTTATAACTCTAGTGATTTTGACAGTTCTTAGAATGTAGTAAATTATAATGCTTTTTGAAGGAATAAAGGATGAATAAATATTATAAATAGAAACTGCTAAATACAAAGACTACCAGTCAATGTATTGCATAGTGATGTGGAAATAAAAATAGAAACTATAAAGTTTCTCTTTTGTTTTGCTGCTTCCAATTAACTAGATGCTTTGAGCAGTCTTTCTAATTTTTTTTCTTTCTTTTTGCCAAATCTTCATGGTCCTCATTCAATTGAAATTATTGAAGCTCAATAACTAGTTATATGACATTTTAAAATCCAATATGAGATACTGTAATATGCCTTTACGTTGGATACACTGTCCATCTTTTTAAAGAGTACTTTTGAAGTTTGATTTCTCCTTTGGGAGTTTGATTTGACTTATGACCTCTCTGACTCTTTGTTCAACTTTTTTCCCTGGAATAAAAGAGCTGTCAAATAGTCATACCATTAAAAGTGTCATGCAACCTAGCCAAAATAGTCTCCTGCTGTCTTGGAGTGCTTAAAATTGATTAATACTCACTTTTCTGTTCTCCTGAGGTCATTTATAATGCTGTGTATTTGTGGTCTCCCTGCTGGGATTCATTTGACTTTGAGATAACACACATTACCAGAAGAGAACACATCTGACACATCTGAACTAGTTATGTCTTTTTTTCTTTTTTTTTTTAAGCAAGCTAAAAACATTGTAGAGTAGTATGTTTACTTTCTTAAATGATTTCTATGGCAAATTCACAATATTCTATCAAAAACTAATATTTTTCTAAAGGTCAGAATTGATGTCTATCTATGTACTGAGCAGATAAAACTTGAGAAAACTGTAAATAAGTACTGTTTATTATTTGCTGCCTCACATCCATTGTGTGGTTCTCACAGCATTTCTTATGGAAAAACCTATACTGAATGCTTTGTCTTAATCCTTGAGGACTGTGCTTTCTGTTATCTGTCACCACTGGAAATAGTTTGGATCAACAAATCCCTTGAGGTTTTACTGATATTGACTCACAGCATAATGCTCTAGCAATAGTGATATTTTTACAAAAGGACTTGAAAAGACCTGGAAGCCTCCAGGAAAGACCCTAAGGAATATATTTTAAATTGTGGCCTTTCATATGGGGATTTGTATTGGAGTTAGTCTGGGTCTGAGTAAGTCTTCCTTTCTAGTGCACATCAAATCAAACCAGCCAAGCCTACCATGCCATGCCAGCCCTTGGGAAAGAGAATCAAAGCAGAGTGTTTCTTTCTTGCAATACTCTCGTTATTAAAGTGGGGGAAGCATGAGATCTGGAATCAGATAGACTCATTGCCAAGTTCTAAATAGTTGGCTTGGTCTTCAAAGTGTGTGTGTGTGTGTGTGTGTGTGTGTGTGTGTGTGTGTGTTGTATAATTTAAAATTATTATTTAATTGCAGTTCTGCCACATAGTATCTGCATAATCTCCTTCAGCTTACTTATTCTTTGTGGGAGTCATTATCCTCAGATCTAAAATAGGAATAAAAATCCCATCCTTAATTTAACTTGAAGTAATTTAAATAGACTATGTATAGCAACATGTACAGTGCCTGACACATAGAAGGTAGTCAGTAAATATTAGATCCCTTCATTGAATAAAAAGCAATTTCACTTATGTACTATTTCTTTGAAACTAGCATAACAGATGTTTATTTTTATAAATAAAATACATAAATATGATCCAATTACAAATCAAGAACAAACATTTGGTAGACATGTGTGATAGTGTTAAGTAGATTTATTGACTTTCTTACTTTAAGCAACGCTCACAAAAAAAGGAAAGAAATTAACTTTAAAATATCAGAAATGTATTATGCATATTACAAAAACCTGTCAAAACTATAGTAGTAACAAAATAAATAAGCAAAATTCAACCTAAAATTGGTATATAAAAATTTTGCAGAGCCATATACAAATTTTTATCTTCAAAGTGGCTTTGAAATTTACAAACCACATCTTGAAATTTACAAACCACATCTTCATCTTTAGATGAAGAAAAGAAATGATTTCATGACAAAGGGCTTTCAAAGGAAAGCACCCTGCTTCTGGGCACCCATGACTAAGGCCATCGACTGCATATGCACAGATGCATAAAGCAAATTGTCAGAGAACTCGCATGTATGTGCTGTTTCTACCCAGTTTAGGAAAGAGATCTACCATTTACTGCATTTTTCTACAACCTCTTTCGCAGTGACCTTCTCTTCTCAGCTCAAACACTTTCAAGTTAAATGCCCTCTCCCCTAGAGAGAATGGAAGTCTCTTATGATTAGAATTATTTTGCTTACTGTGGTCAGCATGGCCAGGCTGCCTCTAAGTTTAGTGACACATTGGAAATAGATCCAAAAAGTAGGTAACAGTCACAATGAGGAATGTGTCTCCCAGCTGATGTTTTAAAGTACAGCAGAGCCAAGTTCTTGGATCCTCTGACCTGGTGAAGTCCTCAAAACATATTGATTGCGGTGACCACTAAACTCAGTGTCTAACTCCATGGAGAAATAAGGAGACGCGAGGGAGAAGTTTCCACACTTATCCTTAGTCTGAGGATGTTACTTCCATTGCCTTTTTCTGGCTTAGTAATAAACTGGTGTAAAATTAACCTGGAACTAAATCTAAACCTACCATCCTCCAAGCCAGTTAAGGATTCTAATAAATGTGGAGACTTGAATGTATTTTCAGCCTGATTTTAAATGTTAGATGAAAATTCTAAAAGTCAGTAAGTGCATTAAAACCTGTTTGATCAGTTGTTAAAACCACTTAAGAATGTGGTAGAATGATGGTGTTTTGGTCAATATTTATTCCCAACTAGTGATATCTTCCATGAGCCACAAGGATGGAAATAGGAAGATATTTTTGTTTTGGCTTTTGTTAATTTCTGTATTCCCAGAAACTAGAATAGCACCTAGTAAAATAGCTCAATAAATATTTGTTGACTGACTGACTGATTGACTGACTGAAGGAATGAACGAATAGTAAAAGGAGAACTACATAATACTTCAAAAGACGGTATATATGTGAGAGTGTAGAGGATTCCAGTCTTAGAAACAGTGATAAAACACGGCGTACCATGCGAGGATATAGAAAAGTGAGGAAAGGCAGGGGGCTGATCGACATATGGGAACTGATATCTACAGAGGGAAATCACATCTCATTAAAGAGGACAAAGTGCACACATTTGAGTTAAAGTAAAAATAAAGGAAAGGATGTTCACATAGAACATAGTGAAAGGGCCCAGTGCAACAGAAGAGCTGAATAATTTACAAATGTGAATATGGAAAGAAATCCTAGAGTCACTTTTTGTCCTTGTAGAATAAGTTTTAATACCCAAGAAAAAGATACCGGTAGTTGAAAGTTTAACTAGAGACTTAGAGTTTGGGACAAGGGAGAGGAGAAGAGAAAGAAAGTGTAAGAATTTAATAAGCCACGAAAGCCAATGTTCCATGAGCCATGCTCATGTTTCATAGCTTCTAGGGGCTGCAAATTGAAATACTTACAGAGGACAGGTAATGAGTGACCAGGGCCAAACGGAAAAATAGAAAGCATATGCCCTTCTAAAGGCAGCAGTCAATATAGCTTCTAGGACTGTTTGCCATATAGAAATACAGACTCAAAGAGAAGCCAACAATCTGCATTGGTGTGTAAAATCTTCTAATTTGTAAATGTTGGGAACTGATTCAACTTTTATAAAAACAGTTGATGGCGCATAGCAATATGGATTTATAAAACATAGCATTGAAGAAAAAAGGAAAAGGAATGAGATTTATGGCATATCATTTCTATAAATTAAAAACACATTCACATAAAAAAACAACATGAAATATTCTATAAGGTTTCA
This sequence comes from Rhinolophus sinicus, assembly GCF_036562045.2. NCBI lineage: Eukaryota > Metazoa > Chordata > Mammalia > Chiroptera > Rhinolophidae > Rhinolophus > Rhinolophus sinicus. Next base: position 74,649,066 of record NC_133751.1, read on the forward strand.
TGTACATTAAATGACATAAATCAAATACATTAAAGTCCTGCCTTGGGTATTGGAGTCAAGACTGACTATGAGAAATGAAAGGAACATTCTAAGTTTTTTTTGTTTTTTTAATTAAGAAGAGTCCTACATGGATATATGATAATAACATGTTATGAATTGAGGAGTGTGATTATCCAGCTTTCTGTACGTAAGATCCAAAAGCAAATGAATAAATATGTAATTCAAAAAAATACACAGTAACAATCCAAATAAACAAAAACATGTTAGTAGTTGAATTTAGTCTGCAAGCCACTGGTTTGAAAATCCTAATTTATGTCTTATCCTCTAGGAGCTGCTCCTTAATGTAGTTAGAAAATTGGAGAATTTTGCAGCAACCTGGCTGGTAGATGAGTTCAGAGGCAATGGCTTATGAGCACTGAATTGTTGTCACTGCTGTTGCTGTGTCATCTGCTGATGCTTTTTTGGAGGGTTTTGTGCATGGGGTAACGAAGAGGACAAGGAGGAAAAGATAAAGAAAATATATCAGAAATAGCAGACCAAAATCTACCTCTGATGACTCTCATCCAGCAATAAAGACTTCACAGCATTTTCATGCAAAGTATTTTTATAAGTTCTCTGATTTGGTTCTTTTTTAAAATAATTATTGTAAATTCTTTCTGCACATACCTCGTGATCATAGGTGATGGTGTTTGGGCAACATTTATTTACAACTACCAATATCTTCTTCCGTGTGAGGCTTAACATGACTTAACATCACTTAACATGACACCCTTGGCTTCTCTTCACCCTCTTATTCATTCTTCCCCAGGGGATAAGAAGTGCTATATCTTTGGGAGGAGAAATAGGGCATGGAATGGCTCACCCTTCCTCCCCCTTCTCCTTTAAAGGGAAAGGCTGAAGATTCCCAGTACTATTTGTACTTTGCTTGGTATGTTTGACTCCTTCTGAAGAGCTGTGTGCACAAATTCAACTTGCCTAACAGAAACAGACCTGGTGCCATATTGTTGAAAAATTATTATTGGTAGTAATAAAACTGATATTTTGTTATTCATGTGCTTTTTTCTCTAACTCAATCGTTTCAGAGCACAAGCAGGAAAGAGGGGTGCTATAGTTAAGGAAGCCAGTCAAAACCAACAATAAATGGAAATATGTATTTATAAAAAGTGTTTTGTTTGAGGTCAAGGGTCATAACATTTATTATTATGCTTTATCAACTCCTATCAATCAAAATTTACATAAGAAGATTAATACAACAGAATTTTGTCTGATTTCATGATCTAAGACTTTTAAGAGAGTGTATAAATTGAGTAAAATTTCAAGAAATTTCATGCAAAATTATTAATGCTAAACACTTAAAGGATTTAATTCCTTTAAACATTTAAAATTCTTAAATTGTATAAATCTTTATTATAAGCTTACATTTTCATTCACAAATAATCTGTCCAGGAACCTACAGTTGCAAGAATCATCTATGTTTAAAATTTCAAATTGTGTCTTTATTTTATAGATGTCTTGATTTTCATTCAAGGAGATTTTGGGTCAACACTCAAGGCCAGAGAGAGTTCGTGGGAGAGTCAAAACTGTATTCCTGTTCCTGACCCAGTGGTTTTCCGCCTCTGTTACATTTCCTCCAAGAATGACCTGAAAGTGGTGGCTAGAATTTTTCAATTAGTTTTATTCCAAAGGAAATACCTCTAGTAATCTATTCAGCAAAGACAAATTGAGATACTCCTTTGTCTCATGTGTTCTACTTAGGACTCAAAAACAAAGAAAATATAGCTTTAACATCAAGGGCAAACAAAATATAGTTTTGACATCAAAAAATTTACAATCCACTAGAAGACATATGATATATATCATGTCATATATATCACATATATGATACATAGGAATAGCTAGGAAAAATATAATAGTGGCATAGATGTGTGTAAAACTGACCCAAGAAATAAAAAAGACTCACTCTGCTTAAACAACTTAAGGAAAGTTTTAAAAGAAGGAGACTCTTAAACCAGGTCTTGAATGAGGATTTTACCAGGAATTTATAAAAGATGTAGACTTTCCATTAAAGAAATTACAGATACTACTTATTGACGTTTATTATTCCTGCAGTTGGGAAGTAGTTGTGGAGAAGACATGGAGCAAGCTTGTGTCCCAGAGGCTTCACGTATAGTAAGAAGTTAGGAGTTTATCATGTAGACATCAAGGAACCATTTTCTTCATTAAAACACTGAACTTGTAAAATTTTGTATTCTCTACCTCTATAGCAGTCTCTTTTCCATCATTAACAAGCTTGGAGATTAAAGATTAATATAAGCATGCTTCTGTGTCTATTCATGAAAATAAGATCAAAGATAAGTATATACAGACCCTGCTCCATATGAAAGAGTTTGTGTATGTAGTATAATTTTCCAAGCACTGCTTTGTAAATTCAACACATGCTACTCATCAGGGTTCCTCTGTAAATCTGACTCCTCTAAAAGATTGTGGTTTAGGGGGGAAAAAAAACTACACACATGGTTTTATTTTTTTATATATTAAATGAAGCCAATATGTATAAATCAATTTGTTGCCTGGCTCATGATGAAACCAGTTTCTCAAAACTTTTAATCAAATTAATAATCATGAACAATGGTCATTTTATTTTTTCCTTAAAGACTAAATTAACCTTTTAAGTTAAAACTGTGTTGTGATTAGTGCCCAAGGCCAGCACTGTTTAGAACAATACATTTTGTATATTATATTTCAGTGTGTCCGATGTTAGGTTTTTAAATAACCATTCTCTGTGGAAGTGCTTCTGAAAATTAACTTCTATTGAATGGTAATTGCAAATGATGAAATCCTGGATTGCAAGCATAATTACATTAAATACATAGAAATGCCACCTATGAATTTTTTTCAAGTTTTTGAATTGAACTATTACAAATATATTCTAGTCCTTCTTAAAGTAAAAGTAATTAATATGTTATTTTAAAAATCTAGATAATGGACTATGTTTATATTTGTGAGAGATAACAGTGTTGGTTGGGTTTCACACGACTTGCTATATATGTGAGTTACTCAACACTATTTCAGTTTTTTTATCCATAAAATGATGAGAAAAATAGGGCCTCCCTCTCCATTTGTTGTGAGTGTGAAATTAATTACTACATGAAAAGATCTTAGAATCCTGCCATAAAATAAATGTCAGTTACTATTATTAGTTACATCTGACAGTCAAATTATTATTTGAAAGGGTGCAGTACATTTCGTACAAGTATTCCAAATATATTTATTACATTATTTGCAATTATGTTCATCATAATCTACTAACAAGTGCTAATCACTTATATCATCATTTGAATTTAGAACTAGTAACTTTACAGTGGAAAAGTATTATCTTCACAATTAGCATTAAAGCTGTCATATTATGAAAACTACAGTCTATCATGTCATTAAATGAAACATGTCTCTCTCTGGTAATGCTCCCTCCACCAGAAATATGAACATATTTCGTATATGCTACTGATGGTCAATACGATGAGAAGAAAATTTCCAAAAAAATTATTTTTTACAATGTATGTTGCAGAAAATTTAATAATGACTATTCACCGTGGCCTAAGTTTAAGCAGTAATGAAAATTATTACCTTCTTTTTCTCCTCCTCCTTTTCCTCCTCTTTTTCTTCTACTTCTCCTTCTTCTTCAAAAGCGTCATCATCATCTTCAACATCATTATCATCTCACCTTAATTCACTGTGAAGTTTGAATTTTCTAATTCCCTGAAACAATACAATAGCCTGAATTTTCTAATTGTGTCCTTAATTTACTATTTTAGCATCTTTTGCAGCAATGCAGTTATTCATTTTACTTTTACATAGGATGGTAAGTAATGAAACTAAATTATTAATTTAGAATGAAACCCACATAGGTGTGGAAGGATAAATTATGTAACCTTTGAGATAATTCTATGTCACAAAATTTTATGAGTATTTTATTTATGCAATAATGACTACGGGATCTCCTAGCACTGACTTGATCAGGGTAGACTCTCAAAATGTTGAAATTGCTATGATCGAGGGTTTTTTATTTGTTTGTTTAATATGTAGCCATTTTAATGGTTTGCAAGGTGATCACCATAGATGAGCACTGTGATTTATTTAAGAACACACAACTTTTATAAAAGCAAACAAAATGGAAACTACTTATATGTCCAACAACTTTAGACAATAGAAAACTTTAAAAGAAAATTTAAGAGATTCTATTTACAATCTAGAGATTGAAAAGAGCTTCCCAAACCAAGAAAAGAAATACAGATGTTATAAAAATGTTTTATGCAAAAATATGTTAAGATTGATATACAAATACCAGTTTAGAAAAAAATTGCAATGCAGATGACAGATAAAAACAAAATCACTTTGCATAAATAAATTTTGCAAAATGGTTATCAAAAGCTTAAGAACATGAAATACACAGATGAAAATGATATGAGTAGACAATGCATGGAAGAGCAAATCCAAGTGGCTGGTGAACATATGAAAACATGCTCAGTCTTCATAGATGTTAGGAAAATACGAATCAAGTAAAAAAGATAACACCTAATGCTGAAGGGAACCAGAATGAAAGAGGTAATATGATACATTATTGCAGCAATTTTAGAAAGTAATTCTGCAACATCTGCTAAAATTAAAAATGTACACACCAGTCTTTCCAATAATCCAATGCTGGGATTTGTCTCATCGGAATAAAAGTGCCCATAGGTAAGGATATACACTCAAAGATGTTCATCAGACTACATTTTTATGGGCTATAAATTTAAAAATTAATACACACACACACGTCCATTAGCAGTGGCATGGACCATGCATGGTGTGCTGGTAAGCTGGTTCTCTGAAAAACAAACAAATAAACAAACCAAAAAAGCCCTGATTTGTTGCATTTGATGTTTTTCGTATTCCCACCATATCGACCTGGGTAGTTTATCTTATGATTTCCTGAGGCATGAACAAGAAATGAACCAGGTCGGGTTGGTCTCACAAAATAAGATGAATTGAGCTTTCTTTGTATGTCTGGACTGGTTTTGGCTGCTTGAGGAATTTTAAAAGCTGGTCTCTGTTTGCTTTCTGTTTTAAAGGACTCTAACTGAACTCTTCTTTCTGTTCCCTGCCCAAGAATACAGCCTACTCCAAACCCTCAACAGGCTCACCTGTAGCTTGCTATAATTTGCATGTCCCAAATTGCAATTCCTCTGCTATTCCTGAATAAAGTCATCTTTTTGAGCTTGCCTCAGTTTACCTCTTCATTTAGATTGACATCAGCAATAAAGTTGCTAAAGAAAGCAGATATTGTAATGCAAACTGAAGAGAACAAGCCCAGAGGAAGGAAGACTTGGAGCTGTATCAGCACTATTTATTCTCTGAGCACTACTTGGCAAGGGTTTATCAGTTCCTTTGAAAGTAGGAACTGGAAACTAGCATGAGAACTCATTTTATATCTTTTATCCTTGAACCTTAAGGAATTGTGTTTTTATTTTTATTTCTGTAGACTCAAAACAATTTGAATATTGGCAATTTCACACAGTTCATGTAATATTATATATATATATGTGTGTGTGTATATATATAGTAAACAGTAATCTCATTAAATTTCCTTAAGTTAAAACATTCTAAAAACTCTAAATTCCAAAGCACAGATATGTGAGAAGAGTTAAAAATCAATAAGTAGGATGGATGGATAGATAGATAGATAGATAGATAGATAGATAGATAGATAGATAGATATAAAAACCCAGAGATTTTTGGTAAATTGTGCTAAGCATTTAATAACCGCTTTCAAATGTTCCTGCCCAAACCAGAAAATAAATAAAACAGTTTCCATAGAAGTGTTACCTGGTTCTATGCTGCAGTTATCTTGCTCAAAGAAACCAAGATGTCAGAACACAGGTGGTATTTTTGTGAGTTTGCTTACAGGAAAGGTAGTGGGGGAGATGGCTCTTTAGATCCATGCTTTGATCAGCACACAAATGCACTTTGTTTATCTTTTGCTGTGGCAACACACTCAGCAAACTTCTGAAGATGACTATATCGTGCCACTGAAGAAGAAACATCTATTTTATCCTAAGTACTGATAGTTTTATAATGCTTCACGGCTTGGCAGAAGCCTCCCTCCATTTGTTCAGGCTAGTGCCTGTGTGCCTTCTCAGAGCTTCTCTTGAACTATCTTGAATGTTGTGGTACTTTGCCTCTTCCCTCCCACAGCGTCTTCCCTCCCTGCATCAGGGAATACCATTCCTTCACTTTCCTCTTACAGTTAAATGACCCATATCAGGTTTTGTGCAAATGTATGCAGATTTTTCCTGCAAAACAAAAACAAAAACAACAACAACAAAAAAAACACACAAAAAAACCCTTCTCTGTTTCATTTGTATTCCAAAGTCTTCCATTTAGCTTTTCTGCACACTAACATTGTACCTTCTTACCTGTGTTCCAGCTTCCTCTTCCCTCTTGCTTGTTGCTGGAAGGACAGTCATCAAAGGAATGGTATGGCCTCAGACTTCTCTGGATTCCAATGTCTCTTCATGTGGTGAGTGGTGGGCAGCCGCACACAGCCCTACGTGTCAGTCCAGAGTGGTAGCTTGGGCAGACATGTTGCGTCTGTATGCACATCTTCTGTCATTCCTGAGTATCTCACACCTGAAGGTGTTCCTGTGAAATCTTCCCCAGTCCTCTGCTTCACCATGAAGCCCTCTCCCAGCAGGATTTAAGAGATGGAAACAATGAGATCAAGCAGTAAGAGCAGTTCAGAAAGGAAAGGCCTTTCTACTCCATAAAATGAAATGAGGAGGGTGCTTAACAACTGGGAGTAGAGGAAACTGGTGCAGAGAATTTCGTCCAGGCTGTTCCAACCTAGGACGAAGGAGTGGTTAGGATCTTTAGGTTCTGCTTCCTCTTGAGCAACTTGTTCCTAAGGAAATAGGTGAGAGTTCCCTCAATAGTTTTTTTGCCCTTCTCTTTAACTGTGATATTATTTAAATCCCTTATGATGTATCTAAATGTGCTGTTCAGTATGCCATTCAGTACTTTCAAATATTGCTGCTCCCTGACTCTCTTCTTCGGGAACTCATATGAGACACATACTTGCGCTTCTCATTCTGTCCTCTGCCTCTTTCATTTTTGTACTTCCCATCTCCTTATATGTTTGCAATTTCATCTGAATCAGCCTCAACTTTCTCTTCCAGTTCAGTAATTCTCTTCAGCGATTCTAACCCGTGCCTTAATCTGTTAACTGATAATAGTAATAATAATAACATTAATTTCAATAATTTAGTTTAATTCTTGTTTTCTAGGTAACTTTTTAAAGTAATTCCATTATTACTTTGGGAGTGCTAGTCCTTCCTCTATTTCTTGGAAGAAATTAAATATACTTATTTTAAAGTCCCTTTCAGATTTCTCTCTTTGTCTTATCTGTGGACTCGTAGGATCATGCTTCTTCATATGTTTTCTAATTATTATCTGTGCATTCATTTCAGAGAGAGTTATGTTCTTTCAGATGTTTTTGTGGGGGTCTTAAAGACCCCCCTATTGGATCCCTTCAAAGTTGCCTTTGCCAGAAGCTTACAGAGATTACCAGTAACGAACAAGATTTGAAATTAGGTTAGGCTTTTCACCTGTATGCACTATAGGTTCTGGGTTACCATCTCTCTTGCGTGACTCTTTGCATGCTTTGGGACAGAAACCGTTGGGCCAGGGGATAATTCTTCTGTCCTCATTTACAATTAGAAAAGCCCATTACCAGTTCTTGACTTTTTCTATGCAGAAAGCTCCATTCTCATGTCATGACATACCCCAGCCCAGGGATTAAAAGCCAAGTCCCCAGACTGCTGGAGGAACCACCTGCAACATGATTTCTGAGAAAAAGCAAATAGAACACATCTTCCTTTCTTTGCCACTCCCCATTTCCACAAAAATTCCAGGACCTATCAGGAAGTCATGTGGAGGTTGCCCTGGCTTCAAGAACTAGTAATAACAAGGTAAGACCTCTGTCTTAGAGAAACTGGGACAGGTTATCAAAGCAGGAACTCAGAGATGGAGAACTACAACACAGGGCCTCTGTTACTGGCTTTGGGGCACAGGATATCCACTTGTTGAACTTCTGATCTTAAATTCCCTTCTCCCCACCACCCCACCTCTGAATATGGTTCAGATCTGGAGCAACCTCACCACTGAGTATAGGGTGAGAGCGTGGGATTGTGACATAAGATTAAATGAAGAGGCAACGAGCCAAGAAGGACATTCATTACAGTGTTGACTGTCTTTGGATTAGTACATAATTATGTTCTTTCACTTAACAAATGAAAGGAAGTATCATGAGTACTTGTATAATGTCTTTCACATATTTCTGTGATAATATTTTATGAAACTCAACTTTACTATTTATCGTATTTTGAAAAGATCCAGACCTATAATTCCAGATTTTAGGAATGAGAGAATGAGATCAGGAACACTATCTTATGAATCTTATGCATTATTTGAAAATAAAAATAAGTTATTGCATTATTTTTCAAAGAGAGTCTCAATTCCTAGGGACTATGGTACTAAGACGATATCAGGAGTACCTGCTTAAGGAGTGTGTTTTCTTTGGAATAATGAAAATATTTCAGAACTAGATAGGAGTAGTAGTTATACAACATTGTGAATGTACCAAAAGACACTGAATTGTTCACTTTAAAATAGTTAATTGTATATTATGTAAATTTTACCTAAATAACGAAAAGTATACCAGGAAATATTTTTGATTTGTACATTTTTTGCTTCATGCCCTTATTTCCTGTTGTAGCCCAACTATATTTGATGTCAGTGGTTATATGCTCAACAAAAAAATATGAAAATGGAAAACATTGCCATCATATTGAACTCAACATCTGCCAATTTTCTTTTCCCAAGAGATTTTCATTAGGATTTTTGTCAGTATTAATAGCTGTATCAATCTTCTCTAGTCCTAGTTTTCATATTGACCTTTCATGTCACTGTTCTTTCCATAGTTATTGGTAGAGTCATAGAATTTAAACACCTGGTTTCCCAACACTTAGGTCATGGAACACAGAGGTAAAAGGGAAAGGGAGAGGCAATAAGTTTTGAGTGAAGGAGAAGAAGCAAAAGGATTTTATTTAGGCATTCCCAATTCAAAATAGGCAGGTACTTAAGCACATAGAGTGTGTCTGCCAGACTGGGAGGAAAAGAGAGAGAAAGCTGTATGAATCAGAACACTATGGGATGTAAATACCAGGAAACCCATGCTATCCAGCTCATGAAATGAAGAAAGGCAGAGGGGAAGCTGTCCCGGAGTAAAATCAGAATCAGATTCCAACACCCTCTGGACTCTCTCTTAATACTTTGTGCCTTAGTGTTGACTTTGATTTTGTGTACTGCTAACATGAGAAGAAAAGATGTTTCCCTACAAACTTTAGCTGGTAAGTACTGGAGAAGAACTTTGATTGGTCTTCCAAGAATAGCCATTATTCCAGGGAAGTGAAACACTATGATTGGCCTAGCTCAGATCATGAGGTGCTGGGTCTGTGATTGACACCTCCCACAAGGTTGTAACGTAGGAGAAGCAATCCTACAAGGGAAGATGGTACTGCTCAGGATATACTATAATACCTGAGTTTTCTGTAAAGCAAACAAGTGTTGTGGTCCTCTTCTGCATTAAGCACTTTATAACTAGATGCTAAGTATAACTAAGATGCTAAGTATAACTGTGTCACACACTGCCTCAATACTTTGCATTCCTTATGTCAGTTAGTGCTCACAACCTCGCAGGAGATAAGTGGTATTATTCCTGAATTATAGTCATTGAAACTCAAGTTCAGAGAGGTTGAGACTTGTCCAAATTTAGTACCTTTAGCAAGGATTGGAGGTGAATTTGAATTCATATGTTATTCCAAACTTTCTGTTTCTTTTGGCTGCATTGCTGGACTGCGGAACAGGGAAGGCTGGGAGAATAATAGCTTCTTTGCTAGTTCACATGCTAGAATTTCTCATTGTTGTGCTTCCAAATGGCTACTTTTGAAAGTGACATGTTGGCTGCAACACTGACCATACACCCTTCTGAAGTTCAAGCAGCGGAAGTAGCAGATCTTGGAGGGCCTAGAACTCTGTGATGTTCTACCTGTGTGATAAAAAAAAAAAAAAAAAAAAAAGAATGAAACCTTCCTGCCACCCCCTCTGGAAATCAAAATCTAGAGCAACCTTCTCTCAATGAAACAGATCTGAAAAGAGGAAAATACAAGTTTCCCCTTGTGTAAGTGCCCGCTCTCGCCTGGCTCAACCAACAACAGGTGCTCAGGCTCTGTGGCTCCCATCTCTCCGATAGTCCCCCCTCCTTTTCTAGTATGTGATAACCTGGTGGCCAAGAACACCAACTGGACACTTGAGCCACTTTCTTGGTGTCTGTGACACTTTATTTCACTTTCAGGGGAGGAAATAGATGTCTCTGAAATGGAAGAGGTTATGAGAAGTGGAGGCTGGAAATATCAAAAGCCAATTTCAGCCATCTCATGATTTTGCCCAAGGCTACCCTGTTTAAACTATGACCTTTCGATGGTTATAATTTATTCCTACACCCCTCATACATTTATGTTGTGTATGCATCATTCCAGGCCCAAATGCTGAGCCCATGGAGATAAAGTTCCTACCCTCAGAATATATAAGCAGACAAGTAAACGTTATAGGTGAACGTTTTTGTTGATTTTCTTTCTTTCTGATTCGAATCTGCCTGAGGTATAAGAGGGAAAATCACACCTAGGGGGCAAATAATTCTACCTTCAAGGAATTTATCTATCAGATGAGGAATGAAGAAATGAACCAAAGAAGATTAATGAATAATACAAGACAATAGATGCCAAGTAATAAATGGCCTGGAGTATCAATGGGTTAATTTCAAGAAGTAGATATTCTTGTTTATTACTCATTATAGAATTGCAGTCGAGTTTGATCAGGTAAATAAAACAGTGCTTTTTTAATAGCTTTAAGTTACAGACCCAAATTTTAAGAATTTTATTTACTACGTAAAAATATAAATAGCTATACTACCAAGAGTTGACAGTAGGAATACCAGTAATCTAATCTCAAATGTAAAGCGTGGGCTAGATCTGACACTTACTATAGGACCATACATTTCCTATTACATTTTTTAATGAAAACTCTATCAATGTAAATATAAGTAATATTCACTGAATCAAATATTCTTTATAAAACAAGACTTATAGTGTAATAAACAATTAAGGTTTCTGTTAATGTCTTTCTCAATAATCTTTCTTGTTTTTCCACATCAGCTTCTGACCCTCATAATGTATACAATGATTATGAGCCATCTATTAATTGAAATCATCTTTCTAATTCACTTCACCCTGAATTCAATTGTTGAATTAAATTTTACTTAGGACCATTCAACAGCCATCTTATTTCCAGAGCATCTGCCATCAAAAATGCTTGAAGGTTTACTCATCTGCTAGCTTTGAGCACGTCAATGTAGGGAAAAAATCTAATAAATTTCTATTTCACAGATTCTTTGTGAAGTAAAATGACATGTATTTAAACTATCTGACTTCCTTTTTTTCCTTAAGTCAAAGTAGTAATGGTGAACATTTATTGAGGACGTGCTATATATTGTCAACATCATCTCTTTTAATCCATGTGATAACTCTGTGAGTCTGATGCTATTATCATCACCCTCATTTTATAGATGAGGAAATGCAGGTACAGAGAGGCTAAATAACTTGCTTAGAGGCACACAGCTCATAAGTGGAAGAGCCAGGATTTAAACCCAAGCAGCCTGACTCCAGACCCCCATCTTTCACTATTCTATGATAACACAGACATGAAAATAAAGACAGATAGACTTTCTTTTGAAAAGAGTCGAACAGCATTCTCTTCATCTACTACTTTATTCCTTGGATAACTGCCAACATAGGATAACAACATTTGGATATCATACTGCTGTTCCTAGTAATACCTTAGCAATTGTTTAAAAACAAGGAAAATACATATTAATTTAGTATTAGATTTTCAGCTCCCCTACATTTCCTCTGACTTCTCTGGAATTCATTAAGATGAATTTTAGTGACGGGGAAGGCTGAGAGTTTCCTGTAGAGAACTGAAGGTGAGTGGGGAAAGAAGAAAAAGGTAGTACCATGATAGTGTGAGTTTGGGGGACAGTTTTGTTTTTGTTTTGTTTTGTTTTGTTTTTAAGTTTGGAGAAGGGGAGAAGAGAGATAAAGGAGGACTTGCAAGATTTTAAAATAGAGAGAGGCAGAGAATTCTAGGATATTTGGTCTGTGACATATAAAAGAAATCCTGAAGTGTACTTCAACTCTATTGTGTTATATTTTGATAGAATTTGTTAGACATTCAACTTCCGTCTCTCTCTCTGTCTCCATCTCTGTCTCTCTGTGTGTCTCTATCTCTTTTTCCCTAACATCGGGCTAGTGTTGGTACTCCTTTGGAATGCCTCACTAAGCAGAACATCGACATCTTTATCTGTGCTACTCCTTCAAACTTCCTTAGTTAAATATAGAGCTCTACAGCAATGTTTTGTGAGGGAAGAAAAAACTCTGTATTGCTTAAACAAGGAAGAAAAAATTGTAAGACTTTATTCAAGTGTTTGAGTGACACCTTTAACCTACTTTACCAACAAATACCCTAACGTGTTTTTCCTTCTTCACTAACTCCCTTATTATCTCTGTTAAACCTCTAAACAGCACATACTACCTCAGTCTTATTTGTAAAATAATACTTCTTCTGTTTTTGGTTTTCACTTTAGTAGAACAGAAATTAAGAAGTAACTAATGAGAACAAAGCACTCTATAGACATAAAGATTATTATAAATGATAGATAGTATTAAGGTCTGGCCAAATTACACTTTAGTCATAGTCTGTTGAATAATTTCCCTTTAGTTCCCTGCTCAAAATCCATTTTTTTTTTAAGGCTCCTCTTGTCTTTATTTCCAGCTATCCTTAACAATTTTATTTAACAATATAGAAACCCCTATAACAAGCTTCTTATTTTCCTCTATTTTCTCTCAAGTCATCAGGCCTCTCCTACAATCTGACTTCTTCACCTATCTCCAACTCTATATCTGATTATTTAAATGATTCTTAGATTGCCCTCAATTTTTTTACATTCTTCTTCCTCTACTGCCTTCGTTCAAAAAAACCCCCAAACTTATATTAATGCTAAAACGTGCTTTCTGTGCTCCCATACCCTAGGCACTGAGCACCTGTGCGGAAAACTACCAAACCAAACAGATTGTGATTATCTCTAGTACACAGTTTTAAAACTCAGCTGGCTCCTCTACACCAATAGTTAATGTGTTTATTTGTCTTTGGCCAATTCCTGCTTCCATTTCCATTAATGATTATCCCAGATCCCAATCTCTCTTCTTAAGTTTTCTGATCAACTCCCTCCACCTTTCTCAGCAGAAGACATTGTCTCCAATTGCACAGATATCATTGAAGCCTTCAGATATGATCTCTCTACTTTCGGGTTCCAAATCTACAAAGCTGTCTATAAACAAAGCCAAACTCATTTTCTTCTCCCCGGTATCTAAGAATTCAATGGCTTCTCACCTACTTTAAACCAGTAAGCCTGTGCCCTCCTGACTTCTCTGGAAACTTGTGCTGTTAGTTAAGGATTATCTTACCTTTTACCTCTGTATTTTTAACCTCTGCCTCCAATGCTCTTATCTCTGAGCCTACAAATATACTCAGGTGTTTCCCATTACAAACAAACTTCCTCTTCATGAAATATTTTCCTCTAAGAATCAGCTAATCTTTCTCAGTCTTTTCTCATCCAAACTTCTCAAAAGATTAGTTTATATTTCTGTCTCTACTTTGTCAGCCATGCAATTATTCCTAATGCGTAGAAATAAGGATTCTTCCCTATAACAACCCTGTATGATCCCTCATTACGAGACTAAAGATACTGATGACTTCCTTATCATGGTATCCAGAAGTAAATGTTATTTCTTACTGTTTTGGATTTTTCTGTTGCAACCAAAATTGATAATTGTTTTCTCCTTCTTTCTAGAAACAAATAGAAACACATATTTAGAAGGCTTCATTGATACTTTATTTTCCAGTTTAAATTTCCTAATACCTCATAGCAAATTCTATTCCGTCTCTTTATTGGACTTTTCCTTTTCTAATCACTTAAATCCTTCTAAAGACTGTGGTGTTGGGCCACCGGCTGTATTCTATACTCTTTCTCTCAGAGATCTCAGTACACACTTATTATTTTAACTATCAGCTATATATATAAATGATTCCTGAATAGATATTTCCAGTTGAAAGTCTCCTTTGAGTTTTCATGTTGTATATATCAATGTCTGCCAGATTCTACCACTTGAATGGCCTAAAACCCTCACTAAAATTAAAATGTCTCAAGATCAGCCAATTCTCTCCCTCTCTAAACCTATATTATGTGAAATGCCTCTCAATATACCTAATGTTATGAAGCAAGCTGACAGCCTGTTCACCCAGGGAGAGGTGGGCTCCTAGCACTTGAAAGGACTGTTCTTGCATAGATAAGTGGGCCCATTATGTAGTTTACTGCTTTGGATTATACAGCTCTTAACAAGCATATGTCATGTGGCTCCAAGCCACCTGTGTTAGCCCTTGGCAATAGCCACCTGTGTTAGCCCTTGGCTACAAGCCACCTGTGACAGCCCTTGGCTACAAGCCACCTGTGTTAGCACATGCCACTTGGCTATGTATAATAAGGCCCATCCCCTTTTGGGAGTGGAGATCTATGTCTTGCTGTCGCCCAAGATACTGCTTCTCTCTGTAAGTGCCCTTAATAAACTCTTAGTGTAATTATGGCCTTGTTAGCCTCTTTTTATGGTCTCTAGGCCCCAGGAAATTTTTACAACAACCTATTCTCTAGAATCTTTCTACAAGTTAGGTTCTTCACCATCTACCTAGCAACCCACACTATATTTACTCTTAATTATGCCTGCACCTTTATCTTTTCCCATTCAATAAATATCCTGCTGATTTTACCACCAAAATATTTCTCAAATATATCTAGTCCTCTTGTTTCCTGCTATTACTGCATTCTTTTTAAAATGAATTATTTTAGGAGCATCCCAACTGGCTCCAAGCTAACCCCCTCAGATTCGGTCTCCATAGGTCTATACGTGCTTGCAATCTTTATATATCTCTCCATTGCTTATAAAATAAAGAACCAAGACCCCAAACATGACATAGAAGGTCCTCCACAGCCTGGTTTCTAACCATCTCTCTAGCCATCCATTGACTTTTGATCTTCTAGTTTATACGTTAGCAACACTAGTGGAGTCCCTAGATACCATCTGTTTTAAACCTCTCTATCTTTGCTGACTCTGTTTCTGGTCTCAAATAACTCCCTCACCTTTATTGACCTTCATCAATTACGAAACACCCTCTTGGGAGATTCCCCTCCTCTATTCCCCATCATCCTGTATCCAGGTTAAAGTCTCCTCACAAGTATTCAATGACTGTACTTACTTTGTTGGAGTTCATTACTCATTGGATGATGCTCTATTTGAGAACAAGTGCCATAACTTTCCACTACCTAGCATGATGCATAATAGTCCCTTACTAAATATTTGAACAAAAATGAACAAATGAGGAAATATATTCTGCCAAGAATAATGTTGATGTGCCACATTTAACTTAAAAACTCCTCCATCAATATCTTACCCCAAGTCCAGATACCTCCATGTATTTTTGAGAGAGCTGTCATCCTTTGACTTTCTCCTACTAATGACCATAAAAGTTAATTTTAATAAAGTCATGTTGAGCCTTTATGGTTTTTTTTTTCCAGGAAAGCTCCTTGTCACAGCATGTGGAACTATAACATGATGTTACAAAATTGTTAAAATTATTAAATTTATATGATAAAAATTCATGAGAGTGATAAAATTATGTTTTAAGTGAAATAATGCATGATAAAATACACAGATAATCTAAAAGTTTATCATTAGCCTGCTGTAGATTTTTTTCTGTACCAAGCTTCTTACCCAGGATAAATTTTTATTTTTATTTTTAATTTTCTTAAGTTTCCTGCCTTATGATATGCTGGCATATAGACTTATAATGAGAATAAGGAGAAGAAAAGAATCAGGAACATTGAAAACTATTTATGAATAATCTCTCCAAGATTGTGTATGTGTGTGTGTGTGTGTGTGTGTGTGTGTGTGTGTATCATGTGCAATAGGAAAATACCCTGCTACTGAGAAGAAACTGGAAAGTTTATTTCAGTGACAAAACCATGGGTATCTCTTATCCTGTAAAACACAGGCCCTTAGCCAAGAAAGTCCCCTTATATGATGATTGGTAGGGGCAGGACCTGAGTTGAAAGACAAATTATGTACTTTGAGTGATGTCAAGTAAGAGATATCAAATCAACAAAACTCTATTATTTGAATTTAACAGCTGAAGTGAGGTCATCCAACCTTTCTATTCCAATTCCACAAATTGTAAGATTCTCTCTAGCAGCACCAGCAAAAGAGCACCATTCAATAACCACAGACTCATATTATTTTAAACAGTTAAAATACAGTATTAGCTAAAGAAACATAAATTAGCTTTTGCATTAACAATCTCCAAAATGAACCTCAGATTCCTTTTTAATTTTTGGCTTTAAAATGGAAAACCACCTGCAAATTTATTAACATGTGTCAAATATAATAAAATTTTAAAAAGTAAGGAGGGTGAGTTAAATTTTGTCAAAATTCAATCATTAAGCTCAAACTGTTATTTGTCAGGATGAAATCAGTATCTACAGTTTTATAATATCACTTTCTGTAACCTGTACAGAAAGAAACGAAGTATAAGAAATGAATTTAAGATGACAAGCATATTAAGACTTAAGGATTATTTTTGTCAATCTAACCAGGTAACATTTAAAACATCCTGGATCCTTATTCCAGGAGTGGGGATCTTTAATACCTTGAACTTTCAGTGGCATTTGGAATCTCTTTCAGAAGGAAGTGGGGTAGTCACTTTTATGTTTTAATGTTTCCAAAGACTTTCATGACATTATATGATAAGACCTCAACAAATCCTTCCAACGACTGGCTTTCCAGCAGCTTGCCTCTGCTTTGTAACATTTAAGGACATGAAACTTAAATCATTAAAGACCTTTCAATATTTATCAACCATTAATTTGCTTTCTGTGTTTGTCTTTCCCAGTAAATGCCAATATCTTTAGGATGTATATTTTCCTTTTCTGTTCCACAGTGACTTTCTTCTGCTATCAGGAGGTACCAGTGAGCCTTTGGCTTTTATTGCGAGAGAATTAGGTGGGCAGAGTTACTAGGAACTATCTTAAAGGTACACTCAAGTCAGATTACTGGACAGGGTTTCCTGATGGATTTCCAAAGAATGTGAGCAAATAACAGTTTACTTATGAGATGAATGTAACATATTACTCTAAAATTTACCCTGAATTATGTTTTGAAGTTTGTACTTTTCTTCTGCATTTTTACCAATTAAGCTAAAAAACAATTATGTCATTGAGTTACCTTACTATACTTAGGATAAAACAATATTAAAAGGATTAAAAAGATGATATTTTAAATAAAACACAAAGAGTTATACTTTCTTGATAATTATTTTATAAACTGGAGCAAATTACAATGAACTAAATTTAGTTTAAAAAAATACAAGAACCACACTCTCGTGACAATTATTTTAAATTGGAGCAAATTACAATGAATTGGTTTTAGTGGCTTTTAATATGTCAAATTTTAGAATCAAAGTCTTTTTTTAAAGAATTAAAGTTTATTGGGGTGACAATTGTTAGTAAAGTTACATAGGTTTCAGGTGTACAATTCTGTAACACATCATCTATATATCACATTGTGTGTTCACCACCCAGAGTCAGTTCTCCTATCACCATATATTTGATCTCTTTTATCCTCATCTACCACCCCCCTCCCTGCTTACCCTCTGGTAACCACTAAACTATTCCTTTGTTGTTTTCAGTTGTATATACCATGTAGACCAAAGTGTCTTTACTGAATTATTTTGTAGAACTGAAACTTCTCTGGAAAAGATTGTGATACCTTTACATTGGGCATAGGAAAATCAATGTTTTTCAGCAAACACTCCTGACCTTCTAAGGCTTCGGGAAGTGTGTGGAGGTAAGCTCTTTCCTGAAGTGTCATCATCTCTGAGGATATAAAAAGGGATCCAGTTGCCAAGAGACGTAATTCTCATGATTGGGCCTGCTGTCTGGAAAATAAGTCATGCTCCATTTAATAATTCCAGTGTTTCTTCCGCTTCCTGTAAATGAAGGGAGCAGAAGTGAGGAATACATTCATTCACAAAAAAGGGAATAGAAATATGTATCCTGTGGGAAGGAGCCATTTATAGAACTATCTAAAAATACGTATTTGGGCAGGACAGATGATATTTTGCAATATTATTGCAATGACCACTAGGTTTGTACACTGACTTTGCACATTTGTTCATTCCTGAAGCAGCAGTCATTTTGGAAAACTAAGGAAAATGGGTTTGCCGAAGAGATGCTTTGTTATATAGCTAATTTCCTTATATCTAGTTCAGATCAGCTTCCCTAAGCAGAAATTACGGATATCTGTGAAATTTAAAAAGTAATAGTATACTTAGGATTTTTTACCAATGACATTGTCCTCATAATATAATCTCACAAATTATAGTCTTTTTAATTTCATATGTAATTTTATGGTATTAAATAGATCATAACAATAACTGGGCAATGGGAAATTGAGACATTATAAGAGAAATTAGGTCATAAAGCTCATCAGGCACAGTAGACTAGAAAACTGATCATTCTTGGACTCTGCTGATTTGAGACAAGAATTGGTTTCATCACAGCTAAAAGGGGCCATTTGAGAATAGGCGCACAATAGGCGCACAATACACTCTGGTTCCAGGACACAGATTATAGACAGGAGTCTTGGTTTCCAGGCATCACTACATCCCTACTTCTCGTCACACAGTGTGATGTGGGACAAGATTTTAACATCTTTAAACAGGTTCAAAACTAGGAATGAGGACTGAATAATTTCTAAGGCTTTTTCTGGCTGTAAATTCTGATTCCTTGTTGTATTATCTTTAGCTCTCTCTCAATTGTGAAAGAAGACCATGTTTTGCTTGTGTTTCCATATTCATTCAAGTCCGTAATTCGAGTGAAAATGAACCACAGTTTTACTTTCTGAAATTCATCATTAGACTTTCTCACTCACATAGATTTTAACCATGAGGCAAACAGGACACGCATCATGCCCTGTCCTTCAGAGAAAAGTGGCATCTAGCCTAAGGCTTGAAATGGAAAGGACTGAGGTTCCACTCTTCCTGACGTGATGGCCACGGTGTGCATGGGATGCTGCTCTCTCTTAGGAGGGTAAATCAGGTCATCCTACAGTTTTACCACCTCATTTCTTTACTTCCCCAAGACCATCACACTATATATACATCTACACATGGTTTTCTTTACTGAAGGATTGGTGTCATTTACGATGATAACTAAATAAAAGAGAAAATCTAAAGATTTATGGCCAGTAGTATATTCTCAGTTTCCAAAATGAAAATACAAGAGGTGAGTTCTTCTCCAAGGAGTCTACTCAGAGACAACTCCCCCCTACGTCCTAGCTTACCCACCCCCACTTCCCACACACACACCTAACATAATTAGCAATTTCTTCTAGTGCTTCCTTTTCCAAAACTTCTCTTGGCTAATCTTCACTCCCCTCCCAGGAAACTTTGGCACTACTTAAATCCCTGGATATAGCCATCCACAGTGCATTTTTCCATATCTGAGTTATACAGTCTGGATTCTTGAATGGGGAAGTACTTTGACCATATAATAAAGAGGCAGGGATCAACTAATTGTCTAAAGGACTCTTCCTTATGATGGAGGAGAAAAACAAATGATCCCATCTATAAGTCCTTATGTATGTCCTAAATCAGAAAAGTAAGGGGAAGATCATGTTCAGAAGAAGAGATATTATCATGCCTTTTTCCACGGTCCTGGTCATTTGGAGGTGTCTGGTCTATGTCGAGGAAGGAGATGCTATGTGAAAGGTGGTCAGGAAAGATCTCATTAAAATCCAGCTTTAGCAGTAAAATGCAGGAGCCCACCGAACCATCATATAAGCCTTGATTGCAATGTCAACCACAGGAGTAACTGCTGGAATGTCTAAGGGGTTTCCAGTGGTCTGGTGGTGAGGAGAAAGGGTTGTGCCTCAATTTCACAAGCTTTGATTTCTGTTTTTCGAATAGGTTTCTTAGGAGTAGAATCTAATTACCCTATTTCCATGGAATATCTCCTACCAGTTCATCAAAGTAACCCCTAGTTATACTCTGGTTCCAATATTTAGTGGCTCTGCCATTTGAGGCACCAAAAGAGTGTTTTACTACATATAAATATGTGCATTTATAAAGTTTATTAAGTGGTGTTTGGTTTTGAGAGTAGTATCCTCACCCCACAAAAATTCTGTACCAACTGAGAAATGAACAGAAGAGCCAGATATAGATGAAAATGTATTGCTGACTTATATCTGATTAAGCCGGATTGGAAAACCTCTCTTGATCTTGAAGCCAAAATGGGTTTCTTCACATCACTAGGCATTGGAACTTACGTTTGGAGCGAGTTGGGTCTGCAAAGTAGCACACATTCTATTAGCTGCCCCATATCGAGCTGCACGCAGAGAGCTCAAGAGGAAAATTCACACAGGCTCAGCACACTTGAACCCACTGACATTGAGCATGAGCAGAAAGAGATGTAGATCAATGTAAGTCAGACTCTCACCATTGAACCCCTCATATGAATCATTCCTTCTTCCAAGGAAAGGAACAAGTGAGAGGTCAGAGAAATGTAAACATTTCATTGTAATGTTCTTGAAAGAGTGGGAGTTCCTTACTTATGAAAAAAGTAAAACATAGGGAGAAAGAGTGGATGGTTTCACTTACAATATTAATGAGACTGAAAACTTTTAGCAGATTACCTGAGTTAATACTATGAACTGAATGTAATTTTTTCAAATTAATGATTATGAAATCTGGACCCTATCTAATAATTTGAATAGTGCTGCTATTTATTTATTTCTTCAGTGCTTGTTGTAGATTCATTCCTTTATTTACTCACCACGGGTAGAGTGCTTACTTTGTGTCAGATACTAGAGATACAATAGTGCCTTTGAAGAAAATACGACATATTTGAGGAGATAAACAAGTGAGGAAACAGCTTCAATATACAGTGGAAGGTGTTACAGCAGAGAAGAGTGATGCGGAAAGCTTCACAGAGGTGGCGATAGAAATAGAAACTTAAAAGGCCAGTCGGAGTAAACTAAGTAAGGGGAAAGCATTCTAGAAAGAGAGAGAGCAACATGACTCGAAGTGTGAGAAATCTATGTTACTTCAGGGAGCTTTGGGTGATGAATGTGGTTTGCCTGGAATAAAGGCACAAGGAAAAGGTGGATTTCTTCATTTACCTCAACTACCATTGTACCACTTCCTTCCTAGGACATCACTTCATACTTTTAAGCAAATGACTTATTGGGCCCTTTTTTCCCTTCAAGGTCAAGACAACAAAAATGGAGCCATGTTATTCATTAATGGTTTTTCCCTATTTTCACAAAAAGAGAAGCATTGTAGCAACGCGGTAGTTTATTTCTTGGCAGTGTTTTCCTTAATATCTATCTGTGGGAGGAAAAAAATTGTTCCTATATTTATGTTTTGTTTAGAGAGTAAACCCAATTTTTCATATATATATATATTTATATATATATAAATATAAATATATATAAATATAAATATAAATATAAATATATATATATTTAAATTATTTACTGTTGTGTCTATTCCTGGGGGTATTTGCAGAAGTTCTTTCTTAGGACTCTTGTTTGCCCAACTACACTTTAAATTCCATGAACTCATAAAATAAATTGTTTTGTTTGGGATAGTAGAGGTCATAAGTGTACTATGCCTGAGAATTTAGAATACATATGAAAAAAACAAGACAAAATGTGATCATGGAAAATTAAGCATGGAGCAGCTGATTAAGAGCCTTTAACTCTTCATAAAGAAGTCATTTGAAGGAAGCAATATGCTCATATCTGTGTCTTAAAATTTTTTTGTGAGAAATGGACTTCAACTGGAAAGACTTAAGACCTGAAGGGAAACTAGTTGTTAAACTGCTGCAG